>NC_081354.1:84067221-84387221 GCF_030684315.1 Stegostoma tigrinum
CACATCGCTGCTTTTATATTCCAACCCTCTTGAGATAAACGACAACATTACATTCGCTTTCTTAATCACGGACTCTACCTGCAAGTTAACCTTTAGAGAATCCTGGACCAACACTCCCAGATCCCTTTGTACTTCTGCTTTACGAATTTTCTCACCATTTAGAAAATAGTCCATGTCTGTATTCTTTTTACCAAAGTGCAAGGAGGAGTTAAGTAGGAGCTGGAAGATATCAGGGTGCTGGAGAAATTCATTAGTTACTGACTGGTGGTTAACATTGAAAATCATTTTCAGGACAACTGCTAAGTGGTCTTAGTGGCTGAATATCAGCTCAATATCGGAGTTGAATTTGAACAGGATGGAAGGAGGAATGAGGAGTTGCCCCAGTTTGGACAAGAATATTTTCTTTACACAGATGACAATAACAGCAGAAATACAAACAATGATTCTAAGTCTTCACAACATTTTATATTATACAATATCGTCAAAGAGGTGAACAAAGGGGCATTAAGGAAAACCAAAAGAACTGCGGATGCTGTGAATCAGGAACAAAAACAAAGTTGCTGGGAAAGCTCAGCAGGTTTGGGAGCATCTGTGGAGGAGAAAACAGAGTTAATGTTTCAGGTCCAGTAACCCTTCCTCGGAACATTAAGGGGCATTAAGGGTTGGATTCTGATCTCTTTCTTTTAGAAAATAGAAAGGAAAATTAGATCCACCGGTTAATACGAATGCCGACTCTGTTTAAGATCCAGCTTACAGACTGATATACACCTAAATGCAGGCCAGTATGTAGAAAGCACATTCCTGCATCAGCAAAAAACAATGAACCTTGAAAAATGGTTTGCCAAGTCATTAAAAAACAGTAGATTATTAAATCCAAAATTTATACCTTTTTCATGTTCACATCTTCAAAATATTTTAGAAACTGCTTACAAAAATGTTCTGTGCTTTGTGGATGAAAGGATATTAATATCTCTGCTATAACAAAATCACAAAAAGTTTCTAAATACTAAAGCGTATCATAGTTACATGTTGCTCTGTGCACTATGAAACTGATCTTGAAACACATGGGGTGTAACTGCAGCCTATGGCTTTGATGACACATAAATGGAATGTTTTGTCATGCCCTGTCAATGTTTTGTTACTGTGTTTTAAACATTTAATTTTATATTCTCAGTATTTGAAAATCACAAGCACTATCATATTGCGCTTGACAACAGTTGACTGCAACAAATTGAGAAGCCTATTTAATACAGACCTAATAAAAATCAGCATGAAGGTTCTTAGTTTTTCCAGCATTTTTAGATTCTAATGCTATATATTGAATGCAGTTCAGAAACTGAGTGACTTGATTGCTCATCAAAGAAGTCAGCGTTAACAATGCTGCAAGAAATGCATTGATGTAAATTTTCTACTCAGCTGCCATTGTGTGGGAAATATACAATGTGAAATGTTTAACAGTGAATTAAAAAAATTATGGTGCCTCGTAATGGGTCACATTTGTACTATTAAAAATGAACCTTGACAATCTTTGTGTCTTTCTGATCTTTTGACAATGAAATGCTTTGAAGTGTGTTGCTTTGTTCATTCATTCATCAGACAACGTTACAACATTGATTGATTTATTGTTGTAACGTGTACTGAGATGCAGTGAAAAATATTGTTTTGCGTGCTGTACAGGCAGATTGTACCATACAAAATGCATCAGGGTAGCAGAACCGAGTGTTACACTGCAGAGAAGGTGCAGAGAGAGAAATCAGAATTAACATTTGAGACGTCTGTTCAAAAGTCTGCTAACAGCAGGGAGGAAGCTGTTCTTGAATCTCTTTGTGCTCATGTTCAACCTTTTATATCTTCTGCCCTTGGAAGAGCTTAGAAGGGAATATAACTGGAATGGGGTTTCCCTCATTATGTTGATTGCTTTCCTGAGGTAGCAGGGAGTATAGTTGGAGTCAATGGATGGAAGACATGCAATAAGTCAAGATCTTACAGCTACAGCTTTAAAATTAAATATAAAAATTAAATTTAAAATTAAAAAGAAAAGTAGAATATGATTTTCACTGCTTGCAGCAAGCACGTTGGTTTTCTCTCCTCACTTGTTCTTTCCCAAGTTTGTCTAAAAGTGCCAAATAAGTGGTACTTTTATTTACTTATCTTTCTAATTTGCAGAAAGCACTGTTGTCTGTTTCTCACTTCTTGTGTGTTGCAAACTGGTATATTACTCATTATCACAGATTTAATGTCACATGTCTACATTTCACTTGAAGACACTCCTTTAGCTAGCAAACTTCCAATTAGCAGTTACCACATCTAAAGTGATTTAATCACCAATTAAACATAATGACCTTGGAGACTTGAACTGTAACAGTTTAAGTACTCCAAGCAATGCAGCAAGGCAGACAATCTGCCATGAAAATATATTAGCACTGGCAGTGAGCCAACGCAGTGAAGTGAGACTTAGTGTGCAGTAAATCAAGTGAATCTATCCCTCCTTCACTGATACCATCCAATCAGTGCGTGCTATAGCATATTCCCTGGACATGCCTCAGCATGCATCTTATTACCCTTTAGCTTAGCTAACTGCCTGGTAATATGAACCAAGCCCTAGGTATAATTTCTGTGTCAGTTTTGTGGTTTAGGTCATTTTCAAATATATCATCAGATTTACCAAGATGGTATTGTTTGCTTTTTCAAAATATTCAAAGTGGACCTGTCTTGCAAATAGTCTGTACACATCCAAGACAGCATGCTAAAGTGTTGAGGTGAAATCATCAATCTATAAAATTATTATTCACACATTAAATGAACTAGCCTGGGCATGTATTGCATGCTGTTTTCTTTCTTTTGCAAAAGGGTGTGCAGAGATGTTGAGATTTGGTTTGTTGACCTGGAGTGGTCAAAATGACTAGTGTTTTTCAGAAATGCCGTTTATATGGAGTTTGTTAATTTTGTTTCTATTTAATTTACTTCAATTTGACATTAGTCTGAAGCAGAATACTCTCAGAGAATCAAACAATGTTAATATGTAAAAACTGTTCTATTCCAGCTGTCATAAACGACTGTACTTGGTCTGCATTGCCATAGACATCCATGTTTATGCTTGATTGATGAAGGTGGTAAGGAGAAATTCTAGATACTTTTAATTAATCTGTTCAAGCATGATATGACCCATCGCTGGGACGGGTAGGACATGAATCTTCTGGCCCAGAGTTAGGGATACTATCACAGTGTCACAAGAGCCCGTGAGGAAAATTGTGTTCTGATCTTGATGAAGTCCATGCTTCCTTCAGCTGTAAGAGAGATTTCTGGAGCTGAACTATTGGGAAAAATGGGGTGGAAAAATACAATGTAACTGGGATTGTACCAATGACAATCTGTTCACAGCATTGTGTTAATATAACACATTCTTCTGCTGTAAGGACAAATACAAAACCACATGGAGACATCCTAGATCAGAGTGCTGGAACCTGTTGGATTATACCATTGTTAGGGACGGAGATCTAAGTGATATGTGTACCAGTCAATCAGGATGAGAGTTTAGGAGGCATGGTTAGTAACTTGGTGGACGACACCAAAATTGGTGGTATTATGGACAGTGACAAAGGTTACCTAAAATTACAAAGGGATCTTGATCAATTGAGCTAATGGACTGAGGTGTGTCAGATGGAATTTAAATTTATTTGATTTGATTTATTATTGTCAAACACAGAGATACAGTCTAAAGCAACGTTTTGCATGCTAACCAGACAAATCGTACCATACATAAGCGCATCGGGGAAATAGAACAGATGCAGAATATGGTGCTAATCTAGATAAATGTGAGGTATTGCATTGCGGTAAGATGAAGAACAGCGGAAGTTATACAGTTCATGGTAGGCATTTAGTAGTGCTGTCGAACAGACAGATGCAGAGCTTCAGGTACATAGTTCTTCGAAAGTTGCATCGCAGGTAGCTAGAGTAGTTATGAAGGCATTTAGCATGCTTACCTTCATTGCTCAGACCATTGAGTGTAGGAGTTGGGATGTCATGTTGAAGTTGTACAGGATGTTGGTGAGGCCACTTTTGGAATACTGTGAGCAGTTCAAGTTGCCCTGCTGTGGGAAGGATATTGTTAAATTGGAGAGGGGTCTGAAAAGACATACAAGGAATATTGCTGGGACTGGAGGGTTTGAGTTACAAGGAGAGGCTAATAGGCTGGAAGTTTTTTCACTCGAGTGTAGGAAGTTGAAGAGTGACCTCAGGTGCTTTTTTTAAGTCATGAGAGGCATAGATAAGGTGAACAGCAAAGGTCTTTGTCAGAGGGTAGGGGAGTTCAAAACTAAAGGGCATAATTTTAAGGAGAGAGGAGAAAGATTTAAAATGGTCTGAAAGGCAATTTTGCATACAGAAGATGATTTGTATGTGCAATGAACTGCCAGAGGAAGTGGTAGATGACTAGGAAAGGTTTAGTGGGAGAGATAATGGGAACTGCAGATGCTGGAGAATCCGAGATAACAAAGTGTGAAGCAACTCATATTCCGCTTGGGAACCCTGCAGCCCAATGGTATCAATGTTGACTTCACAAGCTTCAAAATCTCCCCTTCCCCCACTGCATCCCAAAACCAGCCCAGCTTGTCTCCGCCTCCCTAACCTGTTCTTCCTCTCACCTATCCCGTCCTTCCACCTCAAGCTGCACCTCCATTTCTCACCTATAGCCTCATCCTGCCTCCGTGACCTGTCCGTCCTCCCTGAACAGACCTCCCTACCTCCCCACCTATACTCTCCTCTCCACCTATCTTCTCCTCTATCCATCTTTGGTCCGCCTCCCCCCCTCCCTACTTATTTCAGAACCCTCTCCCCATCCCCCTCTCTGATGAAGGGTCGAGGCCCGAAACGTCAGCTTTTGTGCTCCTACGATGCTGCTTGGCCTGCTCTGTTAATCAAGGTTTTGTGGGATATGGCCACAATGCAGGCAAGTAGGACTGGTTTAGTTTGGGCAACTAGGTCAGCATGGATGAGTTGGGCCAAAGGGTCTGTTTCCATGCTGTATGACTCTAAGAAGCCAGGCTTCTAGATCCTAAAAGGTGAGGCCCAAAGATGAAGCTGTAAGATAAGGACATGTAGCGGGAAGAGAAAGCTAGAGAGATCGAAAGTTATGCTGACTATCATAACACACATTAATGAAGCCACAAGAGCTATTAATGAACTTAGGTCAAATGGAGATTAAAATCTTCACTTACAGGATGATTGCTTCTCATCTTAAAGATAACAGTGGCATCTGTCAGTGCAGTAAAGAATATTTGCATCAAATCAGGGCATTGCCCTTACCAATCAGAGTCAACCTGTCTGCATTAAAATTTAAACAAATCTTGGCAGTTTACTGTCAATAATCATTAGTTAGTTCTACAAAACAGAACTCACTTGCCAGCTAATCAGCACACAATTGTCATGAGGTACAATTTTTTTCTAGTGAGCACATGATAAAAATATTTGACTCAATGGGATAAATTTTCCCAGGCAGTAGCAAGGAAGTTAGAAGAATCACATGCAATTGGCTATAAGGAGATCCCTGTATCAGGACAAAAATACCCCATTTTACAATGGCAAGGCACAATTCTTGCTATTGAGTTGCAAGTGGACAATTTACATGTATTGGAACCCTTATTATTACAACTTGTCCCTTCACTGATATACTGATTCCCATTCTCCTGCCTATCAGATAGAAAACACATGGCAACAACTTCTGACCCAAAAGTCAGAACCTGGAGATTTTAGCTCTCTGCTTGTTTCTTTGACCGTCCATCTTGGATCCCGGACGTCAACATATCCCTTTGGCAATCACCACCTGCGATCTATTCCACCAGGGCCTCCAGGTTCCCATTGGCTAAGCAGAGTATTAATTTTCCCCTGTCCAACATGTCTGGGGCAATTAATAGGCATCATGTAGGGAAACTGCAGGCTGCCAATGCTTGAACGGGTGCATAGCTGGTGATTGGAGTCCTGGGAGGGTCAGGCAGTGGTCAATACTTCCACTGATAATGAATGGGAGAATGTGATTAGCAGGGTGCCATAGAGACCATTGTGCATATATAATGAGGCAAGTTTGGGAAGTGAGAACATTTGATAGGGCTCACAGAGAGGCATTTTCCACTTATCAAAATTCACTTGTAAGTTGATTGGACTGATTTCTGGTACAATTAACCCCAATGTGTCTTTATCAGATATGCTCAAGTTTGTCCCAACCAAATGAAATCTAGAATGGTTTTTCAGAAGTTAAAGTGAACAAAGTAATTTTAACAACGATTTGGGGGAAATTATTACATAGCTTCAAGGTTAGATTTCCATAAAACAGATAAGTAAATTGGTCAGCATTGATGAAACAACCCACAAGAAGCAGTATTACTTCAGGTCTACACATCAAACCATAAGAACAGCAACTTCACAAATAACTTTATTCTGTGGGACAATTAGCAGACCATGTTCTTCACAATGAAAATGTTACGGAAGAGATTGATACATTTTTTAATAATGCTTAAAATCTTTGACAACTATTTTACTCTAAAACTCGATTGTATTGTGGACAGAACAAGATTCAATAAAATAATACAGTTCCCAGGAAACCCTGTTAACAAGTTCACTAATGATTTGGATATCTGGCCTGTATCTTGTAAATAGGGAATATTACTGCCAGAATGAATTATTGCAGAGTTGTCAATGGGGCCTCTGATTTGCTTCTTTCACATATTTCACAATTGAATGAAAATGTCACACTGGAAAAGGCAATCAAGACTGTGTTAGAAGCTGATAGTCAGAAAAATCACAGAAAAATGCTGGGGAACAGAAAGATAAATTTACTCTAGAAGACCATGTGACTTTATTGACTTTTAATTTTTCATTTGGGCGAATGGGGTTTCGTTGGCTTGGACAGCAGTTATTGCCCATTGGTAATTGCTCAGGTGAAGGCAGTGGTGAGCTGCTTTTTTGAATTGTTGCAGTCGTAAGTACAGCCATGATTGTGTCACTGAGAGAGTTCTAGTATTTTGATCCAACAATAGTGATGTTTTTCCAAATGAAATGAGGAAAAACATTTTCAACACCAAGCAATTCGGATACGGACTGCAGTGCCTTGAAGTGTATTGGACACAGGTTTGATTGAGGCACAAGGTTGGCATAGGATGACGATTTGGATAGAAACAGTGGGTGTGGGGAAAAGCAGGAAAAAAGCACTGGGTAATAGTGCTTATTTAATGTGCAGGCATGATGGGCTGAATGACCTCCTTCTGTATCATAATTCTTTGTGATTCTATAAAGTCAGGATTGTGAATGGTTTGACGGGGAACTTGTATTTGGTGGTGCTTCCAAGTAAGGTACAAACATTCCAAACAATTACATGACATCAAATGTGAGTTCAAATCTTTAATGCTATGAGTCACTGTCCAAAGTAGAGAGCAAAAACAAAATGTCCAACTCATACATAGCAATATCACTTTTACTAGAATGTGGGACATTTTCAAAAACTGTGCAAAAATTTGAAACAATCTTTAAACGACAGAAACCTTGCTGTTTACATCTGCAAATAAATCAATACTTTACAGAAAACACAATAGAAAAAATTCTGACTCATAATATATACTTCCATGAGAACATGTTTCTTTGGAGGTGACATGCCTTCTTTCGAAGGAACACCATATCCACTCCTAGGAGAAATAGGCAAGTCATCTGAATCAGACATTGCAGAGTTCATCTCTATGGGCATCCAACTCCATTCAAATTTGATACAGGAGCAAGTGTCACTGTATTATCAGACAAAATTTCTTGGTTGAAAAACATGAAGTTTCAACTTTCTGATCTGACATTATATTGGGATTCTGGACCAACCCATAAGATTAACTAAATATTACAATTTTGTTAATATATAAAGATCATCAGTTTGCATATATTCTGAGGAAGAAAGTATCATTTCACTTCTGAGCAAAAAGGTATCATTTCACTCGAAAAAATTCTAAAAGTTAGCATCATTGAGTTATACAGCATGGAAACAGGCCTTCAGTCCAACTCATCCATGCTGACTAGATTTTCTAAACTGATCTAATCCTATTTGCCCCCATTTGGCCTATAGACCTCTAAACCTTTCCTAATTGTGTACCCATCCAGACACCATTTAAATGCTGTAATTGTACCCATCTCCAACGCCTCCTCTGGCAATTTGATGAGCAATTTCAACCTTCTCAGTAAATACATATTGACCAACACAACAAAGACTTTACAGATTCAATAAGAATGTTCACTGACCCCAAGCAGAATTCAGGAGCATGCATGAAATCAGCTTAATAGTGGTTTGACTACTCTTTAATATTCCCAATGAAGAAGACAACATTAAGTTTGCCGCATTGGAAGAACTCAGCTTATCCTTCACCAACAAGAGAATCTTCAGATCTTGAATTAATCAAAAACAAGAAAACATGTCAATGTTACATGCCAATATGGCAAGTTGGAAGATGCTCATTCAGATCTACATTGCAACAAGAATTAAGTACTGAGACCATTCCTCACACTCAAACCTTATCTTCTATCAGAAGTTTTAAAGAAATCAAAGATCTTATAGACATGACTGTGGTCTGTGGTCAATATGTCAGCATAGTAAATTTTTGCCGGAAAGAAAACACCACCAGTCTTTCCAGATGCTAATATTCAACATTCTTCCTAGATTAAAAGAGCACTTATTCATCTAAGATAATAAAATGTGAGGCTGGATGAACACAGCAGGCCAAGCAGCATCTCAGGAACACAAAAGCTTTTGTGCTCCTGAGATGCTGCTTGGCCTGCTGTGTTCATCCAGCCTCACATTTTATTATCTTGGAATTCTCCAGCATCTGCAGTTCCCGTTATCTCTGATACTTATTCATCTACTTGTCTGAGTTGGTGTGAATTTGTAAATTCAGGCAGTCTTGGGGAGAAAAGGACAGTGGCAAACTTTACATACTTATGTTAAGTAATTATATTATAAGTTAAACAAGAGGGAGAAAATGCTTGAGATGTGGAGTTGTTAGGGCAGTTGGCCTGAGAGGGCTAAGTCTGAAGTCTTATTGTAGCTCTGTCCGCTGAGATATATATATATATATGTATAAACTGTCTCTAGGAGACACTATTGTGAGGGTAATTAAAAACAGAAATACAGAAGTTATATTGCAGGTAATAGTGAGTCCACATGTGGAATATTGTTTCCAGTATTGGTCTTTCTGTTTAAGGGAGGATGCAGTTGTGCAGATGCAGCTCAAGCTAGCCCCCTAAACTAATACTGAGAATATAGAAATCTGCTTTCATTCGCTAGAGTTTGGAAGGATAACATATGACTTGCTTTACTAGCCATAATGAGATGAGATAAATTGAGACCTAGATTTTGATGGATGCAGGAATTTCAACAGATTTTACTTCTGTTGTCACATTAACAGGTGCAAATGTAACTACCATTCCGGGTTTCAGAATACCAGTTTCAACACGGCCCACTGGCGTGGTACCAATACCATCTATTTTGTAGACCTCTTGCAGAGGAAGACGAAAGGGTTTTTCTGTTGGCCGTTTTGGTGGTAGAATAGAATCTAAAACCTCCAACAAAGTAACTCCATTAGCATTATCTTCCTTGCGGTTGATCTTCCAGCAAGGAAGGAGGAAAATATGAAGATGTGGCTCTGCTGGTTAATGATTGGTTAGCACAATAGAAAAGGTTGACCTAAATTCAGGAAACCAAGACGTGGAAATAGTTTGAGTAGAAATGAGAAATGATAATGATGAGAAGTCACTTCTGGGAGTGGTTTAGCGGCCCCAACAGTAACCATACAATAGGGTGGGATATAATGGGAGAAATAATGGGACAAATAATGAAAGCTTAAGAGAAGGACACTGATATTCAAAGGTGATTTAAAGCTATATATCATCTGGAAAAGTCAGAAGCAGAAAGATAGCTTAGAGGACAATGATTTCAGGATCATGTCTTCTGGAGTTGACCAGAGACAAGGCCTGATACTCTTCTTAGTATTAAAACAATAAGATGTAGGAGCAGAAATCGGACATTCAGTCCATCAAGACAACTCTCCACTATTTGTATATTCCCCAATGATTCCCTTACTGATTAAAAACCAGTCATAGTCTTAAATATACGCAACCCTGACAGCCTCTGCAGTAAAGAATTCTACAGGTTCTGTACCTTCTAACAAAATAAAATCCCCCTCATCTGTGTCTTAAATGGGTGATCCTTTACTCTGAGATTATTTCTCTTGTCATCGACTCTCCCTATCTGTAGTGCAATGGCTTTGGTTTAACTAATGACCTCTTCATGAAAGTAAAGCAACAATAATGTGATTGAAATTTATCCTCAGTTTGAGGGAGAGAGGCATGAATCTGAGACTATTTTTAAAAATTTAAATAAGGGAAATTTTGAGAGCATCGAAATAATGCTACCTAAAGTGAATTTGACAATTTTAGGTTAAAGGAGAGGTCAATGGATATAGCCTGGCAGACATTTAAGGGGATATTTCAGAATATATAGAACAGATATGTTCCAACAAATAAAAATTCCAAGGGACAGTTCTGCCATTTGTGGTTAACCTGAAATGTTAAAGTTGTTGTCAGAAACTTAAACAACAAAAAAAACTGATATTGCTAGAAAAGCTCAGCAGATCTGGCAGCATCTGTGGAGAGGAAGCAAAGTTAATGTTTCCGGTCCTGTGACCTTTCATCAGAACTGTTTTCTCTACACAAATGCTGCCATACCCGTTGAGTTTTCCTAGGAATTTCTGCTTTTGTTTATGATTTCGAGCATCTGTCGTTCTTTGTTCTTTTTTGAAAGAAACAGCATTTATTTGTGCAAAGACGGAAAATTGTCCAGGATGTAAACAAAACATCAAAAAATGATGAAAAATATAATATCTTATGGTGAAAAAGAAAGCTAACTAAGAATATAAAACGGATAGTAAAGTTTTTATAATTATTTAGAGAAGAAAAAATCAAAGTGAGCATTGGTTCTATAGAAATTGAGGTTGAAGAATTAATTTTGGAAAATGAAGAAGTTATAATAGGTCACTTGTATAATTTCAAGGTAATCAGACAGAAGTCAAGCTGGTTTTGTGAAAGGCGAATTGTGTTTGACCAATCTATTGAAGGTTTTTGAGCAGGAATCATGTCGATAAAGGGAACCAGCGGATATACTGTCCTTAGACATCCAGAACGCATCTGATGATGTGCCACCTCAAAGGTCTTTGTGGAAAGTAAAAGCTGGTGGTATGGGGGTATAATTTTTTCATTGATCAGAGATTGTCTCAATAACTGGAAGCAGAGAGGAGGTGTAAATGACTGTTTCAAGTTGGCAAGTTTTAATGTGTGGTACATCTCAGGGATTGTTGCTGGGACTTGAACTGTTTACAATTTGTATAAATGATTTTACTGAAAGGACAGAAGGCGTGGTTGTCAAATTTACTGATTACACAAAGGTAGGTAGGAAAATAAATGTGAAGAGGATACAAAGAGGTTGTAAAAAGATATCGCTCGATTAAGATATGGCAAGTTGAACATGATGTGGGAAAACTTGAAATTGTCCATTCTAGTGGAAAGAATAAAAAAAATTATCTAAATGGTGAGAAATTGGATAACTCTGAGATGAAAAGTGTCTGGATGTCATCATGCCTGAATTGCAAAAGGTTAGATTCCAGATACGGCAAGCAATTAGCTAATAGATTATAATTATTTTTAGTGAGGGGAGTTGAATACAATAGTAGAATCAATTATGCTTCAGTAATACAGGGCACTGGTGAGACCACATTTGGAGTATTTTGAACTATATTAGTCTCTTTATTTAAAAAGAAGATGTAAATATATTGGAAACAGATTAGAGAAGATTTGCTTGAGTAACACCTGGAATGAGCACATCGCATTAAACGTTGGACAGGCTAGACTTACACCTGCTGAGGTTTAGTAGAGTATGAAACAACATGATCGAAACATTTATACTTCTCATAAGTAGCCACAGAACAAATGTGGATAGGATATTTTCCCCTATTGAAGAATCTAGAACTAGGGGTCACTAAAATTCAGGGAGCAGTGGTAGGGGAGGGAAGAGAACACTGAAACAGAGCTAGTAATATCACAAATAACACCTTGGGAAATTTAAGTGCTTAACAGAGTATGGCAGCTAGTTCATTAAAAGGGGACATTGCTGGTCTTTGTCCAACCACTTTGTACAACAAGCGGACTGTTGTATTTCAGATAATTCAGAGTAGAAGTGTGGTCAGAAGTGTGGAGCTGAGGTAGAACACAAAAGAAGTAGGAGCAATCTAACCGTCATTGCCACTCCTTAGATTACATTAAACTGAACCATTTGTAATTGCAGACTCAATGAGTAGATCCACTCAGCAAAGTTAAAATGAGCAAAAGTAAATAAAAAATCAATAAAAACAGCAATAAGTGCCAGTGCCAGAACAAAAGAAACAGAAATATTTTAATCCTGACTATTTTTGCAAATGCTGCGAAGAAGTGATGTTATTAACCAATTCCACACCGAAAAAGGGGATTCTCAGGAGTGCAGGTATTCCCAACTACAGAGAACTGAGGGTGAAATCAACTCCATTTGTGGTTGGATGATGGTGATGACAATAACAGCAGCAATAATTTGTGTATTGTGGCTCTACTGTAAAACAAATCCCAGCCCAAGATGTGTGAATATCTGACAGCAAATTGTCAGCAATTACTGTCATTATTTCTCAGAATCTGATAGCAACACCAGGAGTTAACAAATCCCACACTATGTAGATCATCGAGATACAGCCTGTTATTCGTTGCTCTGCATCATGCTGTAGTGTAACTTTATGTTCACCCCCATTCCGATCCCTGAACCAGCAATATCCATTGATATTATAATAACAAGGTGTAGAGCTGGATGAACACAGCAGGCCAAGCAGCATCAGAGGATCAGGAAGGCTGACGTTTTGGGCCCAGACCCTTCTTTAGAAATTGGGGGGGGAAGGAGCTCTGAAATGAATAGGGAGAGAGGGGGAGGCAGATAGAAGATGGATAGAGGAGAAGATAGGGAGAGAGGAGACAGGCTGGTCAAAGAGGCGGGGTTGGAGCCAGTAAAGGTGAGAGTACATGGGGTGGTAGGGAAGGGATAAGTCAGCCCAGGGAGGTCGGACAGGTCAAGGGGGTGGGATGAGGGTGGTAGGTAGAAAATGGAGGTGTGGCTTAAGGTGGGAGGAGGGAATAGGTGGGAGAAAGGACAGGTTAGGAAGGCAGGGATGAGCTGGGCTGGTTTTGGGATGCGGTAGGGGGAGGGGAGATTTTGAAGCTTGTGAAGTCCACATTGATACCATTGGGCTGCAGGGTTCCTAAGCGGAATATGAGTTGCTGATCCTGCAACCTTCAGGTGCTGCTGTTTATTGCGAACCAAGCGTAGGTGTTCTGCAAAGTGGGCCCCAAGCCTCTGCTGGTTTCTCTGATGTAGAGGAGGCCATAATGGGTTCAGCAGATACAGTATACCACATTAGCAGATATGCAACTGAACATCTGCTAGATGTGGAAACTCTTCTTGGGGCCTGGGAGGGGGTGAGGGAGGAGGTGTGGGGGCAGGTGTACCACCTCCTGCGGTTGCAGGGAAAAGTGCCAGGTGTGGGGTGGGGTTGGAGGGGAGTGTGGAGCGGACTAAGGAGTCCCGGAGAGAGTGGCCCTTCTGGAAAGCAGATAAGGTTGGGGAGGGAAAACTGTCTTTGGTGGTAGGGTCAGATTGCAGATGGCAGAAGTGTCGGAGGATGATGTGTTGGATCCGGAGGTTGGTGGGGTGGTACGTGAGGATGAGGGGGATTCTGTTTTGGTTGTTATTGCAGGGAAGGGGTGTGACGGATGAGTTGTGGGAAACGCAGGAGGCACAGTCGAGGGCATTCTCAAACACTGAGGCGAGGGCGTTGCGGTCTTTGAAAAATGAGGACATCTGAGATGTACGGGAGTGGAATGCCTCATCCTGGGAGCAGATGTGTTAGAGGCGAAGGAATTGGGAATAGGGCATGGCATTTTTTCAGTAAGGTGGGTGGGAGGAGGTGTATTATAGGTAGTTGTGTGAGTCGGTGGGCATGAAATGGATTTCGGTTTCTAGGTGGTTGCCAGAGATGGAAACAGAGAGGTCCAGGAAGGAGAGCGAGGTATCAGAGACGGTCCAGGTGAACTTTAGGTTGGGGTGGAAGGTGTTGGTGAAGTGGATGAACTGTTCGAGCTCCTCGTGGGAGCATGAGGCAGTGCCGATACAGTCAAAAATGTTCAATGAGGTATAACTCAGGGATCTCAGTAAAAACTACTTTTGATCTAGTCCTGAAAAATAGAAATTCATGCTTGGAGAATTAAATTCAATCTCTCAATTTTAATCGCTTGCCTGATTGTCTAACCTAGATTTTAAAAATAATTTATTTTGAATTTGTTCATAATATTTCACCTTCTAATTTGAGCCTGTGTCTTTATGTAACTGTCTGGAAAATGTTAAGGATTTTGGTGTCTTTGCACCCTGGTTGGCAGTCCGTGAAATTTCTCTGAAGATATTGGCTCTCAGCTTAAGTTAACAGTATCACTAGCTTTATGCTGGAATCTCCAGTGCCTATTGCTGCAGATATAGGAGGTGATGATGTGGTGTTATCATTGAGCTAGTAATCCACGGACTAATGTTCTGGGAATATGGATTCACATTCCAACATGGCAAATGATTAACATTTGAATTCAATAAAAAATCGAATTAAAACCAGCCTCATGGTGATCATTTAACTATTGTCAATTATCGTTGTTGTCCTTTAGGTGGGGAAATTTGCCATCCTTATTTGGTCTGTCTTACATACGATAAACCGCACAGAAATGTGGTGGATTTAAGTGCCCTCAGAAATCGCTGCATGAGCCTATCATTTCAGGGGCAGTTAGGTATGGGTGACAAAAGCTGACCTTGTCAACAATACACCCATCCCATGTGAGAATGAAAACAAAACAAGTTGCTATTCCTTCACTGTTGCCAGGTCAAAATCCTGAAACCCCCTTTCCAACAGCACTGAGTGTAACTACATCTCAAGGACAGCTGAGGTTCAAAAGGCAGCTCACCAGCACCTTCTCGAAGGCAGGTAGAAGTAGGCAATAAGTGCTGGGTCTGCCAGCAATGTCCATACCCTGTGATCAAACGCAAAAAGGCTGACCTCAGAAATAACAATGAGAACAGGTGATGGAAGATGTATCCTGCTTTCTCAGCTGCATGCTACCTTCCTGTCACCCCAAAATATTATGTCAGGAGTCACATGTATGCAGACAACGTTCAGCTCTAATCAACATTGCCTCTGTTAATCCCTTCATACTCTTCAAATGATCAGATTTTTGGTTTATCATCCAGTACAAGATGAGAATAAATTTCCTCCAAATAATTATTGGGAAAATTAAAACCATTGTCAATGCTCCTAGCCACAAAGTCCATTCATAGCCAGTGACTCAGTTCTTCTTTCTTCAGTGATCTGAGGCTGCACCAAATATTTTTGTAACCTAAGTGCAATATGCCACTCCACAAAGAGGTTTTGGCCACATATCTGTACTATCGTTAAAATCACCTGCTTACAACTTCACAACACCCTCTGACTCTGCCCCATTCAGCTCATCTGCTCTGCCTCCAGTCTTGAGTATTCAATGCACACTTAGCGGGTCTCACATCTTGCACTTTGCATAACCTTGAACACATCTAAAACTCTGCTGCCCATGTCCTAACTCACACTAAGTTCTGTCTACTCAACACCCCAGATTTATTTACTGCCTTACATTAACATTTCATTTAGCAATGCCTTGATTTTTAAGATTCACACTCTTGTTTGCTTGTTCCATCCTATCTATCTCGGAGGATTTTAAGCATCTGGGAGATTTACTGCCATATCTCACTGGGATATTGGCCGGAAATTAAGCCCTGCTATTCTCAGAGTCATCACAAAAGTTAAAGATTTTATAAAGTACACAAAATTTGCTAATTTTCCAGTTTCATAGAATTAATTTGACCGAAAAAATGGACCATGCTTTTGTATTAAACAAGAATTATTAACTATTACAAATAAACAGATTCTAGCTATAGATCAACAATGATGAATGATTGACACAGACACACACACACACATACACATACCCACACATAACCATAATCACACGTGTACACACACACACACACACACACACACACACACACACACACACACACACACACACACACACACACACACACACACACACGGACAAACACACACACGGACAAACACATACGTACACATATACACACATTCATATACACTCACAGACGCACACATACATACAAACACATACGCACACACACACATTCACACATAGTTATGCGTGCACACACACTCACATAGTCTTCTTGAATTGTTAGGGTGTGCTGCTCTTTGATCCCCCTTCTCTTCTATTGGATCTTTACAAGAAATTCAGTTATTATCTTTGTAAAACCATTAGAGATGCCAAAAGGCAATACCTAAACTAACCACATGGACACCTGTTGTTTGTTGCAAGCCCAAATGAGGTGAAGCAGAACAGAACAACAGACTAACAGTGAGTGTCAGGTAATGCTTCAGTAATGCTTGGTTATTAAACCAGTCCTTTTCTGATGAAGTCAGAGGATTCAAAATGTTACCTCTGTTTTCTTCCTCCACAGGTGCTGCCAGGCCTGCTAGGTTTCTCCAGCAATTTCTGTTTTCGTTTCAGTACTTTTCTCATTTCAAACCATAGGTGAAAAGCATGGAACAATAACAACATACTGTTTTTACTGTTAGAAATACGTTTTAAATACATTCAGATTGCATTGTTGGAACTTGAATAGAGAATTGTCGATTGTTTATAACAGTGGACTCTTGGAATTATATTTTCTCAGAAAGTCGCCAAGATCACACTTTATTTACTTTAAAAATAGAGGTTACTTGTCCATAGTCAGATCAAAATATTATTTGGTGAATTCATTCAGGATCATAACCTAAAGTTGATGATCTGGTCTCATACCAATACTTATGGGAGTGCAAGTTACATAACATATGCAATGATATCAGCAGGCAGGTACACTATCTTATACAATATATTAACTGTAGTGACCTTCTGAAGAAATCTTTCATTTTACAAAAACCACAACCATCCAAAGATAAGAAAGAAGAAAACAAAATCCAATTTGAAGACTGTGAGAACTCTCAAAAACAATATAAGTTTAAAAGCATACAGAACTACAGAGCTTAAGTGAATTTAGCAGTCATCAGTTAAAAATATGCAGAATTGATAGCAGTACTAAGTCGCTTGTAGAAGTTCAAAACACTAGAACTTGTGCCAAATACTAGAAAGCATTTGTGTATTATTGTACAGAGTCTCACCAAAGAGTGGTTGATGGTAGGCACCTAATGTAGTTCAGTGAAATTCTTACGCTCAGGGAAAAATTCTAGGCTGTTACAATCCCAGATAGACCACCAAATACATATCACAAACTGGCTATGAACCAGCACCTTCTATTTTTAGAAAAGACAAAGTATGCAATCCTAGGGGTTTACTCAGAGAATCAAGCCACAAATTTCCCAGGCTTTGAACAGCAACATTAAATTTTACTATACAATGTGAGAACAGTAAAACAATCTACAGTACATATAGAAAATATTTCTAACATGGGTAATAGATGAAGTTGCACATGTCACAGCAGGTTACAAATAGCAATACAATCCAGACAGACTCCGCAGATTTTTCAGCAACCTTCTGATGGTATTTATGACACAACTAGTAAATAAATCTAATTAAACTTCTCAGGAATTACAATTTTTGTCACTTTTACTGATCCAGCTTTCTTCTTGAGACCCACTCTATAAATCATTGCCTCAGCAACTGCTCCCATGCCGATTACTCACCCTCCCTTCTTGGGTCTACACTCCCCTAGACAATGAAACTGCACTCCAGCATTCATTGGCAGATATAGCTCCATCTCTTCACTGACAGCTAGCCTCCCTGAGCCAGTCCTGCCCTGGCTAAATATTCTTCTTGTTCAGTTACATTACCTAAATACTTCTTGTGAGCTTTCCAACATGTGCACTGTTAGCAATGTGTGTATTAATGCTTTGAGTCCTCTTCAGAAACTGTCAAGGTGTCTACTAAGACTGACCCAGCAGTGTTCCAAATTTGTCCTTGCGTTAGGACATGTTTTGAGTCCTGACTCCAACACTTAGCTGCCTATAAGATCCTAAAACTCCTACCTGAGTTCTAGCATCATATTGACACTTGATTCTCCATGGAGTCCTCTCCACAGAATCTGCGTAGTCCAGCTGTTTTTCCAGCATGACAATTAACTGGAGCATTCCTATCATCAACTCTGCTTATGGTCCTCTCTGAATTTTCTCTCACTGCCGGTAATCTTTGAGCTCTCATCAGTGATGCCAAACTGTCCCAAATGATCTTTTGACCTTTTGAAAGCTTCCCCCATTCCCAGGCAGAATTGAATGTAAACATATGTGGAAACAAGGAGATACAATGGTATTGGAAGTGACTGTATCCTGGAGGTTTCATGCTCATAGAATACTGGAAATGGATTTTATCACAAGTTGCAAAACATATCTTTGAGAAAAGTGACACATTAAGAAAATTGTTAAACCAGCAGTACAATTTGACTAACTCGAGGAAAAAATTGAAAGCAGAAGTGGAATTTATTAAAAGAAAACACTGCTTTAAGTCACAAGGAGTTATTGTAAAGGTGACAATGCCATTTTTCAATTTAAAATGGTACAAATCTCGCAGGAAAAATATACAGAAACAATATAAATCATCCTCGTCAAAAAGGGTGTGAAACCCCCAAGAGATTGGAAAAATGGCACAAATTAAGAATCTTTTCCAACATCTTTGAAAAATAGTTAAAATATCTTCATTTTAAAATATTTTAATAATCTTTAAATATTTAAAGAAGACTTTTCTGCAAAAATAACAATAAAATATAAAAACGATTGTTGTGATTTAATTAACAGATACTAAAGAAATTTTTTGAAGAAGAAAATAACATGATAGAAGTAAAGAAATGTTAATTAATGCAATAAAGATTCTTAATTACAAAGTTTTATCCAGAATTTATCTTCATTATCTGGGAATTTTAAAAAAACTGCAATAGGTAAATACTGTTGAAGAATTTTCAACATTTATTACAATGAAAATGATTATACAATTTAGGACTCAATAGTTAAACCAACTATAAATAATCAAAAAGTGAAAATTCTTCTAAATAATTTGGATAAAAGAATAACACCAATTAAATAAGAAGTTGCAACAATTAAATGCAATGACAATGGGGAAATATACTTTCAATTAGACTTAAGATTAAGCAGATTAAGGCCGATAAAGAAACACAGAGAATTGAAGCAGGAGTACACCATTTGCCCTTTTCAGCCCACTCCACCATTCAATTTGTTCAAAGCTGATCATCCACCTCAGCACCTTCTCCCTGCTTTTGCCCCATACCCTTTGATCCTTTACCTCTAAGAACTGTACCTAATTCCTCCTTGAAAACATTCAATGTTTTGGCCTCAACCACTTTCTGTGGCAGAGAACACCACAGGCTCACCACTCTCTGGGTGAAGAAATTTGTCCACACCCTAAAAGATTTTCCCCATTTCCTTAGGCTGTGACCCCTGGTTCTAGACTTGCTGGTCACCAGAGACATCCTTCCCTTTCTAATCCTGTTAGAATTTGCAAGTTTTTGAGAAGATTTGTAGCTGGAATTGTGGATGAGGTTGTAGATATGTTCGCTGGGCCAGTGTGTTTGGTTGCAGACGTTTCGTCACCCTGCTAGGTAGTGCACCTCAGGTGAAGTGTTAGCATTCTGTCACACTTGTCATTTGACTGGGACCACGCATCCATAATAGCATGAGCCAAACAGAACCATGCCAGGGAATTCCTGAAGCCAGGCGTTCGAACCGGAACTCCATCAAAAAACACATTGAAGTGGACCCAATATACAAAGCACTGAAAAACAGAACCGGAGGTGATACCAATCACCGCAGAAAACTGAGGCATATAAATAATAAGTGTACAAAGTGTGGAGCTGGATGAACACAGCAGGCCAAGCAGCATCTCAGGAGCACAAAAGCTGATGTTTCGGGCCTAGATCCTTCATCAGAGAGGGGGATGGGGAGAAGGAACTGGAATAAATAGGGAGAGAGGGGGAGGCGGACCAACGATGGAGAGAAAAGAAGATAGGTTGAGAGGAGAGTATAGGTGGGGAGGTAGGGAGGGGATTGGTCAGTCCAGGGAAGATGGATAGGTCAAGGAGGCAGGATGAGGTGGTAGGTAGGAAATGGAGGTACAGCTTGAGGTGGGAGGAAGGGATAGGTGAGAGGAAGAACAGGTTAGGGAAGAGGAGACAGGCTGGGCTAGTTTTGGGATGCAGTGGGGGGAGGGGAAGAGCTGGGCTGGTTTTGGGATGCAGTGGTGAAAGGGGAGATTTTGAAGCTTGTGAAGTCCACATTGATGCCATTGGGGTGCAGGGTTCCCAAGCGGAATATGAGTCGCTGTTCTTGCAACCTTCGGGTGACATCATTGTGGCACTGCAGGAGGCCCATGATGGACATGTCGTCTGAGGAATGGGAGGGGGAGTTGAAATGGTTCGCGACTGGGAGGTGCAGTTGTTTGTTGCGAACCGAGCGTAGGTGTTCTGCAAAGCGGTCCCCAAGCCTCTGCTTGGATTTCCCAGTGTAGAGGAAGCCACACCGGGTACAATGGATACAATATACCACATTGGCAGATGTGCAGGTGAACATCTGCTTGACATGGAAGGTCATCTTGGGGCCTGGGATGGGGTGAGGGAGGAGGTGTGGGGGCAAGTGTAGCACTTCCTGCAGTTGCAGGGGAAGGTGCCGGGTGTGGTGGGGTTGGAGGAGAGTGTGGAGCAGACAAGGGAGCCGTGGAGAGAGTGGTCTCTCCGGAAGGCAGACAAGGTTGGGGATGGAAAAATAGCTTGGGTGGTGGGGTCGGATTGTAGATGGCGGAAGTGTCAGAGGATGATACGTTGCATCTGGAGGTTGGTGGGGTGGTGAGTGAGAACGAGGGGGATCCTCTTTGGGCCGTTGTGGCGGGGGCGGGGTGTGAGGGATGTGTTGCGGGAAATGCAGGAAACGTGGTCAAGGGTGTTCTCGACCACTGCAGGGGGAAAGTTGCAGTCCTTGAAAAACGTGGGCATTTGGGATGTGCGGGAGTGGAATGCCTCATCCTGGGAGCAGATGCGGCGGAGGTGGAGGAATTGGGAATAGGGAATGGAATTTTTGTAGGAGGGTGGGTGGGAGGAGTTGTATTCTAGGTAGCCGTGAGAGTCAGTGGGCTTGAAATGGACATCAGTTTCTAGCTGGTTGCCTGAGATGGAGACAGAGATCCAGGAAGGTGAGGGATGTGTTGGAGATGGCCCAGGTGAACTTGAGGTTGGGGTGGAATTTGTTGGTGAAGTGGATGAACTGTTCGAGCTCCTCTGGGGAGCAAGAGGCGGTGCCGATACAGTCATCAATGTAACGGAGGAAGAGGTGGGGTTTGGGGCCTATGTAGGTGCGGAAGAGGGGCTGTTCCACGTAACCTACAAAGAGGCAGGCATAGCCTGGGCCCATGCGGGTACCCACGGCTACCCCCTTTGTCTGTAGGAAGTGGGAAGAATCGAAAGAGAAGTTGTTGAGGGTGAGGGCGAGTTCGGCGAGGCGGATGAGGGTGTTGGTGGAGGGGGATTGGTTGGGCCTGGGGGACAGGAAGAAGCGGAGGTCCTTGAGGCCATCTGCATGCGGAATACAGGTATATAGGGACTGGACGGTGTTGGAGATGATGGTCGAGACATCAAATGCCTCGACCTCTCCACACCCCTCACCCACTCCAACCTCTTCCCCACAGAACGGGTAGCCCTCCGCTCCCCCCGCTCCTACCCCAACCTCACCATCAAACCCGCAGACAAGGGTGGCGCAGTGGTAGTATGGCACATTGACCTCTACGCCGCCAAGGCCAAACGCCAACTCTCCGACACCTCCTCCTACCGCCCCCTTGATCAAGACCCCACCACCGAGCACCAAACCATCATCTCCAACACCATCCAGGACCTCATCACCTCAGGGGACCTCCCACCCACAGCCTCCAACCTCATTGTTCCCCAACCCCGCACGGGCTGTTTCCATCCCCTTCCCAAAATCCACAAACCTGTCTGCCCTGGTCGACCCATTGTCTCAGCCTGTTCCTGCCCCACCGAGCTCATCTCCACCTATCTGGACTCCATTTTCTCCCCTTTGGTCCAGGAACTCCCTACCTACGTCCATGACACCACCCACGCCCTCCACCTCCTCCAAGACTTCCTATACCCTGGCCCCGAACACCTCATTTTCACCATGGACGTCCAGTCCCTATACACCTGTATTCCGCATGCAGATGGCCTCAAGGCCCTCTGCTTCTTCCTGTCCCGCAGGCCCGACCAATCCCCCTCCACCAAAACCCTCATGTGCTTCGCCAAACTCGTCCTCACCCTCAACAACTTCTCTTTTGATTCTTCCCACTTCCTACAGACAAAGGGGGTGGCCATGGGTACCCGCATGGGTCCAAGCTATGTCGGACTCTTTGTAGGTTACTTGGAACAGCCCCTCTTCTGCACCTACACAGGCCCCAAACCCCACCTCTTCCTCCATTACATTGATGACTGTATCGGCACCGCCTCTTGCTCCCCAGAGGAGCTCGAAGAGTTCACCCACTTCACCAACACCTTCCACCCCAACCTCAAGTTCACCTGGGCCATCTCCAACACATCCCTCACCTTCCTGGATCTCTCAGTCTCCATCTCAGGCAACCAGCTAGAAACTGATGTCCATTTTAAGCCCACTGACACTCACAGCTACCTAGAATACAACTCCTCCCACCCACCCTCCTGCAAAAATTCCATCCCCTATTCCCAATTCCTCCACCTCTGCCGCATCTGCTCCCAGGATGAGGCATTCCACTCCCGCACATCCCAAATGCCCACGTTCTTCAAGGACCGCAACTTTCCCCCTGCAGTGGTCGAGAATGCCCTTGACCGCGTCTCCCCATTTCCCGCAACACATCCCTCACACCCCGCCCCCGCCACAACCGCCCCCAGATGACCCCTCTTGTTCTCACATACCACCCCACCAACCTCCGGATACAACGCATCATCCTCCGACACTTCCGCCATCTACAATCCGACCCTACCACCCAAGCTATTTTTCCATCCCCACCCTTGTCTGCCTTCCGGAGAGACCACTCTCTTTGCGGCTCCCTTGTCCGCGCCACACTCCCCTCCAACCCCATCACTCCCGGCACCTTCCCCTGCAACCGCAGGAAGTGCTACACTTGCCCCCACACCTCCTCCCTCACCCCATCCCAGGCCCCAAGATGACCTTCCATGTCAAGCAGATGTTCACCTGCACATCTGCCAATGTGGTATATTGTATCCATTGTACCCGGTGTGGCTTCCTCTACATTGGGGAAACCAAGCAGAGTCTTGGGGACCGCTTTGCAGAACACCTACGCTCGGTTCGCAACAAACAACTGCACCTCCCAGTCGCGAACCATTTCAACTCCTCCTCCCATTCCTCAGATGACATGTCCATCATGGGCCTCCTGCAGTGCCACAATGATGCCACCCGAAGGTTGCAAGAACAGCAACTCATATTCCGCTTGGGAACCCGCAGCCCAATGGTATCAATGTGGACTTCCCCAGTTTCAAAATCTCCCCTTCCCCCACTGCATCCCAAAACCAGCCCAGTTCTTCCCCTCCCCCCACTGCATCCCAAAACCAGCCCAGCCTGTCTTCATTTCCCTAACCTGTTCTTCCTCTCACCCATCCCTTCCTCCCACCTCAAGCCGCATCTCCATTTCCTACCTACCAGCTCATCCCGCCTCCTTGACCTGTCTATCTTCCCTGGACTGACCAATCCCCTCCCTACCTCCCCACCTACACTCTCCTCTCTACCTATTTTTTTTTCTCTCCTTCGTTGGTCCGCCTCCCCCTCTCTCCCTATTTATTTCAGAACCCTCTCCCCATCCCCCACTCTGATGAAGGGTCTAGGCCCAAAATGTCAGCTTTTGTGCTCCTGAGATGCTGCTCGGCCTGCTGTGTTCATCCAGCTCCACACTTTGTTATCTTGGATTCTCCAGCATCTGCAGTTCCCATTATCACCAAATAATAAGTGTGACAGAACACTAACACGTCACCAGAGGCGCACTGATGATATTACCTAGCAGGGTGATGATACGTCTGCAAACAAACACAATAGCTTGACGAGCAAGTCTATAATCTGTTCGAATTTTACGAGAGTGCCTCCTATTCTTCTAAACTCCAATAAAGATAGACTTAACTAGTCCACTTTCTCTTCATATGTCAGTCCTGATATCCCAGGAATCAGTCTGGTAAACCTCTGTTGTATTCCTTCCATAGTCAGCTCAACCTTCTTCAGGTAAAGAGGCTAAAACTGCACTCCAGGTGTGGTTTTACCTCGGCCCTGCTCTTGTCCTTGAATCCCCTCACCATGAAGGACAACAGACTATCTGCCTTCTTCACCTCCTCCTGCACCTGCTTGTTTACTTTCAGTGACTGGTGTACAAGGAGACCCGGGTCTCGTTGTAGCTCCACTTTCCAGCTCTATTTACATTAAGATATTAATCTGTCTTCCTGTGATTTCAGCTGATAAAATCAGAATGTTATCCAAAAGAATACATTCAATGTATCACATTATACCTCATTATAACATCAAAAGAAGATTACTTCTTCAGAAACACAAAGTGTTTTCTCTCAAACGACCTGAGGAACTAAAGATCCTTCAAGGGAGGAAAATGTTGAATAGTGACAACAATGTCAAAACACATCATCTGCATTGGGTGTCAGGGAATAGAAAATTTCACACAAATATAGCAACAGACTGCACCTAAATGTGTCATCCTCAAACATCAGCCATCCAACCCAACCAGGTTGTCAGTCTTTTATAAAGTGAAAGACTTGGGGGAGGGCAGATACTTATTTGAAACAAATGTGCCAAGAATTTAATAACTGGATAAATGCTTAGGGGTGTGGGGACAGTTGAGATGTTGTATAAGAGAGTTCAACACAAAATGTTCGAATTAAATCAAAAGGCAAGCTCCACTCACAGGGATAAAAAGGAATGTTGCTGAGAGAAGTTAACAAATGTTCCAGTATTGTTGTGGTGCCTAGTTCCATGAAGTTAATTGTAGTGTGTAATTACTCTGGATTTTTGCCTGATGTCTCACACGGGGCCATCTGTATTCAGACATAATATAACTAGATTATTACAATGCAATATACCCGTTCCATTTGTCAAGACTGAGCCTCCCTTCTGCCAAATCCTTTGTGTGGGCATTCTTCTCCATTTGGCATCTGTAAATTCGACTATTATCAGTAAGAAAGATTGGCTGGCAGTGAATTTCCACGGCATCTCAGATTGTTCTGCTGGGCAAGACTTCACCTTACAGCATGCTAAAAATGGTGCAAATTTAATGCTATATACGATGTTTGCTAAACTTGCTCAGGGTTAGTACCTTAATCATATTAAGCTAATCAAATTGACATAGTCAAATGAAAGTACTGTCTGATGGCCTGTTCAAAGTTAAATATTTAAACAACGCTCAAAAGGGGTAAAATAAGTACATATAATGTAAAATACACGTCCCTTTAAAAAAAGCAGAAAACTAATTTGTTGGAACATATAATTAGATCTTTTTATATTATGCTCACTATTGATAAGATGTCAGGTGAGAAAAGTCAGCCTTAAATATAATTGATTTCTTTTCCCTGGGGATTCAGGATTTTGTTCTAGCAATACACTTTTAAGTCAGGGTGCCAATCAAGCACAAATGATCACCGTTTCTGATTTGCTTTAGTCTGAAAAGAGTTTTATTCATTATTTAACTTTACTTCACAGAATCACAAAGGTTTTATGATCCATAAGGAGGCCATTCAGCCCATCATGTCTGCACTTCTAATTGTCAATTTCATGCCTTTTCCCTATAATCCTGCTACTTGATTTTGTCTAAAATAATCATCCGATCCCTCTGAATGCCTCAATTGGACCTGTCTCCACTATAATTCCAGAACATCACATACTTCAACAACTCACTGTATGAAAAAGCCTTATTTTCACCTCACATTCCTTCTTTTGCAAACCACTTTAAAACAGTGCCATCTGGTTCTCAATTTGTCTATGGGACAGAGGAGCTTTTTCCATAGTCACCCTGTCGACGCCCCTCATGATTTTGAAAATCTCTCCTCTCAGCCTTCTCCTCTCCAAGGTCTCAAGTTCACAAACATTTCTTCATAATTAAAATGTCTCACGTGTGGAAACATTTTTGCAAACTACTTCTGCAATCTATCTTATGCATTCACATCCTTCTTATTCTTCCCAGTGCCCAGAACTATGCACAATGCTCCTGCTGAGGTCTAACCATGATCTTATGTAAATTCAAGTTGGATACATCTTATCCCATGTTTTAACAGCTTTTAAGTATTGGCAGCTGATCTAATACCTCCAATTTATCAGTTTACAACCCTCCTAGGGACTGAGATTCCTCCTCCGTCACCATGACATGGGTAGTATCTTCCTTGTAGGTAAAGACAGACGCAAAGTATTCATTTAAACTCTCAACCATATCCTTTGTTTATAATCCCCTTTTCATCAGCCCTATGCCCCTTTCATTACCTTTTACTATCGTTCGGCTTAGAAAACTTCAGCATTGCCTTTTATATTAGATGCCAAGCTTTTGCCATTGCTTATTGTATTTGCTATTTTGCTTCCCTTCTGAACCTTCTGTATTCAGCTTCATTTTCAATTGCTTTTTAATAAGTACCATTTATCATTAGTACACTTTTTCTGATTTCCGACTCCTGTGCCTTCTGGCGTACTCTGTATTAGTTTGACTTATCTTCCCCTTTTGAGGAAATATACCATGACTGTGTCTAAACCATCCCCTCTTTGAAGATAGCCTATTGTTTAGCGATTGCTTTTCCTGCCGACATTTGGTTCCATTCTATCCAACTCAGTGCAGTTCTTGTCCCATTGAAGTCTGATCTCTGCCAGATAGTTATTCATACTCTAGGTTGACCTTCTGATTAGATTAGATTCCCTACAGTGTGGAAACAGGCCCTTCGGCCGAACAGCTCCATGCTGCCCCTTGAAGCATCCCACCCAGACCCGTTCCCCTATATCCTACACACCTCTGAACACTACAGGCAATTTAGCATGGCCAATCCACCTAGCCTGCACATCTTTGGACTGTGGGAGGAAACCGGAGCACCCAGACGAAACCCATGCAGACACAGGGAGAATGTGCAAACTCCACTGAAAGAGATGGTGGCAACAACCTTCTTCATGAGCATCAGTTCCTGCAAGATAGTGAGCTGGTAAATCCGTACAAGAGGCTGGAATTGAACCTGGGTCCCTGGCGCTGTGAGGCTGCAGTGCTAACCACTGAGCCACTGTGCCACCCCTAAATGACCTACCTATTTCTACTGTCATCTTAGATCTTATGGCACAATGATCATTATCCCTAAATGTTGATCCATTGTTTGTTAATGTACTTGAACCAGCTAATTCCAAACAGTCTGGTCTAGCAGTCTTTAGAAATTCTTCTGAACACAATGTAGGAAAGCTTGTTTCTTATTACCTTTTGCGTTAATGCTATCCTAACCAATATATTGGTAATTAATGTCCCCTACTCTAATACTCTATGATGTTTATATCTCTCTGTACATAAGAATATTATTTGACATCATTATTTTTGTTTCCTCCACAGAATAAAAAATGGGGGACACAGTGGCTTGCACTGCTACCTCACAGTGCCGGGGTCCCAGGTTCAATTCCAAGTTTGGGTGACTGTCTGTGTGGAGTTTGTACATTCTCCCTGTGTCTGTCAGGGTTCCCTCTGGGTGCTCTGGTTTCCTCCCACAGTCCAGAGATGTGCAGCTTGGGTGGATTGGTCATAGTGACCAGGGATGTGTGGATTATAGGAGAATGGGTCTGGGTGGGATGTCCTGAGGGTCAGTGTGGACTTGTTGGGCTGAAGGGCCTGTTTCCACAATGTAGAGATTCTATGACCTAAAAGAACACAAAAAATAGCTGGATGGGTAGGATATTTTTTCTGTCAAGCCTGCCCCTATAATTCATCCAGACCCGCAATATTACATAAGAAAGGAATATATACTGAGTTTGAATTTGCTCACAATTTTATTTAGTACTCACCAAAGGATTTTATGAAGGGCAATAGTTTTTGATAATATATAAAATTGTGAACTCAATGTTGAAACTATCATGTAGAGTTGGAGATGAAACATAACACAGTCAATACAATTAGGTGGTGAGAATCATTGCTTTTGATGGAGATTACCATCAGTGGGTTTAAAAAAGCTGACGAAGAAGTATATTGTAGTTTGCTATGCTGGTGCCAAGCTCCGTGATGTTTCTTGTACGGATTTACCAGCTCATTATCTTGTAGGAACTGATGCTCATAAAGAAGGTTGTTGTCACCGTCTCTTTCAGTGCGGGACACTACAGGATCTACTTGGCCTATTCTGGTAGAGGAAGCCTATTTTCAGGTAGAATTAAAAGAGGCTTTGTGTTTACAAGATATAGTTTATTACACGTTAGTAGCTAGTCAAATGTTATATTGATGTGACAGATATTGTTACAAAGACTTTGAGGAGGACTGGATGTACGGGATCCCAAGCTGTTCTTTCCACAAGTCTATTTAACATCATCATAGTGGGTGATGCTTATATAACACTTTTCATATTAACCCTTTGAGGCCCAAACATGGCAGTTGCCTTTTGTTTCTTTATGCCAGTGCCCTTGTACCTGGTTCTGAATGTGGTGAGCTAGTTTCCTGGTGGTGATTGAGAAGAATGAAGAGGAAGTTGGAATTTGAGCTGAAATTTCCAGAGTTCTGGTGTGAAGATTTGTGCTTTTGAGATAGTTGTTAAAACAAAATTCATCATTAACTTCAGAGATAGTAGGAACTGCAGATGCTGGAGAATCTGAGATAACAAGGTGTAGAGCTGGATGAACACAACAGGCCAAGCAGCATCAGAGGAGCAGGAAGGCTGACAATTCAGGCCTAGACCGAGACCTAGACCTAGACCTAGACCGTATTCATCCAGCTCTACAACGTGTTATCTCATCATTAATTTTGTGATTTTAAAATGTATTATGTAACAATTTGAAAAAAGGTTAATTGTATAGTGTAGCATTGACTTTATTTGTTTATTGTGGCAATGCCATTGGCCGAATTCTTTTGGGGCAAATGCAAAGTGAATGGGGAGGAAATTTTAATTTAATTGAAGTTTATGGAAAAGGAACCACGTTACAAAAATTGAAATGACTTGGAAAAAACACTGGTAAGGGAAAAACATAGTGACTCTATCAAGTGAGGATGAAAAATATTGATTCATGGCTGAACGGTCACAATATAGATAATGAATACAAGAAATATTGTTATTAAAAAATCTTAGACATGCATTTGTCTCTATTCTAAGAAGGAAAACTGTAATAGTTTTGCAAGCTGCACTAAATGATGAGTGTTTTTAATGTTATGATGCTTACGTTGAACATAAACAATGCAATGTCTACGCTAACATGACTGATGCATATGATTAAGGTCTACTGCAGCCCAATAATTTTTTGCATTTGTACCATCCAATAATAGGAAGTGTGTTCCAATAATAGGAAATGTGCTGCTTCTTTTATTCATAAGTATACTGCTAGTGACATAGCCAGCGAGCAGCGATAACACATTGAATCTCACAGAGCGAAAATCACTGTTGCTATGCACACTATCTCAGGGGTATAATTAGAGATAATAGGCACCCAGGAGAAAGCACAGATGTACCAATTACTCCAATACAATCATGTTGTTTCCTTTATATCTATATAAGATGCATTAGACTTATATGCTGTTTACTTTGTTTTGACTGAAAAACATGAAAAAGTTTGTTCTGTTGTTTTTCTATTATTTTCTTCATTGTATAATTTAATTTGAGAAGCAAATATAAAATTCAAATGCTTCATTTAATAATTATTAAAACAAAATGTTCTGGCATATTTCTGGGAACCAGTAGTTAAAACTCTAATGGTATTATGCCAGAGTTTGCCATTACGACTCCATTAAGAGCTTCAATTATAAATAGAATATTAAGTACTTCAGTTTGTCCAAATAAAATCTATCACCTTCAATATCAAATGATATTTTCTTTGTGTAAACAGTGGTGCTCTTTATAATCTGAAGTTAATTTACCAAAGTAATCTTCTAAAACGGCCTGCTTGTTCTTTTTGAGCATTCTCATGTATTACAGATTCCAATTAGAAAGGAAGGTTTCTTTGAGTTTGGAGGACATTTCCTCTATTATGGTGCATTTCCACAGACTACAACAGTGAAGTACTCCAGGTGAAAATGATAATTCCATTTTGGAAAAGTTAAAGAATACTTAACATTGGCCAGCAGTGATGAGGGTCTTTTCTGTCATCCCAGTTATTCCCAGAGAGGCCAGGGCAGTGTGTTTAGGGACAATTATCCTATTTGCGTGATCAGTTGAACTTGTGAAAATCAGTGAGGTCAATTTGTACATTATTAGAACGTGTTCACTGTGTGCATTTCCAGATGCACTCCAGACCATCATCAGCATCTTTTTGAAGGCATATGAGAGCATGGGTCTCACCCTCAATGTCTGTAAGGTGAAGGTCATCCATCAATCTGGCCTGACATAGTGGAGTGATCCCTGGTCATCAAGGTCCACAGGAAGGCTTTAGTGAACATTGACCACTTCTAATACATTGGGAATGTCCTGTCCAACAAAGCAGCTATTGATGAAGAGATACAGCATGCTAGTATAGCCTTCAACCGCTTGAGGAAAAAGATGTTCGAGGACTACAACATCAGATCTGACACCAAGATCATGGTTCACAGAACTGTGGTGGTTCCCACTCTCTGATATGGCTCTGGGATGTGGATTATCTGCAGCAGATGTTTCAAGGCATTGGAGCAACACCACCAACGCTGCCTGCACAAGATCCTGCAAATCTGCTGTGGAGAAAGATGCACTAGCATCAGCGTGCCCGACCAGGCCAGCATCCACAACATGGAGGCACTGGCTACCCTTGTTCAGTTCCATAGGCTGTGCACGTTGTCTGCATGACCGGTACAACACTTTAAAATCTCTGAGAAGCCCAAATTTCAGAGTTGGAGCGGCATCTAGGGAATTGTGGAGACTTTGTGAGGCAGAGAGTGTCATGGATAGCGTGTATAGACAGGTGGTCACATTGCAGGCTCAAACTCCAAAGGCAGGAAAAGAATGGGTGACCACTAGGAAGAGCAGGAATCTCCTGTAGCTATTCCCCTGCAAAACAGACATACTGTTTTAGATAATGTTGAGGGGAATGGCCTCGCAGCGGATAGCAGCAGCTGCCAAATTCATGATACCATGGTTGGCTCTGCTGCAAAGGGAGGGAGAAATAGGCATGGAAATACTATAATTATAAGGAATTAATCAAAAGGGGCATAGATAGGCATTTCTGTGGCCGTAAATGAGAGTCCAGGATGACGTGTTACCTCCCTGGTGGTACAGTCGTGGATGTTGCTGTGTGGGTTTCGGATATTCTGGAGGGGGCAGTGCGATTAGCCAGTGGTTGTGGTACATGTTGGTACTAATGACATAGGTAAGAAAACGGGTGAGGCCCTAAGACCAAAATACAGAGAACTAGGAATCAAGTTGAAATGTAGGACCTCAAAGGTCATAATTTTCATATTAGTATCAGTGCCACAAGCTAGTCAGAGTAGGATATATAGGATGAACATGTGATTGAAAAGACGTTCTGACGAGGAAGATTCATGTGGCATTGGGACCAGTTCTGGGGGAGGTCGGACATGTACAAACTGGACGGGTTACACTTGGGCAGGACCGGGACTGATGTCCTTGGTGGCGGGGGAACTTGGTAGTGTTTGCAGAGGGTTTAAACTCGCGTGGCAAGGGGATGGAAAGCAGAGAGGTAGGGCAGCAGATGCAGAAATTGAGGGAGAGGTAGAAACCAAGGCAAACAAGAACAGCCAAGGAAATGCCACTGAAAAGAGCAGGGGAGGTGGTCTGAAATGCATGTGTTTCAATGCAAGAAGTATAATAGGCAAGGTAGATGAACTCAGAGCATTGGTTAGTTGTTGGAACAATGATATTATTGCAAATATGGAGACTTGGCTGAAAGAGGGACAGGACTGGCCGCTGAATGTCCCTGGATTTAGATGTAACAGGTGTGATGGAAGGGGATGTAAAAGGGGTGGCAGAATTATATTACAGGTAAAGGAGTATCACACAGCTATACTGAGGGAAGATACATCAGAGAACTTGTGCAGTAAGGCAATATGGGTAGAACTCAGGAATAGGAAAGGTGAAATCACAATGCTGGGGGTATACTACAGGCCTCCCAACAGCCAACGGGAGATAGAGGAAAAAGTATGTAGACGGATTTTGGAAAGATGTAAAAACAGCAGGATTGTTGCGGTAGGTGATTTTAACTTCCCCTGTATTAACTGGGACTCACTTCATGCTAGGGGGTTTTCTTGACACAATATGTAAACAGTCCAACCAGAGAAGGGATTATATTGAATCTGGTTTTGGGACGTGAGCCCAGCCAGGTGAGTGAAGTTTCAGTGGAGAGCATTTTGGGAGTGGTGACCATTGTACCATGAGTTTTAAGATACAGATGGATACGGATAACAGCTTTCCTCGGGTGCAAGTGTTAAACTGGGGGAAGGCGAGCTACAACAAAATTAGGCAGGAACTGGTGAATTTTGATTGGAGATAATTGTTTAAGGGTAAATCCACATTTGACATGATGGCGTATTTCCAACAGCAGTTGGTAAGAGTTTAGGAGTGGCACATTCCTGCGGAAATGAAGGATAGATATGGTGAGTTACATGAACCTTGCATGACCAGAGCTGTTATGACCTTTGTCAAAAAGAAAACGGAAGCATACATAAGGTCGAGGAGGATGGGAACTGATGTAGCCCTTGAAATATGTAAGCAAAGTAGGAAAAAAATTAAACAAGGAATTACAAGGGCTGAAAGGCATCATGAAAAGTTATTAGCAAACAGAATTAAGGAGAATCCCAAGGCTGTTTACACATATGTAAAAAGCAAGAGGGTATTCAGGGAAATGATTGGCCCACACAAGAACAAAGGAGGTAAATCTATGTGTGGGTCTAGAAGAGATAGGTGAGCTCTGCAACAAATACTTTGTGTCACCAAACAGAAGGAATTGGTGGACGATGATCTCAGGAAATGGGTGTCAAATTTCTAAGCCAAGTTGCTGTTAAAAAAAGAAGAGTTGTTGTGAATCCTAAAAAGCATTAAGATAGATAAGTCTCTGAGTCTTGATGGGATCTATTTCAGAATATTGAGGGAGGCAAGAGAACGAATTGTTGCAGTATTGACAGATATCTTTGTATCCTCTTTGGCCACAGGTGAGGTCCCAGAGGACTGAAGAATAGTCAATGTTGTCCCATTGTTTAAGAAGGGCAGAAGGGATAACCCTGGAAATTACAGGCCTGTATGCCTCACATCAGTTTTTGGGAACTTATTGGAAAAGATCCTGAGGGACAAGATCTATAGGCATTTAGAAGTAAATGGATTTATTAGCGATAGACTACATGGTTTTGTTGGGATGGTGGGAGGTTGTGCCTCACTGACTTGATCAGGTTTTTTGAAGATGTGATAAAGGTGATTGATGAGGGAAAAACAGTTGATGTTGTGTGCGTGGACTTCAGTAAAGCCTTTGACAAAGTCCCTCATGGCAGATTGGTACAAAAGGTGAAGTCACATGGTATCAGGGATGAGCTGGTAAGATGGATACAGAACTGGTTTAGACATAGGAGACAGAGGTTAGTGGTGGAAGGATGCTTTTTGGAATGGAGCATTGTAACTAGTGGTGTTCCACAGAGATCAGCGCTGGGACCTCTGCTGTTTGTGATCTACATAAATGACTTTGAGGAAAACGTAGTTGCTCTAATTAGCAAGTTTGCAGATGATACAGAGCTTGGTGGAGTTGAGTATAGTGAGGAGGATTGTCAGAGGATACAGCAGGATATAGATCAGTTGGAGGCATGGGCAAAAAAATGACAGATGGAGTTTAATTTTGCCAAATGTAAAGTGATACATTTTGGAAGGTCAAATACAGGTGGAAATTATACAATGAAGATCAGAACTCTCAGGAATATTGATATGCAGAGGGATCTGGGTGTACAGGTCCGCAGATCACTGAAGGTGACAGCGCAAGTAGATGAGGTAGTAAAAAAACCTAATGGGATGTTTGCGTTCATTGTAAGGGGTATTCAGCATAACGATAGGCAAGTTATGCTGCAACTTTATACAACTTTAGTTCAGCCACACTAACAATATTGCATACAGTTCTGATCATACACTACCAGAAAGATGTGGAGGTTTTGGAGAGGGTACAGAAAATGTTTACCAGGATGTTGCCTCATTTGGGGGATTTTAGCTATGAAGAAAGGTAGTTGGGTTTGTTTTCACAGGAGTGCAGGAGGTTGAGGGACAAACTGATACAAGTTTGTCACATTATGAATGGCATGGATATAGTAGAAAATATGAAGGTTTTTCCCAGGGTGGAGGGATCAACTACTCGGGGGACACAGGTTCAAGGTGTGAGGGAGGAAGTTTAAGATATGTTTTTCATACAAACAGTGGTGAGTGCCTGGAACGAGCAGCCAGAGGAGGTGGTAGAAACAGGCACAATAACAGCGTTCAAGAAGCACTTGGATAAATACATAAATAGGAAGGGAATAGAGAAGGGAAGGGAATAGGGAATAAGTGAAGCCAGTTTTAGTATGAATGGGCAAAATGTGTCAATGCAGGCTTGGAGGGCTGAAGGGCCTGCTCCTGTGCTGCACTGTTCTTTGTTCTTGCTTTAGTTCTCCACTCCCAGCTTCAAAACAGCAAGAGAAGACCAGTTGGACAGATGAAGCACTTCAGTGATACCCACAAAGCTTCACTGGGGAAGTGCAGCATCCAAATGACTGACCCAAGGCCATTCGAGGTGGAGGAAGAACATCCAGGAAAAAGCCGTTGGGGAAAAGCAGAAGCTTGGCAAAAACAGCAAAAGGAGTGCACTGTCACACCAATGGCTCACCCAACTGTTTCTGTGACCATGTTCTGCCACAAGTATAATAGAGCCTGCGGGAGCTGTATCGGTCTGGACAGCCACCTATGGGCTCATCCTGAGAGTGGAAGAGAATCATCCTCATCTGTGACCACCATAAAGATGATGACAATTTCACAATGATAAGAGACATCATAGTCATTGGAGTGGCGTGGAGTCCAATGGATCACAGAATGTTGCTGAGTCCTCTGAAAACCCAGCGATTTTTTGCTGTAAGAAAGCTAGAAGGGCAGTAATGGAATACAGCTCAGCGAATGTGATCATAATTGCTCTTTGATACAGATATTTTGAATATTTTAGAAGGGCAACAGAGAAGGGAGTGGATATATTGGGTGGACACCGCATTAAATTATGTGGAGCAAGCATATGGGCAGAGAAAATGACAACCATAATTAATCAAGTCTCGCACATGCAGAAGCTGATGGGCTGTGAAATAACCTTTGCACTATGTACTGTCATATGATCCATATTCACTGCTAGCCATCATATTACATGAAGTTATCTGCATTTCATTCACCAAGTAGTAGTTTTTCTGCTACCCTACTCAATTTGGAAATGATCTAGAGGATCGATGTGTATGTTCAAGAAAGAAAATGCGAGGATGAAGAGGCTTTTGTCACAAACAAGCTTTTTGCACGGTAGTACCTAATGACAAGTTACATTGATTTGATAGACATTTTTTACAGAGACTACGTGGAGGACTTGGATGGTGCATTTTACAATTTTGTGAACCTAAAACTGTTCTCCAATGACATCTGTATGACATCACCATAGTGGGTGGTATTTAAGGCACTCCTCAGTGTTAAAGACCCTTTTAGATCTTTACAATCTTCTACGATATGGAATGGCCAGAATTTGTCAATTCAAATGAGTGGACATACTTAGCCTACATATCATAACACAGTACTCTTAATCTGATGGAACAGCATGGAAAAAAATTGACACAACCTTTCACATCTGTACTTATGTGCGTTTCCTGCAACAGTATAATTTTGAGGCTGTTGTTCAGAACTGTCATATCCTGCTTTTGTATTTTGCACCGTTAAATTAAGCTGGCATCTTAGGCTTTATGTGATTACGTGACAAAGAAGCTGCTTGTGCAAGATATAGGTAAAGTTGGATCTAGGCTGTGTACTGGGAGGTGACACTGCCTGTTTTTCTGTCCCCTGACATCTTTATGATCTATATGATTTTGAAGTAGAAGATTGCACACAATCAGAGAGTGAAAGCAAGAGCTGAGAATAATGCTTTTAGTCTGAGAAGATACAGTTAGCGTGACAGAATGACCCTGGAAATAGAGAGGAGTTAATTGAGATTGTGGAGCAAGTAGAGTTTCAAAGTTTATCCGACCTTGTAAATCTTCCAAATCATCTCACTCACTGAGCACCAAGATTCCATAGAATAGTCTTGAAATCTAATGAGCTGAATCTGCTAGTTGCGTTGTGGGTATGTCTATTGGTTAAAGAGCTGACAAATACACCACATTGTATCACCTGATGAAGGTCTGCTTGACTGTCTGCTCACCAGGTAATTCTGACGCTTTCGTCTGAAACAAAGTCCTGTGTGATGAAGTTTCGTGGGTTAAATACCACTAACACAATGGCATGCCTTGAGTGCTATATGTAAGCTCACATAATATGGTCTCTTGTTGAGTCTGAACTCTATTTGCCTGATAATTATATCACAGATTCATGCAAAATGTGACTTCAGTGCTGACTTATGTTGCTGAATGTTAAATGCAAATATTAACTGACAATACACTGCACTGATTCTATTGCAAAAGGAGAATGACTGAAAGCGAGGTAGGTATCTTTGGACCAGAATGTCACATGTTATGATGCCATATGATTTTCTTAAAGGTGTAGGTCTGTCTGGTCTGGAATCTATGTCATAATAAAACACCCTAAGCAGAAGCCCCTCTCAAAAGAGTTACTGGCCAATCACGTAATCAGACACACAGAAGACTGTGTCTTATGCAAGGGACACAGAGTCTAAGGACCCAGCATAATGGTAGGTGATCTGTGAGGAAGTATTCAGCGATGGGGTGTATATGGAGAAAGGAGCAAAGGGTCAGATGCAAGGAAAGGAGGGTGGCTATCAGCAGCCATTCCTCAAAAGAATGCATTCGAGCAGACAGTGAGTGCTTTCAAGAAAGTCCTCTAACCCCTCCACACTTCTTTTCATTCTGGGAATGTTGCATATTGACAGGCCAGGCTGCAGTTGGGATAAATCCAATAGCAGCAGAAAGCAGGCTTTTTATGATCACTTAAGGATCTCAATTTCTGAAGGGTTTGAAGATTGATCTTGGATGGTTTGGCCCAGAACCAAGGACAGTACAGTGGCTCAGTGGTTAGCACTGCAGCCTCACAGCGCCAGGGGACCCGGGTTCGATTCCAGCCTCGGGTAACTGTCTGTGCGGAGTTTGCACATTCTCTCTGTGTCTGCATGGGTTTCCTCCAGGTGCTCCGGTTTCCTCCCACAGCCCAAAGATGTGCAGGCTAGGTGGATCAGCCATGCTAAATTGCCCGTAGTGTTCAGGGGTGTGTGGGTTATAGGGGGATGGGTTTGGGTGGGATGGTCCAAGGGGTGGTGTGGGCTTGTTGGGCTGAAGGGCCTGTTTCCACACTGTAGGCAATCTAATATTAAAGAACCTTATTTCCAGTGGATGTGGGAAGGTGGTGGGTTCTAGGATACCTCGACCAACACCTAAATAAATGCCATTCCTGTCTTCCAGCATAGTCAGAACATACATAACACCAAGTTATAATCCAACAGAGTTATTTGAAATTAAAAACTTTTGGAGCACTGCTCCTCCACCTCACCTGACAAAAGAGCAATGCTCCAAAAGCTTGTGATTTCAAATACCTCTGTTGGACTATAATTTAGTGACATGTGATTTCTGACCTTGTCCACCCCGGCCCCTCCACATCACATCTCATAACGTACCTCCCCTTGACTTACTACCTCAGTTTAAACTTGGAATGTTTTTAACTTATCATTACCTCATATTGCATCCTTTTCCTCTGTTTTGGAGCAGCAGATATTTCTCAGAAATAATTCTGCGCTGTCCTTCTGTGTTGAGGGTTATTCTGAGGTTTGTTGTCATCAGCAATAGGCAGGATTCTTTGCTGAGGCCTTTTAAAGTCACCAGCATATTATTTTCCTATTGTTTGTTTTGAAGGCCTGAATTCTAAGTTCTCTTGGTACCATTTAGAAATAGTGCTGGTCACTGCTGCTCACTATGTCATGGCAGGGGCCCATCAAGTTGGGTGTAGTTTCCTTCAAGTCCAAGATCTAGTGTGGATTTGAAGAGCCATCTTTATTATTTAATTCGAGGAATTTTGTGGGATAAACAATATGAAGTTTATTGCATTCCTGAAACTATTTGCAGGTTACATGAATATGACCTACTTAACTACACAGACTTCAGAAGCACATAAGCCCCAATCCATCTGCTAGCAACTCCTTTTCAACTCTGACCAAGTCTATGTGACATTTCACCATGGGTTATACTTTCTGTGACCAATCAAGTATTCACTTTTTCAGACCCTTTCAAACAAAATATGGAACACTGTATGCTAATGTGGTGTGAACTGGGACCTAACTGCTTTGAGTGCCAGCCAGTCAGTAGCGGGTTTCTCTTTTAGCTTTCTGTAGCACTGACAAAATTGATCCACCTTCACAAAACCATCTCTATGTTTTCCAACGAACACCTTGAACTTCACTGAAATGGACATAAAGTTATTCAGAAAATACTTTTCTTTATTCCTTTTTGCAGCAATGTTTTCTGTCCACAGAGGAATTGATATGTGTTGCAAGTTGAAGTTAAGCCTGAAACAAACTTGAATTAGAAAAATTTCATTTATATCATTTTTAAAAAACATTTTCAATAAGGAAAATGTATTCTCTGTTCATTTGAACAGATGTCCAACTTTATAGAAATACCCCAATTCCCAGATGGTAAATTTCAGTGGTTTCAGTGAACAAATGACTGTGCTACTTGTCTGTTATCTTTGATATGTGCACAGAAAGACAAAGTATACTCTAGGGATATCAAGTTGAATTCTGCTAAGGGGCAAAAATGAGTGCAATGTAGTACCTACTGTGCGATTATGATTATTCTTCTGTTAGGTTGCTGGTTGAACTTAAGAATAATTATAGGCATATGACAGCTATTTTTGTAGAATAACTTTGTTTTCCACAGCTGTTCTTATCTGTTATTAAATAGAAAATAATGGGTATCTTAGAGTGCACTATGAAAATGTTGGATTCAGATGAATTCATTAACATTCAACAATGTGCTTAAAATACCTTGTGGGAGATCTTCAACTTGATGTTGAGGCGGAAAACTGTTGTGGATCAGCAGTGAATCAGGCATCCAAAATTGGAACGAGCTGACTCTCATTTCCATTGAAGTCATCCTATGTCCAAATTTTGTTTTTGCTTTTGAATTGGTAAATCTCTAATTTCTTCAAGTGGCCTTAGACAATGGTGCAAAACGCGTTTGTGTTTGTAGACCTAAATGATTCCCTGGGAGCAGGCAGTGCCATGGGCCACTTCCCACTGCCGTTGACAGAATCACAGAAGTGATACAAAATGTGTCCATTGAGTCTGCAAAAAAGCATTATGACTTAGTGCCATTCTTTTGCCTTTACTTCATGCTATTCATATGGTTCCTATTCAACTAGTCATACCTTCTCTTGATAACTCTGTTGAACTTGCCCTCACCACATTTCCAGCAGTGCTTTCTGGGCCTGAGACAGCCATTGAGTGAAAAGTTTCTTTCCACATCATATTGGCTACTTAGAAAATAATTTTGAATCTGTGATCTCCCATTCTCGGTTCCTTCATGGGCAGGATTGGTTCCTCTTTATCTGCTCCATTCGGACTCCTCAAGAGATATGAAACTTCTATTTCTTCTTTCCAAGGAGAATATCTCAAACTTTCTAATCTATCCTCATAACTGAAATTTATCATCTTTGAAACCATCTATGTAAATCTTTTTTGCATTTTCTCCAGTGTATTCAAATTCTTCATATAGAGTGACACCAAGAAGGGAAAATAACACCCCAGTAGAAGTCTAAAAAAATTCTTGCATACGTTCAGCATTTGTAACTCCCCAACCTTATTTACAACAGTCCATGCATTCACCTACATGCACAGTAACCCTGAATATAGGCTTCATTACTTTCTCTATCAATCTGATTTCACCTACTTACTTTTGGTTCACCATGTGAGTTATTTCTGTCTCTTCAAGTATTTTGAAGATCTTGGTATTCTTTAATATTGTCTCTTGGTTCCCAAATCTCTGCTGAGTTAGTTTAAATCCTCTCCAACAGCACTAGCAAAATGTCCCAAAAAGAATTCAGTCCCAGCCTTGTTCAGATGCAACCCACTCCCTGGCTTGTACAGTTGGCATCTTCCCCAGACCCTGACCTTGTGTCCCAGAAATCTGAAACCTTCCTTCTTGTACCATCTTTTAAGCCACACATTCATCTGCCTTATCCTCCTACTCCAGTTCTTATTTGCACATGGCACTTGGAGTAATCTGGAGATCACTACATTTTTAGGCTTTCTTACTAATTTTCTCTCTATCTCCATATGTTCCAACCACAGAACCACATTCCCCCTCCCTATCTCAATCATTGGTACTAATTTGGACCATGACCTCTACTTGTGCAATCCTCCCTCAGAAGAATGTCTTGAAGCAAGTTTGGCAATAGGCAGGCATCCTGGAGTCAGGTCTGTGGGTACTGAAGTGCCTGTCTATTTCTCTGACTAATAAACCCCAATCATTATTGCTCTTCCTTCCTTCTTCATCCCCTGGAGTGTGCTCCAATTGGAAAAGAAGGTCCTCTTTTCCACTTAAGACTTGATCATGCCAAGCTGCCAGGTTTAACCTTGTTCTTCACTCTTTTGCCATAAAGTTTCAGGAAGGTTGGGTGCAGACAGGAGGTGACAGGAGTGGCATATGGGGAATTTTACAGTGACCTTCACAACTAATGACACTAAGTCATAGTAAGATTGGAATTGTAACTACAGTGGGAGTGGGGGATGGGTAAGGTCACAATCAGATGAAGTCACTGAAGTGCATGTTTCATTCATTGTTCTTTGTAGTCTCAGGCAGGCAAATTACTCCTATGAACACCCTCTTTCTGCAGGAACCTCTCCTCCTCACTCTTCCAGCAGTTTGCCCAGTTTTGTTAATGCCTTTGTTGATTCTCCCAGAAATACTGGATTTCAAGAGGAATTATATATAACATCTCTAGGTCCAGAAATAGCTGGCTTGTACAGAAATATTAAATTTAATAAAAAGTCCTTCAGTAGCTGCCACACCAGTCAATATGGATTGAAACACCTCTAAGAAATTACGAGTGATGGCAATTTTTTTTAGGGGGTGGGGGGGTGGGGGAAGTGCAGGTGCAGTGGTACTGCTACTCAAAGATAATGGGAACTGCAGATGCTGCTCTCTGATGAAGGGTCTAGGCCCGAAACGTCAGCTTTTGTGCTCCTGAGATGCTGCTTGGCCTGCTGTGTTCATCCAGCCTCACATTTTGTTGTACTGCTACTCAATGCCGTTTAACTGTCCCAGGTTAAGAGAGGGCATCAGCTGGCATCACAATTAGTGCCTTGAACTGTTTGTAATTCATACTTCTGGCAGGTATTAGCTGCTTATGCACTACTGCTGTCAAAGAGATGACCTTGCTGCTATTTACGTGCGCAACAGATGTTACTTTGGATTCCAAAAGATAACTAAAGCATCCAAACGATGGGTGCTATTGTGCTTAATATCATAGCCAGTATTATTTTTTATTAATTAAGCACGATGACTCACAAATCTTTGAAATACACCAGCCAGAGGGACAAGGGAAGCATGTCTATGGGAATCCCATGCCTTACAAATTTCTTTCCAATACAAATTCTACCTGAGACAGGTCTTGGACATATGAACATTCCTGCATCATCACTGGCTTAAAATTCTGGCATTTCCCACTTACCATCAGCATTGTGCTAGCATATGTTGAAGGAGAAGGTTTCCCAGTAACTTTTCAAGGGTAACATGTAAAGAACAATTTTGCTGGACTTAACAGCAATCTATATCTCTCAAGAGTCACAGAAACCAATTGTGTTTAAATCTTACATATCATTGATTCTTAAAGTAGGGTTTCATTTGTCAAGTCCAAAAGGCCAAGAATCAAGTGAGTTACTGCATTTATTCTCTAAATTTAAAGAACTGAGCTTGACTTCTGAGCATGGCAGTTTCTAGCAATTAAGCAGCAGCTTCTTAATCCATCTATTTTCCTCACAAGTTCAAATCAGTTTTTTAATAACTGGAAAAAGTAAAGATTCACGTTATGCTGTCCTCGTCAAATCATAAGATGCCTACAGCAGAGAAGGAGATAATTCAGCCCATTGAGCCCATGCTAGCCTTCTGCAAGAACAGCTTACCGAGGCACACTGACCTTTTCTCAGTTACCTGCACTTTCCTTCCTATTCAGATAGTTATCCAATTTGCTTTCGATGGCTTTGATTGAATCTGTCTCCACCACAATCTCAGGCAGAATATTCCATACCCCAAATGTAAGTATCAAATATTTTTTCCTCATGTCACAGAACTCCTACAATGCAGATAGAGGCCTTTCCACCCATCCAGTCGGCCCTGACCCTCTGAAGAGCAACGCACACAGACCCAAAACCCCTCATTTACCACAATGAGTTAGTTGAACAAGATTTTCCTTCAATAAATCCATTCTAATTTTCCATAATTGATCCACATTTATCCAAATGACTGTTAATTTTATCCAGAATTAACATTGCTAAAAGCTTTTTCAGTAATGAGATTAAACTGACTGGCCTGTATTTGCTTGGGTTATCCTTACAAATGTTTTGAAAAGGCTTTAGCATTTGGAATTCTCTAGACATTGTCACTACTCTCTGCCGAAGGAAGATTAGAAAATTATGGCTCATACCTGGACAACTTTCCACCCTTCCTTCCTTTAAAATGTTGGATGTATTTCATCCAGTCCTGGCACTTCATTGACTGTACACAGAGCCAGCATATCTGATACTGTCCCTTTATCAGCTTTTAGTCCATACTACATGTCAGCCACTTACTCTTTCAGTATAATTTAGGCTACATTCTCTTCCTTGCTAAAGGTTTGTGCAAAGTATTCTTTTAGTGTCTCAGCCATCTCTCCGACCTATATATAATGCCAATCTCATTTTATACAAGGACATAAGAAATAGATGCAAGAATAGGGCATTGAACCCCCTCAAACATGCCAGCACATTTATTGAAATCATGACTGATCTGCCCCAGGCCTCAACTCTTCTTTTGCGCCAGCTCTTCAGCTGCTCTGAACTCCTTGATATTTCAAAAATCAGTCCATCTCCTCTAAGTATTTTCAATGATCTAGCTGTCACAATTCTGTGGAATAGAGAATTCCTGGCATTCACTGCTCTCTGACAGAAGAAATTCCAGTTTTAAATGAGTGCCCCTTTATTCAGTAGCCATGACCGTTAGGCCGAAATTCCACCAGAAATATTTTGTCAACGCCTACCTTGTGGACCCCTTCAGAATTTTGCATATCAATAAGATCAGCCCTCATTCTTCTAAACATTAATGAATAAAGGCCTAACCTGTTTCATTATTCTTGATAAGTCAGCCTTTCTTTTAGGGCCCTAGTCAACACCACGCCTCCTTTCATTACTTTTTTACCATTGATATGCCTATACAAAACTCTAAGATTCTCTTTTATATTGGCAATTCATGTTAAGTCAACCCACCCTTTTTGGAGACAGCAAGAACTGCGGATGTTGGCGTCAGAGACAACATAGTGTGGAGCTGGGGGAACACAGCAGGTCAGGCAGCATCAGAGGAGCAGGAAAGTTGATATTTAGGGTTGGGACCCTGAGGACCTGGAATGTCAACTTTCCTGCTTTATCCCCTTTTTTTTGGACCCTAGTCGACCCCACTCCTCCTTTTACTATACTTGTATGATTAAAGGTTGATATGAAGCTCTGGCATTTTATGAAAGCTTTCAGTTTTGGATGTGAGTTTGCTCGCTGAGCTAGAAGGTTAGTTTTCAGATGTTTTGTCACCTTTTTTTATAATTTGAAAAAGTATACTTTATTCATAAGATGTACAAAAAATAAAACATATTTATACACCTACCCAGTCATGCAAGCCGCTCCGGGTTACCCAGGGGGTACATACACCAACTAAAGGAAAAAAAAGCAAAGAAAATACCCCGGCAGTCGTCACCCCGCACAGTCCCCGTTGGCCCCCTGACCAATTGGGGAAGGCGCCAGCTGGGCCCAGTTACCAGATAGGGCCCTTTTTTCCATTCTGGACGAGGGGTTTCATACGGTGGTCTTCCCCCACTGCGCCTTGGCGGCGGCTGCCCCAAGCTTTAGCGCATCCCTCAGCACATAGTCCTGGACCTTGGAGTGCATCAGTCTGCAACACTTGGTCGGGGTCAGTTCTTTCAGCTGGCAGACCAGCAAACTGCGGGCAGACCAAAGAGCGTCTTTCACCGCATTGATGGTCCTCCAGGCGCAGTTGATGTTGGTCTCGGTGTGTGTCCCGGGAAACAGCCCGTAGAGCATGGAGTCCCGCGTCACGGAGCTGCTCGGGACGAATCTCGACCAATACCACTGCATCCCCCTCCAGACCTCCTGCGCATAGGCACACGCCAGAAGGAGGTGATCAACAGTCTCGTCCCCCCCGCAGCCGCCTTGAGGGCAGCGTGCGGTGGGGCAGAGATTCTGGGCATGCATAAAGGATCTCACTGGCAGAGCCCCTCTCACCGCCAGCCAAGCAATGTCCTTGTGCTTGTTTGAAAGTTCTGGCGATGAGGCATTCTGCCAAACGACTTTGGCAGTCTGCGTGGGGAACCACACGACGGGATCCACCCTCTCCTTTTCCCAAAGGGTCTCGAGGATACTACGTGCTGACCACTGCCTGACGGCCTTGTGGTCAAAGGTGTTTCCCTTCAAAAATTTCTCCACGAAGGACAGGTGGTACGGGATGGTCGAACTACTCGGAGCGTTCCGCGGGAACGAGGCCAGGCCCATCCCTCGCAACACCGGGGACAGGTAGAACCCCAGTAAGTAGTGACACTTGGTGTTTGCGTACTGAGGATCTACGCACAGCTTGATGCAGCCACACTCAAAGGTAGCCATCAGGGCGAGGGTGGCGTTCGGTATGCCCTTTCCCCCATTTTCCAGGTCTTTGTACATGTGTCCCTGCGGACCTGGCCCATCCTCGACCCCCAGATGAAGTGGAAGATGGCCCGGGTGACCGCAGTGGCGCAGGTCCAGGGAATAGGCCAGGCCTGCGCCACATACAACAGTACCGAAAGCCCCTCGCACCTGACAACCAGGTTCTTATCCGCGATGGAGAGGGACCGGAGCGTCCACCTGCCCAGCTTCTGCTTCAGTTTGGTGATACACTCCTCCCAAGTCTTAGTGCATGCCCCAGCTCCACCGAACCAAACACCCAGCACCTTCAGGTAGTCTGTCCTGACGGTGATGGGGATGAAGGAGCGGTCGTCCCAGTTCCTGAAGAACATGACCTCGCTCTTAACCCTTTTGACTTTGGCACCCGAGGCCAGTTCAAACTGGCCGCAGATGTCCAACAGCCTACTCACCGACCGACGATCGGTGCAGAAGACGGCGACGTCGTCCATGGACAGGGAGGTCTTGACCTGAAGGCCTCCGCTGCCTGGGATAGTCACGCCCTTCAGGCTCACGTCCTTCCTGATGGATGCGGCGAAGGGCTCCACACAGCACACGAACAAGGCAGGAGAGAGCGGGCAGCCCTGCCTGACTCCAGATCTGACGGGAAAACTGTCTGATTCCCATGCGTTGGTTGAGACTGCGCTAATGATGTTGGTGTAGAGCAGCCGGATCCAATTGCGGATGCCCTCCCCGAACCCCAATTTGGAGAGGACGTCCCTCATGTAAGCATGAGAGACCCTGTCGAAGGCCTTCTCCTGGTCCAGGGTGACGAGGCAGGTGTCCACCCGCCTGTCCTGCATGTAAGCGATCGTATCCCTGATGAGCGCGAGGCTCTCAGCGATCTTCCTGCCCGGCACAGCACAGGTTTGGTCAGGGTGAATCACCGACTCCAGGACTGACCTGACCTGGTTGACTATGACCTTGGCCAGGATTTTGTAGTCCACGTTCAATAGTGAAATGGGACGCCAATTCCTAATTTCTTCCCTCTCCCCCTTCCTCTTCTAAATGAGGGTGATGATGCTCTTCCTCATGGACTTGCACATTTCCCCTGCCCGAAGCGCACTATCGTACACCTCCAGCAGGTCCTGGCTGACCAGATCCCACAGAGCGCAATACAGCTCGACCGGTAAGCCGTCGCTCCTGGGAATCTTATTCCTCTCCAAGGACTGTAGGGCTCTGGTCAGCTCGTCCAGGGATATCGGCCGGTCCAGCCACTCCCTCGTGCCGTCGTCTAAGATCTCCGTGATAGACGACAGGAATGACTCGGAGGCCGTGCTGCCCGTGGGCTTCGTGTCGTACAATCCGGCATAGAAGGATCTGCTGATCCTCAAAATGTCGGGCTGAGACGACGTCACCGAGCCATCGTCCTCCTTCAGCCGGCTAAGCACAGAGCTCTCTTTGTGCACCTTCTGAAAGAAGAAATGCGAGCACGTCTCTTCCTGCTCCACGGAGCGGACCCTGGACCGGAAGATTATCCTGGAGGCCTCCGCAGCGAAGAGCGATGCTTGCAGCCCCCTCACCTCGCGGAGGTCCTCCGTGACATCGACCCCCATCAACTGCAGAAGGAGCAGGTTCTGCACCCTTTTCTGGAGTCGCGACAGCTTTCCCCGCCTCTCTCTCACCTTCCGAACATCCTTGAGGACAAAGAACCTCTTGATGTTCTCCTTCACCGTCTCCCACCAGTCGCCCGCAGACTCAAAGAGGGGTTTCACGGTTCTCCAACCGGCGTATTCCCTCTTAAGCTCCTCGACGTTCTCTTGGGTCAACAGAGTCGTGTTGAGCTTCCACGTCCCCTTGCCGGCCGGCTGGTCGTCCTGTAAGTGACAGTCGGCCAGCAGGAGGCAGTGGTCAGAGAAGAACACCGGCTCGACGCCGGTGGACCTGACCGAGAACGCCCGTGACACAAGCAGGAAGTCTGTCCTTGAGCGAATAGACCCGTCTGGCCGCGACCAGGTGTACCTCCGCTGCACTCCGTCTGCAGGGGCGCTGAAGACATCGAGCAGCTTTGCGTCCTTCACCGTGCCCATCAGGAATCTGGACATGACGTTCAGTTGACTCCCCCCACCCGCTGTCCCCACGCCGGATCTTCCATCTGCATCGATGATGCAGTTGAAGTCTCCGCCTAGGATGACCGGCCTGGACGTAGCCAGCAGGGGTGGAAGCCGCTGCAGGACGGCCAACCGCTCACTCAGTACCGCTGGGGCGTACACGTTGATCAGCCTCAGGGGAGCGATCCTGTAGGTGACGTCAGCCACTAGGAGGCGCCCCCGCACCACCTCCTGAACTTGAGAGATGGTGAAGTTGCGCCCCCGCAGCAGAATAGCCAGGCCCGAGGAGTGACTGTCATTACCTCCCGACCAGATCGAAGGCCCACAGGTCCAGGCGCCCGACCATTTCCCGTACCTGCTGAGGTGCGGCATCCCGCACTCCTGCAGAAACAGGAGGTCCGCCTTGATGGTGGTCAGGTAGGCCAACGTGGACACACATCTTGCGGTGGACTTGACGCTGCGCACATTAATGCTCGCAATTCATGCCCCCCTTGTGGGCAGTGACCGCAGTACCTCCTCAAGTCCAAGGTCCAGCCCCTCCATCTGTCCCTTCATGCCCATTGCCCGAGCTAACTGCTGGACGCTCTCCGTGCTCAGGAAACCATCCGTGCTGCCTTCCGGGTGGCATCACCCCGTCGGAGTTATGGAGGCAGGAGAATCCTGCTCTGGGTCAGGCTGGGGATGCGCTGTTTCCTCCTTCCCGCCTGGAAGTTCCGGGGAGCCCTCCAGGGCCCCAGCGGCACGTGACTGGGTGTCGGAGGGAGCCTCAGGACGCCTCCCGTCACCTGGAAGCGGGGTGCTGCTTTCCTTCTCCCTTGTGATCTTTAGCTTCTGCTTTGGGCGGGCCCTCTCCGAATCCCCCTCGTCAGAGGAGCTCTTATAGCCCCCCTGTAGCTGCCTCTTCCTGCCTGATGGTTGCGGTTCCTGGGCACCCAGACGCGCCGTCCTCCTCGCTTTCCGGACCGTCGTCCACTCCTCTGGGTTGCTTGTCGCTGCCTCCATTGACTCCGGGTTGTCGGAGGGGGAGTGGAGCCTGGAGCTTTGCTGGCCTCGGGCCCATCCTGCGGGGCTGGTCCCTCCTGCACGACCTGGCCCTCCTGCACATTAGTGGGGTCCTTGCAGGGCTCCGGTGCCTTCCTTTCCTCCGGGGGTGGCTGGCCCCACATTGCCCCTTCCGGCGACCTGGGCGTAGGTGGTCCCCCGCCATGGGCATGCCCTATAGAGGTGGCCCGCTTCCCTGCAAAGGTTGCAGCTTTTTTCTTGTGGGCAATCCTTTGCAGGGTGTCCCTCCTCGCTGCAGTTCCTGCAGATGGTGGCTTTGCAGTCGGCCGCCACGTGACCTGACCTACCACAGGCACGGCAGGCTTTAGGTTGCCCTGCGTAGGTCAGGTAGTCCTTGCTCCCGCCGATCGCGAAGCTGGACGGTGGGTGTACAATGTTCCCATCCGCGCCCATCCTCAGCGTCACCTTGACCTGCCTCTTACTGGCCCAGATGCCAAAGGGGTCCATGATGTCAGTTAGGTCCCCTTCCACCTTCACGTACCTTCCAAGGAAGGTCAGGACATCAACTGCTGGCACATGCGGGTTGTACACGTGTACAGTCACCATACGGCTCCTCTGTGCTGGCATCACGAACAGCGGGACAGCGGTCAGTACAGAGAGGGGGCCCTCACCTCCTTTCTCCTTGAAAACCTCCAGGAAGCGCTCGCGAAGCTTGGCACTCCTGAAGGTTACATCATAAAAACCTCCTCCGGGGAAATCCTGCAGGCAGTAAATGTCCGCAGCAGCGAACCCACAACAGTCCAACAGGACCCTCTTCATGAAGAACGTGCGGTCCACAGGTGCATCTTCATCCACCTTCTTTACGGAAACGCGGATGGTGTTCCGGACCCCCTGACCTGGGGCATGAGCACTTGCCGCAGCCATCGTTGCTGGTTGGCTGCTCCCCTGAACCAGCGTTAGGCCGAAGCCAGCATTAAGATCCACCGGTTGCAAGGGTGCACAGCCAACCCGACGTCTTCCTTCCACCTCCAACACAGTCGCGCTCTCCTCCTCTCGGTCCACAGAAGAGTGGGTCTTTATTTTGTCCAGATGTAAGCTGGTTCACTAAGCTGGAAGGTTTGTTCCCAGATGTTTCGTCACCATTCTAGGTAACATCAACAGTGAGCCTCCAGTGAAGCGCTGGTGTTATGTCCCACTTACTTTTTATCTGTTTAGGTTTCCTTGGGTTGGTGATGTCATTTCCTGCATTGGTGATGTCATTTCCTGTTCTTTTTCTCAGAGGATGGTAGATTGGCTCCAAATCAGTGTGTTTGTTGATGGATTTCCGGTTGGAATGCCATGCTTCTAGGAATTCTCGTGCATGTCTCTGTTTGGCTTGTCCTAGGATGGATGTGTTGTCCCAATCAAAGTGGTGTCCTTCCTTATCTGTATGTAAGGACACTAGTGATAGTGGGTCATGTCGTTTTGTGGCTAGTTGATGTTCATGTATCCTGGTGTCTAGCTTCCTGACTGTTTGTCCAATGTAGTGTTTGTCACAGTTCTTGCAAGGTATTTTGTAGATGATGTTCGTTTTGCTTGTTGTCTGTATAGAGTCTTTTAAGTTCATCGTGAACCTTACTTCCCCTCTAATGCTTTTATATTAAACCTGGTTCTTGATTGTTATACCACTTGCCTTCTGTCTTGAGCATTGTTTGCCTATTTGTGCTTGAAATCCAGCGAATATTGACTTGTTTGCCCCCATCTTTCCCATCATGCAAATACATTGAGATGGCGTTTAAATTCTTTCTTTTTTGAAGAAATTTCATTGTTCCAATGCAATTTTGCATGCCAAGCTTTGATTCCAAATTGTGTAAGAACATAATAAATATGAGCAGGAGTAGGCCATTCAGTCCTTTGAAATTGTTCAACCATTTGATAAAATCACAAAAATCCAAATGTAGCTCTAATTCCATTTTCCTACTTATAGGCATGATACCTAGAAAGGTCAAGGTCATAGTCTGTTTTGAGTTAAGAAACAATAGAAGTAATTTGATTGACACTTGTAAGATCCCGATGAACCAAACTGGGTAGTTGTAGTAAGGGTATGGGAAAATAAAATCAGGGGTCTTCTATTTCAAACAAAGAATAAGTATATTTTTTCCTTCTCTCGAAGGGTCATGAGTCTTTAGAACTTTCTCCCTGAAAGGATAGTGGAATACTTTTAATGAGGAGGTAGACAGGTTCTTGTTAAGCAATGGGGTGAAAATTTCACAGGAATAGGCAGGATTCTAGATTTAAGATTGCAATAAGATTGGCCAATCTCCTACTGAATGGCAATGCAACCTTGAAGGGTTGAATGGACCACTCATTCATTGGCATGTCCATAGGGACTGTTGCATGGCGCATTAACTCCCCAAAGCCTGTACACAAGGCATAAGTATGATGAGTATGGTGGATTATTCCCCACTTGTCACATTGCTGGGTGTATTCACTCATTGAATCATATGTGCTCTGCTTAAAGCCAGCTCCTAGGCTCATGGTTTACTGATACTTCAACATGAACTATTTTCTATTCAGATTTTGAGTGGTGGTTTGCCATTATTTTCCACTTTTAGGGAGAGGGCAACCAGAAGCTAACCATCTAGCCAACAGGGTTAACCAGCTCTGTATAGGTCACTAAATACTGGGAAAGCTACAGAGGAACACATTTGCAAATAAGTAGCAGAAAAAAAACCCCAAGAATTATGGAGTAGTTATAATGGGAAACTTTAATTATCTTAATATACATAGGAACAGTAACAGTATAAATGGCACATATAAGCAAGTTTTTATAATTGTGTTTAGGTGAATTTCCTGGATCAGTACATTTTCTGTCCAACAGGGGAGATGGCTTTTCAAGATTTGGTTCTGAGGAATGAGGTGAGTCAAGTGAATCAAATATCTTTAGGGAATATTCTGGGGACAGTGATTATTGTATCTTTGACATCTTCAAGACTGAGTTAGACAATTCTTTTAACATACCAAAGAGTCGAATCTACCCTGCTAAGATCCTTCAGAATCTTATACGCTTACCTCAAGTTGCTTTTATTGTTTCTTATCTCTAACTGGGCAGACACTGTCCTTGATCCCTTCAGGTTGATCTAAAGCAGTTCAATGTTCACCTTAACCAATACTGCCATATCACCAACTTTCTTTTCTTCCCTTTCTTTCCTGAACATCAGGATTGGCACCATATCCACAAACACATGCTCTCTCCACAATTGACAGGAAACAGCAGCAATGTTTACCATTTACAAGAAACACTGCAGAAGTTCATCAAAGTTCCTTAGACAATATCTGACAAACCCCCAACCACTACCATCTGAAAGGGTAATGACAGCAGAAACACAGGGACTCCATCACCTGCAAGTTTCCTTCCAAGCTACTGATCACCTTCATTTGGAAATATATTGCTGTTCCTTCAGTGTCATTGGGTCAAAATCCTGGAACTCCCCCCTGAACAGCCTTGTATGTGTATCTGCACCAAATGGGCTGCAGCAGTTCAAGATGACAGCTCACCACCACCTTCTCAAGGACATCTATGGCAATAAGTGCTGGCCAGTCAATAATGTCTACATGCCATGAATGAATGAAGAAACCTATTTCCTACTCAGCTGTTACCTGACTCAGCTAGTTCTCTGTGCATTTTGGTTATCATTTCTAACATTATCTCTTGGTACCCACATCCCTGCTAATTAGTTTAAACTCACCCCAGTCTATGGACTTTGCTCTGCAGAGATGTACTTGCTCTTTTCAAATGCAACCCATCCACCCCTTACAAATCTCATCTCTTCTAAGCTGGTCCTAACGTCCCAGAAACAGAATTTCCTCCCTTCTGCAAACTCTCCCTTGCCACACATTCATCTAATACAATAAAAACAGAATACTGAATTTGCTGGAAATCTGAAAGAAACACAGAGTGCCGGAGAAACTCAGCACATCTAGCTGCATCAAGCCCATTCTTCTGTTTAGAGAAAAGTCATTCTGACATGAAGTGTTAACTCTACTTCTCGCTCTGCAAGTGCTGCCAGACCTGCTGAGTTTAGAACATTCTCCAACATTTTTCGTTTTTGTTTTATTTGCTGCATACTGGTATTTTTATATCCACTTGTGTATGGTAAAGTGAGTAAACTAGAAAATGGTGCCTTTGAGGTCCCCTTTGCTAAATTTTTTTAGCTTGCTAAACTCAGCCTGCAGGACCTTATTTCAGTTTTTAACTATGTCATGAATACCAAAATAGACCATGGCTGTTTACCTTGCCTCACCCCTCCATCATATGAATTGCTTTAAACGCTAAAGACTTGCCGATTTTCTGAATTTGCTTCCTTTTCTTTACAGTGGTCCTCGTGGTTTCTTCTTAGTTCGTAGTTAGATTTTGTAGATTAGGAAAGCTCCATTCAATACTTCTGGCACATATGTTTCTCTCCTCAAAGGGCAATAAGGAAAGATGATTGTGTATTCTGACTTTAATCATGTCGAGACTTGCGTGCTTTTTTAAAACCAGCCAATCAAGGGGTTCAATCCCATTATTTTAGTCTTCTTTAAATCATGCATCAAAAGTTAATAATGAAAATTCCCAAGTTAGTAAGTAGGCAATTAAAATTTGTTGCATATTTAGCTCTAGTCAGTGAACCCAATGTTTCTTAAAAAAATTACTTCAGACAATTGTGGAGATGTCAATGTAAACAAAAATCAGGAGAGATTTAAAAATAGTTGCTTACTTTTTATCACCCATTGTATACTAGCTCACAATATCACAATTAACCATAGATAGCCCAAGTTTAATAACAAGACTATAGAGACAAGTATCCGTCCTTCTCCTCTAACCAAAAAAAAGGTTCTGAGTGCCGATTTGGTAAGGTTACTAGTTTTTTTTTCAATAGACTGTTTGGGATTTGAGGACAGTGGGAATAGGTGTTAGGGCAGTTGAATGTTCCTCCTGTAGAATGTGGGAGGTAAGGGTCACCGCTAGTGTCCCCACTGACTTCATCTGCAGGGAATGCACCCAACTCCAGCTCATCGGAAACTGCGTTAGGGAACTGGAGCTGGATGAACTTCGGATCATTCTTGAGGCTGAGGGGGTGGTAGAGTGGAGTTACAAGGAGGTAGTCACACCCAAGGAACAGGAAAAGGTAGCTGGGTGACTGCCAGGAAGGAGAAAGGGAACAGGCAGACAGTGCAGGAATCCCCTGTGGCCGTTCCCGTCAATAAAGAGTATACATTTTTGGATACTGCTGGAGGGGACAACTTACCAGGGGTAAGCCATGGGGTACAGGTCTCTGGTACAGTGCCTGTCCCTGTTGCTCAGAAGGGAAGTGGGGAGAGGAGGAGAGCATTAGTCATTGGGGACTCCATAGTTAGGGGACAGATAGGTGATTCTGTGGGAACGAGAGAGACTTGCAGTTGATGTGTTGCCTCCCAGGTGCCAGGTCCATGATGTCTCAGATTGTGTTTTCGGGATCCCTAAGGGTGTGGGGGAGCAGCCCCAAGTTGTGGCCCACATGGGCACCAACAACATAGGTAGGAAAATGGATGGGGATGTAAGGCAGAAATTCAAGGAGCTAGAATGGAAGCTTAGAGCTAGAACAAGCAGAGATGTTATCACTGGTTTGTTACTTGTGTCACATGCTAGCAAGGCGAGGAATAAGGAGAGAGAGCAGTCGAAAACGTGGCTACAGAGATGGAGCAGGAAGGAGCAATTCAGATATCTGGATAATTGGGGCTCATTCTGGGGTAGGTGGGACCTCATCAAACAGGATTGTCTACACCTGAACCAGAGAGGCACCAATATCCTGGGTGGGAAATTTGCTAATGCTCTTTAGGAGGGTTTTAAATAATTCAGCAGCGGGATGGGAACCTAAATTGTAGCTCCAGTGAACAGGAGGTTGAGAGCAATAAGGTTATGAATAAGGTTTCAAGGTCGCAGGAGTGTACCGGCAGGCAGGAAGGTGATTTGAAGTGTGTCTACTTCAACGCCAGGATCATCCGGAATAAGGTGGGTGAACTTGCAGCATGGGTTGGAACCTGGGACTTCGATGTTGTGGTCATTTCCGAGACATGGATAGAGCAGGGACGGGGATGGTTGTTGCAGGTTCTGGGGTTTAGATTTTCAGTAAGATCAGGGAAGGTGGTAAAAGAAGTGTGAGGTGTGGCATTGTTAGTCAAGGACAGTATTATGTGGCAGAAAGGACGTTTGATGAGGACTCGTCTACTGAGGTAGTATGGGCTGAGGTTACAAACAGGAAAGGAGAGGTCACCCTGTTGGGAGTTTTCTATAGGCCTCCAAAAAGTTCCAGAGATGCAGAGGAAAAGATTGCAAAGATGATTCTGGATAGGAGCGAAAGTAACAGGGCAGTTGTTATGGGGTCTTAAACTTTCCAAATATTGACTGGAAATGCTATTGTTCAAGTACTTTGAATGGGGCAGTTTTTGTCCAAAATGTGCAGGAGGGTTTCCTGTCACGGGATATAGATAGGCCAACAAGAGGCGAGGCCACATTGGATTTGGTACTTGGTAATGAACCAGGCCAGGTGTAAGATTTGGAGGTAGAGGAGCACTTCAGTGATAGTGACCACAGTTCGGTTACGTTTACTTTGGCAGTGGAAAGGGATAGGTGTATACCCACAGGGCAAGAGTTATGGCTAGGGGAAAGGTTACCATGAGGCGATTAGGCATCGAATTTAGGATGCATCGAATGGGGAAGGAAACTGCAGGGGCTGGGCACAATTGAAATGTGGAGCTTGTTCAAGGAACAGCTACTGCGTATTCTTGATAAGTATGTGCCTATCAGGCAGGGAGGAAGTGGTCAAGTGAGGGAACCGTGGTTTACTAAAGAAGTTGAATCTCTTGTCAAGAGGAAGAAGGAGGCTTATGTAAAGATGAGGTGTGAAGGCTCAGTTAGGGCACTTGTGAGTTACAAGTTAGCCAGGAAGGACCGAAAGGGAGAGCTAAGCAGAGCCAGGAGGGGGCATGAGAAGTCTTTGGCAGGTAGGATCAAGGAAAACCCTAAAGCTTTCTGTAGGTATGTCAGGAACAAAAGAATAACTAGAGTAAGATTAGGGCCAGTCAAGGACAGTAGTGGTAAGTTGTGCGTGGAGTCCGAAGAGATAGGAGAGGCGCTAAATGAATATTTTTTGTCAGTATTCACAAAGGAAAAGACAATCTTGTCGAGGAGAATACTGAGATATAGGCTATTAGACTAGATGGGATTGAGGTTCATAAGGAGGAGGTGTTAGCCATTCTAGAAAGTGTGAAAATAGATAAGTCATCAGGGCCGGATGGGATTTATTCTGGGATTCTCTGGGAACCCAGGGAGGAAATTGCAGATCCTTTGGCTTGGATCTTCATGCTGTCATTATCTTCAGGTATAATGCTAGAAGACTGGAGGATAGCAAATGTTGCCCCCTTGTTCAAGAAAGGGAGTAGAGACAACCCTGGTTATATTGATTTTAATTACTTCGGTTGTGGGTAAAGTGTTGGAGAGGATTATAAGGATAGGATTTATAATTATCTAGAAAGGAACAATTTGATTAGGGATAGTCAACCCGGTTTTGTGAAGGGCAGGTTGTCCTTCACAAACCTTATTGATTTCTTTGAGAAGGTGACCAAACAGGTGGATGAGGGTAAAGCTGTTGATGTGGTGTATATGGATTTCAGTAAAGCGTTTGATAAGGTTCTCCATGGTAGTCTATTGCAAAAAATAGAGGCATGGGATTGCGGGTGATTTAGTGGTTTGGATCAGAAATTGACCATCTGTAAGAAGGCAGAGAGTGGTGGTTGATGGGAAATGTTCATCCTGGAGTTCAGTAACTTGTGGTGTACTGCAAGGATCTGTTTTGGGGCCACTGCTGTTTGTCATTTTTATAAATGACCTGGATGAGGGCGTAGAAGGATGGGTTAGTAAATTTGCGGATGACACTAAAATTGGTGGAGTTGTGGACAGTGTGGAAGGATATTGCAGGTTACAGAGGGACATAGATAATCTGCAGAACTAGGCTGAGAGGTGGCAAATAGAGTTTAATGTGGAGAAGTGTGAGGTGCTTCACTTTGGAAGGAGTAACAGGAATACAGAGTACTGGGCTAGTGGTAAGATTCTAGGTAGTATAGATGAGCAGCGAGATCTCAGTGTCCATGTGCATAGATCCCTAAAAGTTGCCACCCGGGTTGATAGGGTTGTTAAGAAGGCATGTGGTGTGTTAGGTTTTATTGGTAGAGGGATTGAGTTTCGGAGCCATGAGGTCATGTTACAGCTGTACAAAGCTCTGGAACAGCCACACTTGGATATTGTGTACAGTTCTGGTCGTCGCATTATAGGAATGATGTGGAACCATTGGAAAGGGTGCAGAGGGGATTTACCAGGGTGTTGCCTGGTATGGGGGGAAGGTCTTACGAGGATAGTCTGAGGGCTTTGAGGTTATTTTCATTAGAGAGAAGAAGGTTAAGAGGCGACTGAATAGAGCCATACAAGATGATCAGATGATTAGATAGGGTGGACAGTGAGAGACTTTCTCCTTGGATGGTGACGGTTAGCATGAGGGGACATAGCTTTAAATTGAGTGGTGATAGATATAGGACAGAAGTCAGAGGTAAGTTCTTTACTCAGACAGTAGTAAGGGAGTGGAATACCCTGCCTGCAACAGTAGGAGACTCACCAAGTTTAAGGGCATCTTGTGAATCGTTTACAAAAATAATCATTAATGAAAAAATATACTTTTAAACTAAAAGTATGATTCACTGTCTGCTTTTCTTTGTACTTGAGATCAGAAAACCTATTTGCCATTCATATTACATATTCCATTGGCTGTTTTACAGAAAAACAGCTGCAATTCTAGCTCTCTTAGTTACAGAACTGTGAAATCACAATGAATTAAATCCCAATAACTCAAAATCCTGATTTTGGTGATGCTTTCAGGCATTCCCAAGAGCAGAGTCAGATATCCAAGAGACGGTTGCCTGTGATAAACTGAAACTCTGTACTGGTAACTTTGGATTAGATTAGATTCCCGACAGAGTGGAAACAGGCCCTTCAGCCCAACAAGTCCACACTGCCCCTTGAAGCATCCCACCCAGACCCATCCCCCTATAACCCACACACCCCTGAACACTATGGACAATTTAGCATGGCCAATCCGCCTAGCCTGCACATCTTTGGACTGTGGGAGGAAACCGGAGCACCTGGAGGAAACCCACACAGACACGGGGAGAATGTGCAAACTCCGCACAGACAGTCGCCCGAGGCTAGAATCGAACCCGGGTCCCTGGTGCTGTGAGGCTGCAGTGCTAACCACTGAGCCACCGTGCCACCAGATTAGCCAAACCTGTGTGCACTTGTCACATGGCCATATCAACCAATTGCAGTGGAGCAATTTAAGAATGAGATTGGAAGGAATTTCTTCTTTCAGAGGGTTGAGAGTCTTTGTAAATCCTAACTATAGAGAGTTATGGGGCCAGAGCCCATGTGTATAATTAAGGTGAGTAGATAGGTCTGTAAAGGAATGAAGGGTTATGGGGAAAGAGCAGGAAAGTGGACATGGATGGTGTCAGATTATTCAGGATCCCATTGAACGGCAGAACAGGCACATGGGACTGAATGGCCTACTCCTGTTCTAATTTCTTATGGTCTTATAGGCTATGTTAGAGTGTGACATCATGGGCAAGCTATTATTCAACATTGAGGTTTCTCTGTGAAAGAGCATTTAAACCTGAAAGTATGGCTAATTTTCTGAGAAAGTTAAAAGTGTTAATAAAAACAAATTGAATTGAATGTAGGGGTGGAAATCAGAGAAAAGTGTATGTTAACATTATGGCCTACCAATTTAGATGACATCAAAAAATTGCTGCTTCCTGTCATGTCCATGAGAGGCTAAAGCCCATTGTTGGTTTGTGATACAACCCAAACTGTTGTGGAGGCCATATTCATGATGACAAAGACATAGAATATGTTGATGAGAGCCACAATAACCACTTGCTTCTGCTTGTTGTGCTCAGATGAATAATATCTGCATAAAATATTGAAAATAAGGTAAAAACCAAAAGAACTGCAGATACTGTAAAGCAGGAACAAAAACAGGAGTTGCTCGAAAAGCTCAGTTAGCCCGGCAGGATCTGTGAAGAAAAGATCAGAGTTAATGTTTCGGGTCCAGTGACTTTTCCTCAGAACAATTCTGAGGAAGGGTCACCGGACCTGAGACGTTAACTTTGATTATTTTCTTCACGGATGCTGCCAGACCTGCTGAGCTTTTCCAGCAACTTCTGTTTTTGGTCAAGAATAAGGTGGTTTTCGCTAGCACAGTAGGAAGAAAAAAAATGTGTATCCAGCACTAACTGGCAATGTTTTTCTCTAAGTCAAGTCAGACCATTGTAAGATGTGAACAAAGTGAAAAACTGAACACTTTTTTTCACACATTTACTGTATTACTGTAATTATTTTTGTGGTTTTTATTTGGATAGAGCTTGTCTGTAAGATAAATTGGATTACAGAGAGACTTCCTCAGCTATCCTGTAGCTTTGATAAACACAAATTTTGAGAGCTGGCCTCCCGCTATGCAACTTATTGTGATTTTACAACACTGATCTGTTTATTCATTGTCATATATATGAAAGCTATTTTCGCAGCTCATGACTAAATGTCATAGAAAATGGAATGGAATGCAATGTCTAACTGTGCAATCCAGAAAAGACTGAGGCTTGAGTTATGTTGTAGTTAGATTTTTGCAAAACATTTCTAAATTTTTTTCCCTTTTTATGATCTTTCATTTATATTTCATGTTGTGACAATGCTTTGAGAAGAGAACAATTTCATTCCTTCCCTATTTGTTGAATCAATTTCATTGGGTGCCCACCTCCAGACAGGAATATATATGAATACCAAGGGGTAAAACTAGACACATTTCATTGCTGTGGCACATGGCTAACCCTTAAGCAACCTTGAAGTTGACTTATATAATTACTGGTAGGTTGCTAGGCTCAAGCATTGGATACATCATAGTAAATATATAACATTTACCAGTCTCATTGACTCTTCCATCTTTTTTATATTTTTAGTGCATTTCAATACAGTTTATAATTTTCCAAAACAAACATAATGTTTACTTCTATAATTAAGCAAAATCACGAAGTAATTCAGAGAAATGTGGAAATCCTAGATGCCATTTATTTAATCATTGCCATTTCCTTCTTATGAGCCATTGAGGAACTTGTATATTTACAGCTTTAGAAGAGAAGTACTTCAGTTTGAGTTCAAGTATCGTGGAGCAGGAATGAACCATGAAGAATCTGGGAAATAAGGAGGGAAGACTTTTCTTACTCAAGGTATATTTGATCTCAATAGGATGTCACTGATTTGGGCTATGTAAGTCTTCTTTGGATATTCGTTTAGCAACTTTGTAAGTAGGTCAAGGGCTTTTCCATCATAGGGACACATTGATGACCCAGTTGAATTTCTGGAATCTGCTGAGACAAGTTATTTGATTGCCTCTGATTAGGTTTTGACCTAACGTGGACAGTCTTTCCAAACAGAAACTTTTGACATTGATTCTGTGTTGTTGTCATTCTAAATGTATTAGTATATCATTTAAAATCAAATCTTAGAAAGTGGAGCAGTTCTTTGTTGCAGGCTATGCAATCATGATCCAGGAAGCACATTAGAAATTGATCACTGCTAGTTAAATTTTGGGAAGCAGACATATGCATCAAACACAGCAAATGTGTACGGGAGAGGCATTTTTGAATCAAGTATTCAATAATACAAGTGATAAGGTAAATGCGGCAACATTTCAACTAAATTAAAATTAACCATCTGTAATAATAAATGAAAGCCAGCAACTCACCAAGCCTCCTTCAACGACACCTCCTCCAGGGAAACAACACCATGACGTCTGCCATTTAGAAGCACAAAGGCAGTAGGGAAACTACCAGCTCAAATTTACCCTCCAACTGACTCATCATCCTGACTTAGAAGCATTTCATTATTTATTCACTGTATCTGGGTCAAAATCCTGAAACTCCCTCCCTAACAGCCCACATCTACTTGGCTACACTCTCGAGAGACTGACCACCAATATCCTGGAGACTGTAACCCAAAACAACAAGAAGAACCACATGACCCCTGCCAACCAGAAGCTTGCCTTCCACCATGATAAGGAGCTAGATAGACTGTTGGCAGGAGTCACCATATACCAGGACATGGTACTGTCCAAAATCCCAGGATGTGCTACTGCCCAAAAAAACCCAAACATCTCAGTAAGATGCAAGAAAAGATAAATACATATTGTGAACGAATTTATTAAAATGAAAAGGTCTACCGTTGAAGGTGTGGCTCAGGATCATAAGCTTGCTGTTCACCATGGCCTTCCAATTCTTCCTTCTCCTGCTGGGTATTGCCTTCTCAACTGTCAGAAACATATTGTTGTGAGCCACACCCGACAACCCTCCTCCTGACAAGCCTGAGAGATTTGATGACATTGCCCTTCCAACACCCTCATCATGGGGTTACACAAGCCCAATTTAAATCACTCTGCCATGCGCCAGGTTCGAGATTACAAACCCTTTCAGGTTTGGGTTTCTTCCACCCATGCCAGGCTTGGCATCCCCCTACCTCCAGTACATCTTGCCCAACTCTGTCTCCCCAGTTCTGTCTTAATCCCTTTCTCCCCACCCTAATAGAAACAATACATTATGTTATAGTAACTAAATGAAGGAATTATGATGACTTACATAACTAATAATAAGATCACTCTAATAATCACGGTGTAGATTTGTCTATTTAAGCAATCATATGCTTCATGCCACTTCAAATCTGACTAAGAAAACTGTATGAATATCAAATTTATTGATTGTTCTAAGATGAGAAATTGCTTTAGTCTTTTTGTTTTCGGTAAAATGCTGCTGACTGCCTTGAAGGCAGATAAATATTTTGAATTGATGTGAATTGAACATTGTGTGTTTTTTGATCTGTGTCATTGATTTCAATAGATCACTACTGGATGTCAACCAATGAAATGAGCAATTTGGAACATAAATCATCTCTTAAGAGTATAATCAAGCATTGTTGAGCAGAAGATGATCTCAAAATATGCTTGTAGATTTGGAAAATTTTGATTCAGTTGTTATGATTCTTCACTTGCTGTGTGCTGAAATGTAGATGTGCACATAAATTGTGGATATACTGACAAAAAACATAGAATCATATGAAATTCCAGGGTGGGCATTGTGCACTTCCAAATCCTGGAGGCAAGATCATTTTAGTAGTTAATTTGGTTGAACTGTAGCTGTGTACACACAAAAATAGCACAATTTCTGAAGAAATGTAGGAAGATGAAAACTGTAATCTGACACTAAAATGGTGTGGACAGTAGACATTATTGGGTTGAATTTCATAGTTATAAGAAATTTAGAAAAAATGTCATGAGAGATGTAAAATGTCATTCTTCTGCTATTACCATGTTATGTGTTTGCTATAGGTCAAGTTCTATCTCCCTGTTTCTCAGACAAGGTGATGAAAAGCCATTACGCTTGTTCTAAATGATTCTGAACAGAAACACTAAAATAGAGAGCGAAACAAAGAGAGAGAGAGATGTAATTAACCACATCGTAACACAGCGCCAGCAGAATTCACATGATTGTGATGTTTGTTTGACAGTGAGGACAAAGGCTCTCAGGTATGAAAATAAAGAAATAACAGTCCACATTTCACAGCAGAAAAAATGAACATTGTGTAATCCAAAATGATGAAATCCATTGATTATGAGGTGATTTGTAATGAATTTGGTTATAAAAGGTGCTATGTAAATGCACTTGCAATTATTTTTAAAAATCCTCCATGCTCTACAATGTTTGTTTGGTGCCTTGTAGTATTTGTATCCCCACGGACAGTATGCATCCAGTCTGAGGACGTCTGATATCATCCTTTATTTAATATGGAAGGTTAACTGCAGGCCTGGTTTGCTACCTTCACCTGGGAGGCCACTTTGTGTAAAACAGATTTCTCATTAACTTAATAGATCTCAAAAATCATGGCTACCAGTTGAAGGACAATTGTTGAACAGAAGCTGTAATTCTTTTTGACACAAGTGAATAGATGCTACCTAGTGTGTGTTTTTTTAACTCATTCACAGAATTGAGGGTGTTGCTGGCTGGTGGGCATTTATTGCCCATCCCTAATTGCCCAATGAGTAAGTTAAAAGTCAACCACATTGCTGTCGCATTTATGCCAGAGCAAGTAAGGATGGCAGTTGTCTTCCCTAAAATATATTAGTGAACCTGTTGGCTTTCTCCTACAATTGACGGTGTTTTCATGGTCATCATTAGACTCTTGATTCCAGATTTTTATTAAGTTCAGATTCCATCATCTGTCATGGTGTGATTCAAACCCAGCTTCCAAGAACGTTACCTGGGTCTCTGGTGATAATACAACTTGGCCATTGTCTCCTCTTATATAAAAATATGAATGGGGCCTATTAGAAGAACCGAAGACACATACACCAGACACCACCAACCTCATCAGCAAGGACAACATCATCAAGCTAGTGGACCTATGCCTCACCACCCACTTCACTTTCAATAACAAAACCTACAGACAAACCAACGGTACACCCATGGGATCTCCGATATCAGGGTTCTTAGCAGAGGCAGTAATGCAGAGACTCGAACAAACAGCTCTGCCAATCATCCAACCCAAACTTTGGGTCCGCTACGTGGATGACACCTTTGTCATCACTAAACAAAACAAATTAGAGGAAACCTTCAAGACCATCAATAATACCCTTTACTGGCATAACATTCACAAAAGAGGAGGAAAACAACAACAAACTGCCATTCCTAGATGCCACAGTAGAGCGAACAGCCAATGGGGAACTTCAAACCAGCGTCTACAGGAAAACAACACATACGGACCAAATACTGAACTACAGGAGCAACCATCCCAACACCCACAAACGAAGCTGCATTAGAACATTATTCCAACGAGCCACCACACACTGCAGCACAGAGGAACTACGCAGAGCAGAGGAAAATCACCTATACAGCGTATTCAAAAAGAATGGGTACCCTATGAACACAGTCCGCCGATTCCTCAGCAATAAACCCAAACAAACAGACAAAACGGGCTCAGAAACCATAACCACTCTCCGCTACATCAAAGACATTTCTGAAATGACTGCCAGACTACTCGGACCTCTTGGCATCAGGGTAACCCACAAACCCACCAACACACTAAAACAGCAGCTAATGGACGTATAAGACCCTATACAGACAACAAACAAAACACATGTCATCTACAAAATACCTTGCAAGAACTGTGACAAACACTACATTGGACAAACTGGCAGAAAGCTAGCCACCAGAATACATGAACAGCAACTAGCCACAAAACAACATGACTCACTATCACTCGTATCCTTACATACAGATAAGGAAGGACACCACTTCGATTGGGTCAACACATCCAATCCTAGGACAAGCCAAACAGAGACACGCACGAGAATTCCTGGAAGCATGGCATTCCAACCGGAACTCCATCAACAAACGCATTGATTTGGAGCCAATCTACCATCCCCTGAGTAAAAGAACAGGAAATGACATCACCAATGCAGGAAATGACATCACCAACCCAAGGAAACCTAACCAGATAAATAGAAAGCGGGACATAACACCAGCGCTTCGTCGGAGGCTCACTGATGATGTTACCTAGAATGATGACGAAACGTCTGAAAACTAACCTTCCAGCTCAGCGAGCAAACTCACATCCTATGTGTTCAGGTGCTGGAAATCTGAAGGCAATGTACAGTGACTCCAAGTGTGTAATGCCTACCTAAATGACCACACATCAGGCAATTAGTCTTTGTTGGAAAATTGTTCTCTAAATTAACCTTAATAAATGTAAACTCAAAGGCATACATTTGTAACTGTCTAAGATCCACACAATTTCAACAACAGCCAGATGCTCAGTTGGCACAAGCCAGCTAATGGAGAAACGTGATGGGTTTTTGCATTTACTACCTGAGAGGTGCAGCAGTGGAAACCTGGAAAATGTTGAAGTACAGAAATATGTGTGGACGGTATTGCTAATAAAATGAGGCATCTGTTTTTCTGTCTGCTGAATTGAATTGCAATTTAGTCTTTCTATGTCTACTTGCCATATTTTGTTCTGCTCTTAAGCTGTAAAAAGTTTAGTGACCAAATGAGAAGACAAAAATCTGCCCCATATTTCCAATGGAGGTCAGGTATCTCTAGTCAAATGATTTTGGATTCAGCCAACGCAGTAATAGTATAGGTTTATGAATGTGACCTATGTGACTCTTTAATGACCTCCTATAATCGTTCTCCAAACATGAACAGGGAGGTTACAATCTGATTTTTGGATTCTGTGATTCCATTTGTGGTTGCAGATGTAATGCATTGAAAATGCAATGCACATTTTGTCCTGAGAACTCCAAATGAATGATGATAAAGAAACAGCAATATTGTTTTCAGATGTAAATCCTTTTGGAAGGTCTTTACCGCTTTTTGTAGTGAAAACAGAATTTTAAGTGGCAGACTGCATTAAGCATGCACAAACTCAGATCTAACAAGCAAGCAAACTTTTCCGGAGAAATCTCATCACTGCATCATTTATGATCTTGGCATTGTGTACCACTGTTGATGTACATTTGAAGTCATCGTGTGCATTCCCATATTGGCAAAAGTGGTTATGATGTTTCAAAGGTGCGATGGAAGGTTTTTCAAAACAGATGGTAAAAGGGAAAAGGCAGTGGTTTTCCATATGACAGTGAAGATTTGAATGATATTTTTGAGTAACTTTTACTGGATCAAAATTATTACAACTCAGCAAAAAATGCAATAATAACCAATGAAAATATAAAGTAGGAAACAATAGTCTTCCTATGCAGTAAACAAGAGCAAGTGAGAATATTGACCAGTGTTTAATGTAACTAGAGAATAAATGTGACTTTGATGATGATGAATGGTGAGAAGTTCTATTATTTTATCTTATAGCAAGGTAGATCTACCCAGTCAAATTTATTGTTGGCTTAAAACCTCAACTAAAATAGATTTCAGGTCAGGAAGGAACTTAACTTCACTAGTTATAGATTGTACCCTGTCATGAAATATTCTCTCTCTTTGGAATTTTCAAACGGGCAAAATTATCTCAGGGTAGAATATATCTATAGTGTATTATAGCAGAAACATTTTTTTAAGTTTACCAATATCAACACTTAGAATCCTAGAATTCTTAAATTAGGATTCTATTATCTTGATGCAGGGTTGTGATGATGCAAGTATGAGACTACAATACTGCCATCATGCTGATGACTATTTATTTTAAAAATAACTTCTACATAATATTATAATAGTGAAGACTGTATCACAAAACATATAACACATGAAAGCAACTACTTCACCTATTACTGCTCCAAGAGAAGTAAATATTCAATATTATAGATACTAAGTGTTAGCTATATGGTAAATCAAAGATAATTATAACATGTTTATTCTACTTTAAACTTATGTACAATGTATAAATCTACCTGAAACCCATTTTGAGATATTGGATAATAAAATGTGAGGCTGGATGAACACAGCAGGCCCAGTAGCATCTCAGGAGCACAAAAGCTGACGTTTCGGGCCTAGACCCTCTCTGATGAAGGGTCTAGGCCCGAAACGTCAGCTTTTGTGCTCCTGAGATGCTGCTGGGCCTGCTGTGTTCATCCAGCCTCACATTTTATTATCTTGAGATATTGGAGATCTGAAACAAAAATCGAAATTGCTGGAGAAACCTAGTAGGTCTGGCAGAGCATTTAGGTAGAAAGCACGGTAAACATTTTGAGTCCAGCGACTCATCAGCAGAACTGTTAGCAGCTAAGAAAATGTGGTACTTATGCTGAAACCGAAGGTGGGGCATCAGGGGCAAGAGGAGAAGTGAGTGGATAGGTAGTGATGGAGTCCTGTGAGAGACCTACCCCTTTCATCTCTATCTCTGTCTCTCTCTGGCCTCTGTCTCCACCTATCTGCTTACCTCTCTTCTTCCCTCACCCCTTCTCCCAACTCAGGCTTCAGCACAAATGCCACTTTTTTCCTAGTGGCCAACAGTTTTGATGAAGGATCATCTGGTTTGAAATGTTAAAACTGTTTTCTTCAAATAGATACTGCCAGAACTGTTGAGTTTTGCTAGCAATTTTGCTGAAGATGTAAAGAAAGATGTACTCACAGTCCAGTATAATTTGTTCAGAGAAAATTTGTCTCAACCTTCAAGGGCATTTGGTGGTAAATTTGAATCTTTTGTGATGGCTGATCTGTTTCTTTCTAAGGTCTAAAATCTATGCCTTTGGCTCTTAACAGGTTTTCATTGTTCTTTGTTTTACCGCAAAATATTTTCATAAAAGTAAATCACGTCACTTTTTCTTCACAATTGTTTTTTCTGAATGATTGAATCTCACTGTTCTTTTGTCTATTTTATGTCAAAGGCAGTTGGCCATTTTCCAGCAGTAAGGCCTTCAAGGTCCTTAGGAGCCTCTTGCTACTACTCAATGATTTTTCACTAGCATCTTGGCACATTTTCAAATGATGTGCCGTGTATAGTATTTTCATTAATTTCTTTTAATTAACACATCAATTTCTTCAATAAAATTCTTCACTTCCTTGTGAAACATGTTGAATAGGAAATGAAAGCGCGAATTATTAAAGGCTGTCTCTCTCCAGTCAACTGTGATGAAAGTAGCTGAGAGACAGAATGCTGTTAGAGCTGTGAATGTTAACATGGTCACTTCTACTTTCAGAGTTCAGTGGTACAGAAGTTAAGGCTACCACAAGTAATTACCACAGTCCATGTTCAACTGTTGTAAACCAGAAGTCCATAAGGCAGAAATAGGCCATTTGGCACATTGAGGTCACTCTGCCATTCAATGAGGTCATGGCTGGTTTAATAATTCTCAATTTCACTTTCCTGCCTTATTCCATAAACTTTAGTGACCATCCCTTAATGATTAGAAATTTGTCTACCTCAGTCTTGAATATACTGAGCAAATCCTGTGGGAAGACCCGACTACTTTGTTTACTGCTGATCGGTAACATCAACTGCTAAGACCAAAACCACCAGAGGAATAATACAGATGTACTCCACTGCAATCACATGTCCTTTGTTGCTGTGTGGTAGCTGCTAAACATGTTACATTCTCCTGATTGATATAATGTCCAACATTTGTTCTGGTGTCTTTGAATGATACTGATGATTCAAAAGTTCCTGAGAATTTTCTATAATTTTTCACATTCTACAGCAAAGGGATAAAAAATGTAGCCAAATGCAGATATAAATGATCCAAAATGTACAGTTGTGCTCTCTTTCAGACACAGCAACCAACTGCACTCACATGTAAATGATTATGTATAGGTACAGCAGAATCTGTCAATACCATGCAAATCACAAAGTTCAACAAACTTCAGAATGTCCAAATCTTTATGCAACGTAAAGCATGTGATTTATATAAATTTTAGTTTTGTTTACTTTTGATTCAGGTTTTTGAATTTTAACTAGTGGCATGTGGGTTTCTGTGCAACTGAAGAGTTTAAATGATTAATTTAAAGTGTTTTTACACCATATTGATGTCATTAAAAAGAAACGGCCTGAGAGGACGTTTTGGAGGCTATTGGAAATTTGTTTATGTAGGAAAAGTTCATGAGTGAATAAAGCAAACAGTGCAGTACATCAAGCGTTTAGATGGAAGATTCTAGAATGTTTTGGGGGGTTCAGAGCTCATAGCTTTAAAAAAAGTTTCAATTTAGTTTCAGTCACTGCAATTCTGCAGTGTTCTTAGCTGAAGCTGGATATACCATGCAGCTGCTTCTGATAAAGTAAGAAGGTAGTTTATAATTCTTAAAAGATGATTTGCCTTTGTACAAGGAGTTTAGTAATTGTTACAGATCAGAAGTATTTGGTTATTTAAATTTGTGAAAACTTAAGCACAGTTATGTGACAAATCAAAGAAGAAACATTCAGATTTTCATGAGAAGGGCATATTCTCTGGTGTTCGAAGATTGTAATGGAATGCCATTAAGATTAATGGCATTGTACTTTCACCATATATTTTGCAATCTTTGAGCATTGTGATGTGTGAATAATTTGGTTTATTTTCTTTTCATTCCTTTTGCATAATAAACTTTGAATTTATTGTGAAAACCAATTCTGCAGCATTGTGTGCTTTTGTTTCAATGAAATGCCACATTATTTAAACTAAGATAAACAAAATATGATTTCAGTCACATCAAGCCAGATTTCAGTCTGGAATTTGACTTGTTCAGTAATGACATCATCTGGGATCATAACATTTTCAAACCAGGGAATACAAAATGTTCCCTTATGGCAGTGAGAAATTTAAACAAATTCTCAGGGCTTTTAAATTGCCAGTTGCTTTCAAAGACATCAGAGCCAAAGCTCTACACTATGTAGGAATGTGACATATTTATCAGTTTCCACACAGCCACAAATCTACACGTGATTGAGGTCACATATGCCATTCCCACACATACCAACCAATCCTTGAATTAACGCAAAACATTGAAGGTGCTGGGAATCTGAAACAAATGTAGAGAACACGAGAGAAAGGCAGCAGGTCAGGCAGCAACTGTGAAGAGAGAAACATTTCAAGTCTAGTGTGACCCTTCTTCAGATAAGGGAAAGGACTATGGTTGTAATCAGTGGGCAGATGCCTTACGTCAAAATTGATGTTGGGGCCAGTGAAGGGTCAGGTTAAAAATTGGCAAGGAAACCTCCCGCTTATTATCACGTGCTGTTGCCCTGTCTATCTCCAACCTCCCTAATAATGAATCAGTACACCTTCCTGTTCAACAGCATTTGGAGGAAGCACTAAAGGTGGCGAGGGAACAGAATGTGATCTGAGTATGGGGCTTCAATGTCTATCACCAGGAGTGGCTTGACAGTTCCACAACTGGCAGAGCTGGCCGAGTCCTGAAGGACATTGCTGTGAGTCTACAGCTACAGCAGGTGGTGATGGGACTAACCGGGGGGAATGTATAATCAGTCTTGTTCTCACCAATCTGCCTGTAGATGATGCATCTATCTGTGATAGTATCAGTGAGACTGATACAGTCCGTATACAGTCCTTATGGAGACGCTGCCCTGTCTTCAGATTGAAAACATCTTCCATCTTCTGAATAACATTACCATCCTGCTCAATGGGATAGGTGCCATTTTAATATTGACACATTAGTTGAGTTAGTTTACTCAATTTCATTATATACTGTCTTCCTCAAATTTCAAGTCAGAGTACGTTGTAAGGGAATGCCAAATGTGGTAGGATAAGAAATGAAAACAGATATGGGCATCTTACCCAGTGCCTTTTCACATAATGCAGCTGCTGTGATACCTTCTTTCAACACATTTATAAAAGTGTTTCCTCTTTTCCTTTAGGTTCTAGGGCATCTAGTGCCAATAGGTTGGTAGTCAACCATTTCTCAGGCCAGTGCGCGTGCTCAGCATGTGTTATGGTACCTTGGTGACTGTTTCTCTAGTTAACTAGGTGTAGAGCTGGATGAACACAGCAGGCCAAGCAGCATCATAGGAGCAGGAAGGCTGATGTTTCGGGTCTAGACCCCCAAGAGTCTAGGCCCCAAATGTCAGCCTTTCTGCTCTTATGATGCTGCTTGGTCTGCTGTGTTCATCCAGCTCTACACCTTGTTATCTCGGATTCTCCAACATCTGCAGCACCTACTATCTTGAGTTAACTATGTGGGAATCTGCTGCTTCTGCTGCGTGTCCTTGGCAGCACATCTTGGATAGAAGACAACTGCAAGGGAAACAGTTGTATCTTGAAGTATTTTAATAAACATTTATTCAGAACAATCACAAAATAATTGCAAGAAAAACAAAGTGTAAAATTTAAATTGAGCATTAAAATTAACTTAAGACACTAAATTATTCCAGGCATTTTCTGCCAATCTTAATTCTTAACAGCAATTTAAAAATAACATTGAGCTGATAATTATTTTAGATTTTGCTATTCTTTGCTTGCTATTGTTGCTTTTAATTACTTCCTGTTGCCTTTTGCAACGGTTTCTCCAGTTTTAATGACAAAAATGAATGATGATAATGATGGTTTTCATGCATTGGAATGCAATAATTTATTACAATATAATACAATTTGACCACCTTAACCCATCCGAGGCTTCTTCCAGATTTTAAAAGTGAATAATTTCGAAGGCGGATTGGCAAAGATTTAATCTGTAGATGAAATGTCAAACATAAATGGAATGGATGTGAATATGTATAACATTCTTGCCCTGAAGAAACTGGCTCTCAATTTCAATTCAACTCATTTGCAGCTGGTCGCTCAAGAAAGGGCAAGGGGTAGGCTTCACAGGCAGCTTCAAGGAAAGGGTCAGTGCCTTTGCACTGTGACTGTGGGCTGTGGAAACTTGGACCTTCTCTACACCCACAACCTTCACACAAAGAGCTCATAGATTCGGTGATCAGAACCTGCTGTCCAATCCCCTAGGTTTGAAGATTACATCCAACCCAGGCATTTGATCCTCTGGATTGGATGCTCCGAGGATCATAGATTGGAAGAGAAATTGGGATCAGGATTAGAAGTAACAGCTTCTGCTGTGTGCTCTGGAGTCCCATGCACTGAAACAATAAGAACGATGCTTGTCTGGGGAATCAGTTAGGGGTGTAAGACCCACTCTGTTGAATTTAAACTACAGAATGTAGAGAAATCTGTGTGGCAACCTCTGACCCCCTCTCCCCTCTTCATTGCAGTGGGAGAGTTCGGAACTCCACGAAAAAGATGAATTAGTTACTCCAAAATGGATACAGATTGCACCTCATGACGGTGGGCTGGAGGAAAATTCCTGACTTCGGATTGATCTCGGACATCAGAAAATCCATGAGTAAATTTATACCTTCCGATGGGCAACGGACAATGTTAAAAAGTGATGCAGTATTACCGGCTGGGAAAGCAAAAATTAAGGGAATTAGTAAAAGAGCTCAGACTGAACACATTGCTACCATTGCGGGTGGGCAATGCGAGGCCCTGCTACTGTGAGGGAAATCAAAGGCAACAAATTCAACTTAAACTAAAGTCACAGACTGGGCACTTCATGAAGCTGGAATTGAAGCGACAAAAAGACAGAATAGAAGCCCAAGTTCTTGAGTAGATTTGTAACTTGGGTTATGGATTCTGTGATTGGTTGGCTCGCTGAGCTGGTTCGTTTGTACGTGGACATTTCATTGCCCTGCTGGGTAACATCATCAGTGCAGCCTCTGATGAAGCATTGGTGTGTTTTCCCGCCTGGTATTTAAATATATCTGTAAGGAGAAAGTTAAAATCACATTAAAGGTAAAGTACATTTAGTTAAAGTGGAGGTAGTGGGAATCACCCAGGATAAATAAAACTGTGAACCAAATGGATCATGATTAGAGCCGCAAATAGCAGGAATGACCCAGAAAAATCCATTAAAGTAGTGAGCTTTATCACTTAGAACAACAAAGAGCAAGTGTCATGTTGTTAAAATTCTAAGTATCATTTATTAAAGTCACAGGGAGTGAGATTCATTCAACAAAGCTGTGAAGAAAATCAGAATTATTTCCTATGATTGTGAATAGTGGTTATCATTCAATGAAGCTGTGACTGAGGTGGAAATAATTTAACTGCAGAAAGGTAGGATTCTTCCATTTTGCTTGCAAAGTATGGGAATATCCCCAACAAACACCCCGCTTACAGCAATACAGAGCAGTGGCACTGATACGACTGCAAAGTGAAAGCCTTTTAAGAATGGTCAACAAATAATCAAGCAAGGAAGACACGGCATCAGAAATAAAATTACCAGGAGCACTTAATCTGGAGGGGGTCACTGAGGTGCAAATAGAACACAGAATTGGGCAGCTGGAATTGAAAGGCTGCAGCAGGGACAGTTTGTGCCCAGCGGCAGGTATCCAGCTCCATCGAGAAATATAAAGCCTTAAAAAACAGGAATTGGAGCAGGCCATTCAGCCCTTCAAGCTTGCTGCATTATTCAAAGATTGTGGCTGATCATCCACCTTAGTCCCATGTTCCTACTTTTCTCCACATACCCTTTGATCCCTTTAGCCCTAAGAGTTATATCTAATTCCTTCCTGAAAACATTCAGTGTTTTGTCTTCAACTGTTTTCTCTTGCAGAGAATTGCACAGCTTATCACTCTCTGGATGAAGAAATTCCTTTTCATCTTAATCCTAAATGGCCTCCCGCTCATCCTTAAACTTTGAGCCCTGGTTCAGGACTCCCCACTCATCAGGAATACCCTTCCTGCATTTGCTACTCTAGTCCTGTTATAGGTTTCTATGAGATTCCACACACAGCACCCCCCCGCCCCATTTCTTCTAAACTTTACTGAATATAGAATCTAAACTGATCTGGTTTCTGTTCATGCACCAGTCCTGCTATCCTAGGAATCAATCTGGTGAAAATTGTATCAGTGATAATGGGAACTGCAGATGCTGGAGAATCCAAGATGATAAAGTGGGAAGCTGGATGAACACAGCAGGCCAAGCAGCATCTCAGGAGCACAAAAGCTGACGTTGGGCTCTGATGAAGGGTCTAGGCCCGAAACGTCAGCTTTTGTGCTCCTGAGATGCTGCTTGGCCTGCTGTGTTCATCCAGCTTCACACTTTATTATCAATCTGGTGAATGTTTGTTGCACTGTCTCCATATCCAAAGGGAACACCAGGTGTGGTCTCACCAAACCCCTCACAAATTGGACCAGGCTGCATCTCAGGCCTGCTTACTCACTCTCTCAGTTCTCACTCATTTATGCCAACCTGCACCCTCACAGTGTCCATGCCCTGCTTTGCCTTGTCTTGCATTGTCATGTAGTGCAATCACACAAACTGCAATCATGTGACTCTGGTCAACAGTCCGCAGTCTTTTGGGATGTGCATCTTGCAGTATGTGGTTTTCTATATTACTCTGATATGTATACATGTGACAACTGTTTTATGTGGCAAATGTATGGCATGTGCAGAAAGCAGGCAGCATTGGCTCAAAGTCTCATGGGGTAGCCATCACTGAAGTTCTTGCAGACTCCCCTCAGTCAAAGGCAGACTTCCCTAGCAGGCTAGGGGATTGGTAATGGTCTGGTAATTACTCAGGCTGTTCTCACACAGGGGTTTGTGCCTCTACACGCCAGGGTGTGAATCACAGTCAGACCTGTAACTCCACAGCAGCCAATCCAGAGAGTAGGGATGACGTGTTTGGGGAGATTTCTAACCACTGGTCAGAGTTTGGACATTTTTCATCCGGGGTGTCCAGCTGAGTTTCTCAAAAAGATGGTACAGGTACAGGCTCATGTAGTGGGGATCTGGAGAGTTGCAAAGACCTTGGGGTTTACAGGAAATGGAGTTGGATGTTTGGGGGCTCACTGACGCAGCCATAAGCCTGGGAGCCATTGGCCAAGGAGCATTCACTGTCAATATCCATAGTGCTGGAAATCGAAAGTGCGCAATGGGATGAAAATTGACCACCCTCAGAGTGGACAGGAAAAGTGGCTCAATGTATGAGGTAGGGAGCTGGCCATCCCAACGTATTGCCCCGCTGTATGCTGTACACATCCCTGTCGTAGACACCACTGATTGTCTCATTCACACCAAACCTTTTGGACATAGAGGCCAGGAAAGAATAGGGACGTTGTAGCAAGGAGCATCATTGCTCTGTAGTTGTCTTGCTCTTGTTGCTATCACATGTTGCAGCAGGCTCACAATATCGACATCAATCCACAGTACATCCTGTAGAGACAGAAAGTTGCAGGAATAATTACATCTTGGATTAAACCAACAGACTAACAGCCGAATGAAAGGTCAAAACTGTTTACAATATATAATGCATTGTCACCTGTGCCATCAAAATTATCTCAATATGTGTTTTTTCATCCTCTCCCTCCCCGTACATTAGTGGAGTTGTTGATTGTGTCATAGGCTAGAGGGACCCTGTAAGCCCTGGAAATTAACACCCATCCATACACCTCCTCCCTCCTCACTCTCCAAGATCCCAGACATGTCTTCCAGGTGACATGGTCCTTTACTTGTACGTCCTTCAATCTAGTCCAGTCTATTCACAAAATGATCTCCTTTACATTGGTGAGACCACAAGACTGCTAATGGTGCAGAAAGAGGCCATTTGGCCCATCCTGCACATTTTATTCTTGCCTATCCCCTTTTCCCTGTATACTATTTCTATCCAAATGCCGACTGGGTGACCACTTTGTGGAATACTTCCCCTTTGTCTGTAAGAATGACCCCGTCATTCCATTTGCTTGCTGTGTCAATGAACTGCCTTGCTCCTATGCTGACACTTCTGCCTTTGGTCTGTTACAGTGTTCCAATGAAGCTCAACACAAGCTGGAGTGACAACACCTCATTTTTGGCTCAGACCATGAGACCAAAAGGAACTGGAACTGAAGTATGCCATTCAGCTCTTGAGTCTGTTCCATCATTCAATAAGGTCATGGCTGATCTGACATTCCTCACATCCACTTTCCTATGTTTTCCTGTAAACCTTTATTTCACCACTAATCAAAAATCTCAGTATGTCGGCCTTAAACATGCATGAGGACCCATAGCTCCCTGTGACAAAAAGTTCCCAAGACACTCAACTCTCTGAAAGAAGAAATTACTCCTCATCTCAGTCTTAAATTGGTATGCCTTTACTCTGAGATGATGCCCTCTGGTCCTAGATTCTCTGATGAAGGGAAACATCCTCTCAGTATTTGCCCTGTCAAGCCCTTTAAAAGTCCAAAATGTTTCAATGAGATCACCTCTCATTCTTCTATACCAGTGAGTAGAGTCCCAATCTGTTTAGACTTTGCTCATAAGACAGTCCCTTCACACTAGGCAACATCCTAGTGAACCTTCCCTGAACTGCTTCCAATAAAATGATATCTTTCTTTATGTAGGGGGACCAAAACTGCTCAAAATATGCCAGAGGTTGTTTCACTAACAGATGCAGAAAGGCCTTAATCTCTAACTCCTTGAAATGAAGGAAAACATTTCAGCTTTCATAATGAAATAAATAAGGCTGCAATGTTTGCAATTCTCCAGGAACTACACTGAAAAAAACATGGAATATGCAGTTTATACACATGTATACATGATTGTTAATTTTGTCCTCCACTCACCAAATCTCAGTGGAACTCTTGTGACTGCAAATGATCAGCCAATGCCTTGAAGCCTGGGCTGTAGTTTGAGATGCCAACTGCATACTCTCCATCAAATGGGGCTGTCTGTGAGATGGTTGTGATATTTGGTCTTGATTATCATCAGTCAGAGCACTGAGTATAGGAACTGGGACATGATGATTCAGCTGCACAAGCCATTGGTTAGAGATAATGGGCTGGTTTTGGGAAGCGGTGGGGGAAGGGGAGATTTTGAAGCTTGTGAAGTCCACATTGATACCCTTGGGCTGCAGGGTTCCCTACCTCCCCACCTATACTCTCCTCTCTACCTGTCTTCTTTTCTCTCCATCTTCGGTCTGCCTCTCCCTCTCTCCCTATTTATTCCAGAACCCTTTCCCCATCCCCCTCTCTGATGAAGGGTCTAGGCCCAAAACGTCAGCTTTTGTGCTCCTGAGATCAAGCCATTGGTTAGGTCGTTTTTGGAATATTGTGTTCATTTCTCATCACCAAGCTCTATGAACAATGTTGTTAAATTGGAAAGGATGCAGAAAAAAATGAAAAAGATTTTGCTGATTCTGGAGGGTTTGAGCTATAGGGAGAGGCTGGATAGGCTGCTGCGTAGAAGACTGAGGGGCGACCTTGTAATGGTTTATAAAATCCATGAGGGTCATAGAAAAGATGAATAGCCAAGCCTTTTTCCCAGGGTAAAACTAGAGGCTATAGATTTAAAGTGAGTGAGGAAAGCCTTAAAGAGGACTGAGGGACATTTTGTTTTCACACTGAGTGAGGTGTGTATGTGGAATGAGCTGCCTGAAGAAATGGGAGAGCTGGGTACAATTACAACATTTAAAAGGCATATGTACAGGTACATGGGTGGGAAAGGTTTTGATGGATATTGGCCAAGGGATTACAAATGGACCTAGTTCAGCTTAGGATACCTGGTTGGCATGGACAAATTGGGTTGAAGAGTCTATTTCCATGCTGTATGACTCAATGACTATTTGGGAGAATGCTGTGTCTTAGAGGTATGTGGAGCCAAAGGAAGCTTTCACTTTAAAAGCACAGGACAACATAAGTGGGAATATTTTTCTGTTTACAAGTCTCCCAAAATTATTGTCCTTTGATCTGACTTACAATTCAATATCACTTTGCCTAGTCATTATTTCCATAATAACTCCACTCCTTTGTAAATGAAACACCTGATGCAATGTGGTCGCCAACCCATCAATGTCTACTTGAGGGGTGATAATGGGAACTGCAGATGCTGGAGAATCCAAGATAATGAAATGTGAGGCTGGATGAACACAGCAGGCCCAGCAGCATCTCAGGAGCACAAAAGCTGACGTTTCGGGCCTAGACCCTTCATCTACTTGAGGGGATTGGTTTGAGGCAAATGTGATGATTTGTTCCATTATGTAGTCCCTGATATCGGCTGTTCAATTTCCCTGCTAACTTCCTCAGGTATGATCAGAGGTTTTCTGGGCAGAAAAATCGTTCTTTCTCTTGAATTTTTTTTCTGGCATTTTCTCCAGCCTTGGGAGTAGTGCGGCAGTTTATTTCTTTTTTAATTGGGAGGGTCACAGACCGAGTTTCAATTCAAATACATGCACAGTATTTGTGCCAAGTCTCTGTCCTTTCCCTGCAGTTCACATTTCAGCTCATTCAGTTTTGACAATATGTCCGTAAGGAATCAGAAGTCAAATAACCACACATTATCTGTCAGCTCACTACATTCATTATTCTTATCCTTGTTTGAAGAAAGTGACGATTTCAGAGCCAGATCTAAAAATCTTTGCAGGACCTTCCCTTGACTTACACCTCACACTAGCATGCAGGATTTGTTCACCACAGGCAGCATTGAGTGTGTTGAATAACTCTCAGTGTTGGGCGGTTTCTGCTCAAATCAAGCCTTCAATCTAAACAAGTTTGTCACATGAGACGACTTCATAATTTTATTCACTGTTGTCTGCTAATTTATTATGTAGCGGTAACTGATAAAAGAGGGGAAAGCAGGGTGGTTTCTGAAAAATGAAATGAAGCACACATTTGTGCTCAGCACAGCTGGTTACAGTGGAAACCAATTTTTTGAGTGGAATGTTTTTCTCAAGCATGTACCTTTTGAAATAATGTAGATATCCTCACCTTTTGCTCTCACTTTAGGGACAAATGGGATGAAAATGTCCTCTTTAGTTATTGTGGCCTTAGAAATGATGCCCACAAACACGATCAGCTGGACTTGTCAGTCATGTTGATGGATTTTTCAAACTGCAGTGAGAAATATTTATTGTCCTTCAGGTTGTAGTTGCTGAAGGATTTTTTTTTTAACAAAGATTCCACTCATCGTGCTGCTGTGGAAACACCCAGTGACATGCTCTAGATTTTTTGTTCTTGGAGTCTTTGAATAAAGAGTCAGCGCCCACAATCATTGCTTCTTTTTTACTTCTCAATCTCTGAAAGATTTTTTACGTTTTGCCAGAAAATGCGTCAGTGCAGCTCTTATCTTTGTTGCTGGTTTTAGAGCAAAAATTCTTTTGAATTTTAAAAACGACCTTAAACTCATCAATGTCCTTTGTCAGAAACATGCTGTTTAAAATGTCCACCTATTCTTGAATTTATCTCATGTTATTTTGTGGTGTTATTCCAAAGTCTCCCTTTTACCTAACAATATACTTTAATGACATGTAAAGCAAACATTCTTATCTTTTGACACTTGTGAACAGAAATTTATTTTCCCATTGACACTGAAGTTGTGAATTTTTGTTTTAGAATGTTCAGGTTGAGCATTATCATTATTAACGTCATAGTTTGTGATGTCTTCTGTCGCCACGTGTAATGGTCTCGATCCATGTCTTGGGAATATTGGAATATTGGTGGCTGTGTTACACTATGGTCAGGGACATTGGTCAGCTTGTATTGTAAGGACTTTGCTATGGAGTGTGGCAGCATTCCCCTTAATATTTCTTGCTCCTGCTCAAACAATGAGAAAACATCATGAGATAGACTGTCAGAGACACACACAGAGTGGGAATGTGGGGACGGCGGGGAGAGAGGGTTAGTGAGATAGACTGTCAGAGACACACACAGAGTGGGAACGTGGGGACGGCGGGGAGAGAGGGTTAGTGAGATAGACTGTCAGAGACACACACAGAGTGGGAATGTGGGGAGGGTAGGGATAGAGGGTTAGTGAGATAGACTGTCAGAGACACACACAGAGTGGGAATGTGGGGACGGCGGGGAGAGAGGGTTAGTGAGATAGACTGTCAGAGACACACACAGAGTGGGAACGTGGGGACGGCGGGGAGAGAGGGTTAGTGAGATAGACTGTCAGAGACACACACAGAGTGGGAATGTGGGGAGGGTAGGGATAGAGGGTTAGTGAGATAGACTGTCAGGGACACACACAGAGTGGGAATGTGGGGAGGGTAGGGATAGAGAGTTAGTGAGATAGTCTGTCAGAGACACACACAGAGTGGGAATTTGGGGACGGCGGGGAGAGAGGGTTAGTGAGATAGACTGTCAGAGACACACACAGAGTGGGAATGTGGGGACGGCGGGGAGAGAGGGTTAGTGAGATAGACTGTCAGAGACACACACAGAGTGGGAACGTGGGGACGGCGGGGAGAGAGGGTTAGTGAGATAGACTGTCAGAGACACACACAGAGTGGGAATGTGGGGAGGGTAGGGATAGAGGGTTAGTGAGATAGACTGTCAGGGACACACACAGAGTGGGAATGTGGGGAGGGTAGGGATAGAGAGTTAGTGAGATAGTCTGTCAGAGACACACACAGAGTGGGAATTTGGGGACGGCGAGGAGAGAGGGTTAGTGAGATAGACTGTCAGAGGCACTAAAATCACCATTTGGTCTCCATATACTTGCTGGAAATTGTAGTCTTGAATGGTTGTCAAGTGACAATTGCCTCCATTAGTGGCAGCACCGGAAGGTTGCTCATCGGTCTTCCTGTTTCACACTTTATTCAAATGATGATGGGAATATAGTGGGAATTGGAAACCCACATCCCACCTCATTAAAAACTCTGAATAAAATCCAAAATAACTGCGGATGCTGTAAATCAGAAACCAAAACAAAGTTGCTGGAAAAGCTCAGCAGGTCTGACAGCATCTGTGAAGGAGAAAACAGAGTTAACATTTCGGGTCTGGTTCTGAGGAAGGGTCACTGGACCCTAAATGTTAACTCTGGTTTTTCCTTCACAGATGTTGCCAGGCCTGCTGGGCTTTTCCACCAACCTTGGTTTTGTTCTTTAAAAACCGTTTCTGATTCCTGCTTCACTGCTTCTTGGAGCACATCGTGCTACCCATGAAATCAGCAATAAGGTTTTGTTTTCCTCAGATAAGTCAATAAATGGTTCAACAGACTCTTCTTGTAGTAAACGTAATTATTCTTCCTGATATGAATATTTCAATTTAATAAATTCTTTCCTTTTGGAAATTTGCAATGCAGCTTCACTGAACCACAGTGCTTGCATCAATCTTTTAGTCACTGCTTTCTATTGTTTAATGTCAGCATCGTGCATGGATCAATGAGCTGATTTTTGTTCTGAGAATGGAGAAGTTAATTGAATCAACTTCCCCCTCAATATCAAGTAGTAATTAAAGTAAAAGCAAATCTGAATATTGAGCAATGTCAACTCAATGGTAACTGGATATTTTTAGCACTTTGTCACTGACAGCACCTTTGTCTCTTTCAGTCTGAATATCCTTATTATTTCCAATATAAGACGCATTTTATTGAAACATTTTGTCTTGTAGTCAACAGGACAATTCTTAAGAATTGCTGAAGTAATAGAAGACTAGCATTTGTTCTGGATGATGGGGTAATGCAGATTGTTTATCAAATGGATTTTAAATATTAGACAAGGCTAGTTGTTTTCTGCTTAGTTTAGGCCCTGAGAAAGAATTGGAGACTTGAACAGAATGTAGACTGAGCATAAGTTACACAATGGCAGTTGTGCTTCTTGTTTTTATTCATTCAGTGGATATGGGCTTTGCTGGTTGAACCAGCATTAATTACTGAAACCTAATGGTCCTTGAGAAAAAGTTGGTGAGTTGTGTTCTTGAACCACTGCAGCCGTTGAGGTTGAGAGACACCCAGCATTGCTGTTTGGAAGGGGGTTTCAGGATTTTGACTGAGATATACTAAAGGAATGGTGACATACTTCCAAGTTAGGATGGTGTGCAGCTTGGAGAGGAATTTGCAGGTGGTGATGTTCTCATTTAAATGCTGTCTTTGTCTTCGGTGGTCAAGGTCATGGTTTTGAAAAGTGTTAATGAAGGAGGCTTGGTGAGTTACTGCAGTGCAACCTCTTAACACTGCTGCCATCATGTTGTTGCTGAAGGGTGTGAATGTTAATAGTGGTGGATGGGCTTCCAATCCAGTGGACAGATTTTGTCTCAGCGGTGTCCAGCTTGGGATTGTCGTACATTTTGTGGACGAAACAAACCTGGGCAATTTCCCACTTTGTTGATTTGATGCCAGTGTTCTCTCAGATAAATCGTTGTGCTATCTACAAAATTCACTCTTATTTGAGAATATAAAAAGAGTATCAATAAACTTTGTTTATTTTAGAGTGACATCCTGTGCTGCTTGGTGGAGCTGTAGGAAAAAGTATCATGGAAGGAGGTATTGGGAAGAGTGGACAAAAATTTCATAAAGTGTTAGATTGGAAAGAACTCTTAAAAGGAAAAAAGAGCAATACTAACACAATGGGGACAGTGAGAGAAATTCCCAACCCTTGGGCTTCAATGGAAAAATGGAGGAAGAAGATGGAAAGACTCAGGAGAATTAATAATTTTAGCAAAATATATCATTTAAGAAAATTAGAGATTAAGAAAATTTAGGACGTGGAGAGTGTGCATTAAAAAAATATGCAGCCAGTAATTAATCCTACACCAAGTGTCAAAACTTCATCTACTCTGCTCCTTACTGACCTAAAATTGATCTCAATTCTCTAATGCTCAAATTTAATCTTCCCAACATTGTATTTAAACTCCTCCGACCTTATGATGGAAGAAAAGCCACTGATGAAGCATCTAAAGGTGGCATGCGAATGGAAGCAGGAAGCAGGAATTAGGAATTTCCTTGTTATTGCCAGATCCAAGACAGTAATGCAATGTCCATCTGTGGGATCTCCATCTGGAGCACGGCTGGCCTAGACTGGATACTGATGACTGAGACCCAGTTTGAAGATAGGCTCAGGTTGATGCTTTGACACCTTGTTTTGAAGACCTACTTCTGCTCACTGAGACATCAGCCACATTCTGTAGAACATTGTAAAGCCACCGGCCCACTATCTTAGCCCTTTCCAGATCCTTTATCTCATTCAGCATTGTAAAGGCACTTTACCCAATTATACTACTTCTCCCCACTCATTAGCTATCATAATTTCCCTTCACTCTCCCTTTACAACTCTAATCCCATAGTATCCAATTCGTCTTCATCCCCTATCCTTCAATGCCTTATGTTTTTCCCCCATTACCTTCTTTACCTTCTTACCACTTTCACCCTCCTTTACCCCCACTTCCCTCAAATCTGCAATGCACTCATCAACTATTGTCTGTAAACAGAAATTTTGAACCCCTTAATAACATTTGAAATTCATTGAAAAGCTCAGACATCTGTGAAAATAAATAAACTCATATTAACTTGTACATCTGTGTCAACAAACTTTGCAGAGAAGAATCCATTAATAGTTTGAGAAGCAACCAAATCATTAAATGGAACAACAGTGTAAACAAACACTGCAAGACAGAACCCATTAAATAAGAACTCTGAAACTCTAACATCTGCTGGTGGTTTGAATAGGTCAACCAGATGTTTGAGGTTTATTTTAGCATTTGATGAAAGACATGAGGAGAGGAAGCAATTAGTTCTAGATCTTACCTTATACCACATTTGCAGTTAATTCAGAATAACACTTTATCCTATAGTCAATTTATTCATATTACCTGAAAATGATTCTGCTTTTACAATATTAATGTTTCACTTGAAAGCTTGCACTTTGTCAGAAGTCACAATCTACTGAACATATTGAACTTGACCTTAAGGCCCCCTGCTAAGTGTATTTTCAGTGAGCCAAATATGTCAGGTCAATACAGTAACAGCCTCTTTGCTGCTAAAACACAGATAGATTGCTAACTTGGCCAAACAGCCAGGGATATTGGTACAGTTATTCTGGACAAACACTGCCAACAACTTATCCATTAAACAAAGAAGGGCCCAGACAGAAAGACATCGGGTCCTGCTACACAAACAAACAGCAGCAAGCCATCCAAATGATTGACTCAATTTCAAATTATTGAGTGTGTCTCCCTGATTGGCCAGAACTATAGAAAGTTCCAGAAAATCATCTAAAAGGTATAAAAACGGGTTCACCTGCAGACTTCTCTCTTGAACCATCTGAAGCCTTCCGAGGAGACTAGCATAGCAAGAGGTAGATACCAAGGACCATTCAGAGGAAGAAAATAGCTTCACAGATCGAGTAACAGAGCCACAGAGAGAGTGACTGTGTAAATCTACAAGAGACTCAGGAAGTATTGTAACCTTAAGGGGCCAAATAGGATTAGGGATAGTATGTTTAGTGTTAATGGTTATTGTAATTTTGTTCCTAATAAAGTTGGAACTGTTTTGCATTGGTATTCATTTGTGTTCATATTGATTTGACTGCTTCGATATTGTGGAACACCTTGGCAAATTCATTCATAATATTCTGGTCAGAATTGTCTAACTTGTTTCAGGAGGAACTAGATAACAACCTATTTCCTTCCTACTGATTGGCAACCTGTCCCTCATGATGCATGTCCTAGTAAGTCTGCCATAGAGGCACCTTTTGGCTATTGCAGCTATTAACTTCCCAGTTAATTAAAAATTAAGGGCTTCAGTTTGCCTCCTCTGCCCTAAAATGATTGGCTGCGACAGGCAGGTCGGAGTCTAAAACCCTTTTTATTAAGGATTTCTTTGAAAAGGAGGAAACAAAGAAGCAACAAAACTGGAAGGTGCTCTGTGTGTTTCAGGGATACTCTTCCATGATTTCACAGCCCCATTCTTTCTTCCTTCCTACCTGCCAAACCCATCCCCTCACACTCTCTTGCCCCCTTCTCTCGATTCTCTGATCCTTTGCTGCCCTAAAAGCCCAGCCCAGACCTTACCTGTCCCCAGTTGTCAATGTTTTCTCCATTGTCAGCTTTCTGTCTCAGCAACATCCACTCCTGAGTCTTGGGACTGCTGGAGCTGCCAGCTAATGAGAATAGCCAACTGCTTTTGAAAGTGGGACTTCCTTCCACTGAGATATGGAGGCTTGACACTGAGCCTGCAATGCAACAATTGTTATAATGGTGGGGCAGGTCTTTTTAATCTGCTTGGAATTGATTTTCCTTGCCGGGAGTGCTTGTGGGGGGTGAGTAGCTGGCTTGTTCCCTCCCTGTCCCCTGTAAAATCCAAGACATTATTTAGGGGCCTCTTATGTTTCCTACAGTAGAACTGCCATCTCTCATGTCTCATCAGCAATAACCCAGGATGACCTGCAAAGGAGGCAATGCTATTGATGAAGGGTCTAGGCCCGGAACGTCTGCTTTTGTGCTCCTGAGATGCTGCTTGGCCTGCTGTGTTCATCCAGCTCCACACTTTGTTATCTTGGATTCTCTAGCATCTACAGTTCCCATTATGACTAAAGTTATTTTCACTCATGTTTTATACTCCATCACCCTCTAATCTAAAATTGATGCCTCCACTCTTCAGATTGATTCTGGAAGGCTGTCAAAATGCTACGCCTTATTGAAAATTGCAGTGCTTCTGAAAGGGCCACTTCCAGAATGATGTCAGGTACTTCTTAACAGCTGCATGTGCTGTTGCCATCTACCCCTCACCCACTCTCTTGAAATTAGCCAGAGATGGAAACAAGAGCTGAGTCTTTGTCTTTGGTCCCACTGACGCTGTGTGGCCCCAAGTCAGGATTGCAAACTCTAGCTCATTGAATCTAAATGCATGGCCGGGAGTTTCAATAGCAGGTCAAGTCAGGTTTGCAATCTCTGTAATGGCAAGGATGCAGGTCAGTAGCTTATCTTGGAGTCAGATGGAATGTTAAAGATTATTGACAGTGCTGCTTAGTTGAGATGGTAGCCTGTACCACTAGACAGTAGCTTTTCACAATGTACAAAGATGAGGGTTTCCAATGTTTATCCAAAGAAAACTGCAGCTTATTCAAGCTGAGATGTTAGACAGCAGTGACAGCGAGACAGTGCCAGCAGCTGAGAGGTGATGAACAGGTTGAGTTGGAGAAGTGTGGAAGCTGACACTAAGTTTTACTAATATTAGTGTGTGAGGTAGAGAGATGTGTAAAGACAGTTCCTTAGGGTATTAGAGAAATATGGTGTCGGGAGAGATGCCCTCATTGTCACTGGATTGGTAAGGATGTATCAAATGAGAGCAAACCCGCTCAGTTTGACAATGGATAATTAGAGGATAATGGTGTGTAAAAGGCTGAGGAGATTTTAAGCAGAACAAGAAAGGATAATGGATCATGGGGCACAGTAATGAAGAATGCAATTTATGAAACTGATCAAATTGTTTTCTCCTTCAGGAGGAGGGGAAACTTAATACGGTCCTAATAAAAAGTTGCATGCGAGATATGGTAGCAAAGTGACATCATGTTGGAAATGAGTGGCACCTCTAAGGATGAGAGTGTGGTGATGCCAGTAGATTTAAAAGAGAGGGGCTATTGTCTGAGATGATGGAACCATTTAGCTGGAACGGTTAGCTGGAATGCATCCAGGAAAGATTTTTGATGGTCATCAGTTATACAAGAATGGAGTTGAATGATCAGGAATTGAGGCTCGTGGCTCAAAGGTTACAAGGTGAGATACAAAAATGAACCTAGATAGAGACAGACAGTGATTGATGATAAAGGTTGAGTGACATGGTTGCTGATTAACTTGACATGCAAGGAGGCAGCATGAGAAGCAGCACAGGTGGTGTCTATCTTAACTCACCCATTCAACCCTCCAATAGTCCATTACATTAATGCACACTGTGCGAAAATATTACAATTCCTTTTCTTTTCTGCCTTTCAAACGCATTGAGTCATCCTGAAATTGTTCAAGATATTATGGAAATTTAAATTTCTTACAGTATTGGATATATTTTGCAGCTGTATGGTGTGATTAACACATAAATCGGCAAGATCAGGACCTTTCTGTTGAATTTTGAAAATCATGAAACTCAATTTCATTCCTAAAACATGTCAATTTCTAGCACTGCTTAGTACAGCACACTTATCTGTGACTCCCAAATGTTGTATTATAAAATGGGTCTTATAAAATTAGCTGATTAATTAGTGATATTATCAAAGTCATAATTTACCCAACACAGAAGAACATGTGACCATGACTACAGATTTCCATCATGTAAGCAAAGAATTAAAGCTTTTGTAAATTAAACATAATGAATCATGGGTCGCCGTTGCAAAGAATGTAATTTGAAAAACTGCTTCTCTGCAGAGAATATCAATGAATAGCAAAGCTATGAATAACAAATTACCAAAATTCATTTTTAAATGTTCTTATGAAAAGCTAGAAATTAACATTTCATTCTTCATTTCTGCAATATTCTGCAATGATTAGTGTGCACTCATTCTATCTTATGCACAATAAATTGTATGCTGTAAATAGGAAAATAATATTTAGGTACAACATCAAAATAAATAAACTGGAAGATTTCTACGTCTGGTCCCAGTTCAGTAAATAAGCTGCCAATTTAAAGCAAACTCTAAATGCATGCATTATACCTTCAATATCAGCTGCATGTACTCAATCCAGTTTAATTCCCTTCAGCTTTAGACATCTTAGGGAAAAAGGTGCAATAAGTAGAGACTGGAAATGGTCAGCAGTGATATAAATGGAAACACCCAATGTAGCTGACATTCTGCTGTCTGCTATTTCAATGGAGGTAACCCAAAAATTTCAAATGGGCTGATGCTACTGTAACTATAATGCTCAGAATAAAGCCATTCAAATAACACTATGTGCAAAATATTTTTTGAGTGGATTTGACTTCAGAACCCTTTAAAAATAATAGCCAAAACCTATACCAAGATTACCTACTGCATTTCTGTACTCACTGATTTTCTGGAGTGTGCAGGCTAGTTGAGGGCATAAACTTAAAGCCTGCACTTATGACCTTACTGGCTACATTGTAGACGTAGGAATGACCTACTTCTCTGTCATTTTCATGGAAGAGGGCCAGGTTTTTAAAAGGCTGCATTCATGAGCCAGAAACCGCACTAGGAAACCTTTTGAAAGTTAAATTCAAAATGTATTCCTAATGCTGAGGTGTGTGCCCTAAATAAACTCTGTGATCCCTCATGACCCAATGCCAGGGCATCGAGTCAGTGCCCATTTACACACTGTACCCTGTTTCAAAGCATTGAAGACGACAGTGATATGGATGTATGAGAAAAGGTTTTATGAAAGTGATTTATTTATAACTTTTCTCTACGTTAAGAAAACTAAATTCACTATAGCTCAATAACAAGGTTAACCACGCAGACCCTTTAAAATGGATAGAATATAATGGTGGGACATTTGAAGCCATTTAATCTTGTGCAAACAGATATTGTGGAATTGATAACCAAGATTCGACAGAGCTGTCAAACAAGCTGGGGAGCAGCTGTTTCAGCTCTCTAATGGCAGCCTCGTCTCTCAGCCAAGCCTTATTATGAATTCTTGGCTGACCCGTATTAGACAGCATGCTTGATTCTCAGAAATTGATGACAGTCTTCAAGCTTTAAAAGTGTGGCCAGGTGGTGTATGTTTCTACAGAAAACAATGTAGTTTACTCTAAAGAACAGTCTGCAGTTTTCCCGTTGATATTAGTTCACAAAACACACCTGAGTGAGAGAGATAGTAGGAACTGCAGATGCTGGAGAATCTGTGATAACAAGCTATAGAGCTGGATGAATACAGCAGGTCAAGCAGCATCAGAGGAGCAGGAAAGCTGACGTTTCAGGCCTAGACCTTTCTTCAGAAACCTTCTTCTGAAGAAGGATCTAGGCCCAAAATTTTAGCTTTCCTGCTCCTCTGATGATGCTGCTTGGCCTGTTGTATTCATCCAGCTCTACACCTTGTTATCTCATACCCAGAGTGATGCTTTACCTGGGGTGCAATATTAGGAAATCAACAATTGCTCTTTACTGTATATGTCTTGAACAATCTCCAGACATTTAATAATTTTATCATGAGGAATAATTTGGGCTCAATCTGTGGTTACATTAGCCTTTCATGCCTGGACTGCCACCGTCATTCTTCTGTGAAGGCAGTTTTTAATTTATGAAATGATTGAGCACATCCTTAATTCATTGTCTCATGATAATGGCAAGATTGAAGCACATAACATAAATATCTGCCTGTCCAGAAGTGCCTTTCAGAGATGAGTGCGCCATCATTTGTTCTTTTGATAGATTTGGAAACTCGATTATTAACCTAAGCATTAAGATCGGGGCTCCATTCTGGTGTCTTCCATACCGTTAGAAGCTCCAAACATTAAAAGCTCTTAATCATGCTGGTGTCTGCCATGCATGAGCCTGTTTGCTTTCTGAAACTCCATGCTGAATTGCTACAATTAATTGTTTGTTCTATCACAGCATTGAGGTACCATAAGGTTACAGTTAGCACCTGCCTGGTACCTTTAACACAATTGAATATAGCAACATTTTCTAATGTCTTTCCTGCATTGCCCAACTCAGCAAACTGATCTTACATAATCCACTTTAGCACTGCCAATCAGAGTCAAATCATCTCTGGCAATAATGCCTCTTGTCATCCTTCTAAGGTTACCACCAGAGCAACCCAACAGAAAGTCAGGAAAAATATTAATTTATATCACTTTTTTTTTGCCCACAGAGATCCCAAAGTACTCTGAAGAATAGTGATTGGATTGGAAACACTGACTCTCTTTCTGTCTCCATGGGCACTGCCACACTGCTGAGTTTCTCCAGCAAGTTCTGTTGCTTCAGTTCTCCAGCATCTGCCGTTCTTTATTTTAGTTATCCAAAAGTGTTTTATAGCCAAAAAGGAAGATTCGTATTTTGTAAGGCATCATTTGCAACAATTGGATGACTCAAAACTTTACAGGCAATGCTTTAAAAAGAGGATCGACGGTTATCATCTAGCTAACACGGCTGCTAATTTTTATATAGCAAACTGTCACAAATAGCGGTGTAAGAATGAAAGATAATCCAGTTTTACGGTGTTGAATATTGAGATGAATAATGGCCAGAAAATTAGGGATAATTTCTTGACATTTCTACAAAAAAGCACCATGCAAACTTGGAAGTCCACCTGAGAGGGCAGATGGTGTTGTTTAAAACAATTAGCACTTGAAAGGGTTAACTGGCATTCCACAATAAGTTCTGCTCCTAGTGTTGTAAGGGGCTATTCCTGTGAAGAGCGCATGAACATGTTAACAGTTTCTGCTTCTGGTATTGTGCTCGTTAATAACACAATATGAGAATGTTTTAGTAGCTCTATTATGCACTTTTTCTTCAGTTGAAACTGATGTCACAAAAGAGATAATCACAGAAGAGACAACCATCTCTCTCTATGATTCTGTTTCTCTCTATTTAGCTTAGATGTGCTGTAACTTGCTATTAAACACAACGTAATGAGCCAAATTACTGATCGTCAAGATTGAGCCTACAATCTGCCTAAGATGTGGAGTGGGCATTAATACAAACAGTCTATGATTCATATGTCTGTGAGTCACAAGGTTCTTGATTTAAAACGTACTCTAGTGCTGATCTGAAGTATTAGAATTCATGGCATTGATTAAAAGTCGTACAGTGTCCTGGCCAAATATTTGTTTTCAATCACATTTTAAAGTAAATTATTTAGTCATTGAGATTGTAGTGTACAAAATGACTGATGTGTTTCCTATATTAAAACAGATCACTTCATTTGCGACAAAATATTTTCAGATTTTGGTGGTTATGAAACACGATATAAACACCTTCCTTCCTTATCTCTGACAGTGCAGCACTCCCTAAATATTCAGTATAGGATCAATGTGTTGTGCTTTGTATTCCTTACCTACATCCTGGTCATTGGCAGTACTCTCAGGAAATATGGGATTTGATTTTCCTGATTGGTTAGAATCTTGATTTCTTTGCAATTCTGTAACAGTAGTGACCATTGCAGAATGAATAGCACAGGTCCAGTTGAAGACCCTGCAGGGATATTTCTCCAATAGCCCCACTGCAGAGGCAGGTAGGTCACTGCAGGCATGTCTCATATTGGAAGACAGGTCTGTCGCACTGTGAAAGATTGAAACTCACATATGGCCAGGGCTGTCAGACCAACTTAGTTGGCAGGGATGCCTTCCATCGTATGGTTTGCAGCCTCAGCTCTTGCATCCTGCTGGATCATGGCGAACTGATGGGGTCGTGCATCAATGATTTCACACCCCATCGCAGTATGCCACCCTGTTCTAGAATTCAGCCTCCTGATGAAGGGTCTAGACCCGAAACGTCAGATTTCCTGCTCCTAAGATGCTGCTTGGCCTGCTGTGTTCATCCAGCTCCACACTGTGTTATCTCGGATTCTCCAGCATCTGCAGTTCCTATTATCTCTCAACAGGGGGCCTGCCCACTGATGGTAAGGACTGGACAACACCATAATTTTACCTCAAATGGCTGAGTAATGAGCCCAGTTGGCTATTTGTCATTACAGGTAAATGATCTCTCTTACATTGACTCTGCCTTCTGCAACATTGCTTTGATGTGGGATCATACTGAATAGCTCATATGGCATGTATTCCAATTTTGCTCCGAGGCCTGTATTTCAATTTACCTCTCAACGACTGGGAAAAATCAGCCGATGAAGTCAGTTTCCCCATAAACAACAGCTGCCTCGCCTGCTGTGTTCATCCAGCTCTACACCTTGTTGCCTATGATTCTCCAGTATCTGCAGCTCCTACTATCTCTGATAGAACTGTACCCAGCTGTGTTTTACGTCTATTCTTAAATAGCTAAAACCTTATTAAAGAGCTAAAACATTGGGAAGGCAGAAAGATCAACTTTGGCCCTTGTCACAATCTGTAGAGCTGCTGTAGCATTGTTTCTGCCTCAACCAGACAATTTGTAACCCTGGTGTGATCCTCAGCTGAGTTACAGAACCTAATATTCTGCCCACGACAAAGATATCTTACTTTAAGTTCCATAACATCTCCTGGCCCCCTCCATGCCTAACTGACTTGAAAACTTTTATCATTTCCAATCAATTTTCAATTTATCGTTTATTCTTATTCTGTCCCAGCTGCTTTTCTACTCTCTACCCTTCAAAATTCCAAAGAGGTTATCCTTGTGTTTACCTTTGTTAGATTCAAATTTGATTGTATTGCAGATCCCCTCGGGTCCACTCACAAACCTAAGCTCTGTGGAGTCGGTTTGAATATTTATGACACTGTGCTGTAACTCAAACTGAAAAGAACAGCAGAAAATAAGCAATAATTCTTTTGTCTGCCAAGGCAGACAACAGACTCATTTTGTTTTCATTTGTAACTCACAAGCAATACCTTAATCGTTTTAGTGTGATATGAAAGGAAGGAGTCTTTTTTATCATTTTGCAAGAAGAAAATTTTTGATTCACTGATTCACAGTCTTCAATATGGTTTTTTTTGCCTTCTTCAACAATTTCAAAACATTTTATTTTGTGCTAGAAGTGATGCTTTTACCATAACTCACTTTTATTTTACGGCTGATATTTTTCATTTATGTTAGAATGTTAAAAATATTTTTTCTCACTTTCATTGCCAATTATTTGTAGCCTTTCATTCTCAGACTGCTGCATAATGGAACATTTAATCAGTTAAAAACTTGCCATCATTAGCAAGTGCCAGAGCACAATGCCCTTATTATGAGCTTGATGCAACTCCCTCCATCTGGCAGAAACCAGTGCGGTGGTTAACTAAATTGTGAGAGACTCGCCTGGTCCTCGCTCGCCCTGATCTGGCCAAATAGAAGTGTAAGTTGCTTGACATCTGCCTCAAAGTGATGGCAAAGCTACTGGGGCAACATCACTCCTGCTTTGGGCAGAAGGTGAACTTCCTTTTCCTGTGTTGTGATTTTGTGATAAGCGCATTTCTGTAGATAGTTGTAAGTGGGTGCGCATACATCTGCAGCCTGGTATGTTTATGTAGGTCATGAACCTGTGGAATAATAATACTTGCATACCGCTTTGAATTTTTTTTCACATCATGTCTACCAACTTTTCGCGTGAGTTTTTAACTTTCAATGCTGGGAGAGTAAGTAAGATAATTCAGGGGCCAATAACCTAATATTTTCTTATTTACAGTGTGCTTTCAATTAAGCTGTTTGTTTTCTACAAAATTTTAGCTTCAAACAACACTTTATTCTCTGACTCAAATTACTGCACTCAATTAGCCCAGAATGTTGAAATATCTGATTCAGAATTGTCCCATTGTTTTAGCAGGCTTTAAGGATCTAACTGGGCGATCTCTTTGATTTTTTTTGTGTTCATGTCAGCAGCCCTCAACAGTGAAGACACTGAGATAACAAGGTGTAGAGCTGGATGAACACAGCAGGCCAAGCAGCGTCAGAGGAGCAGGAAAGCTGACGTTTCGGGCCTAGACCCTTCATCAGAAATGGGGGCGGTGAAGGGGGCTCTGAAGTAAATAGTAAGAGAGGGGGAGGCAGATAGAAGATGGATATAGGAGAAGATAGGTGGAGAGGAGACAGACAGGTCAAAGAGGTGGGGATGGAGCCAGTAAAGGTGAGTGTAGGTGGGGAGGTAGGGAAGAGATAGGTCAGTCCACGGAGGACGGACAGGTCATGGTTCGCAACTGGGAGGTGCAGTTGTTTATTGCGAACCAAGCGTAGGTGTTCTGTAAAGACATTTTTCCCTCCCCACCCTTGTCTGCTTTCCGGAGGGACCACTCTCTCCGTGACTCCCTTGTCCGCTCCACACTCCCCTCCAGCCCCACCACACCCGGCACTTTTCGCTGCAACCGTAGGAAGTGCTACACCTGCCCCACACCTCCTCCCTCACCCCCATCACAGAACCCAAGAAGTCTTTCCACATCAAATAGATGTTCACCTGCACATCTGCCAATGTGGTATACTGCATCCACAGTGCCCGGTGTGGCTTCCTCTACATTGGGGAAACCAAGTGGAGGCTTGGGGACCCCTTTGCAGAACACCTACGCTTGGTTCACAATAAACAACTGCACCTCCCAGTCACGAACCATTTCAACTCCCCCTCCCATTCCTTAGACGACATGCCCATCCTGGGCCTCCTGCAGTGCCGCAACGATGCCACGCGAAGGTTGCAGGAACAGCAACTCATATTCCACTTGCAACCCTGTAGCCCAATGGTATCAATGTGGATTTCACAAGCTTCAAAATCTCCCCTCCCACATTGCATCCCAAAACGAGCCCAGCCTGTCCCCACCTCCCTAACCTGTTCTTACTCTCACCCATCCCCTCCTGACATCTCAAGCCGCACACCTACTTCCTACTGCCCCTTGACCTGTCCGTCCTCCCTGGGCTGAGCTATCCCCTCCCTACCTCCCCACCTACAGTCACCTTTACTGGCTCCATCCCCACCTCTTTGACCTATCTGTCTCCTCTCCACCTATCTTCTCTACTATCCATCTTCGATCCACGCCCCCCCCCCATTTATTTCAGAACTCCTTTCCCCTCCCCCATTTCTGAAAAAGGTCTAGGCTCGAAGCGTCAGCTTTCCTGCTCCTGTGCTGCTGCTTGGCCTGCTATGTTCATCCAGCTCTACAGCTTGTAATCTCGGATTCTCCATCATCTGCAGTTCCTACTCTCTCTGATATAAAGGGGCTAGGTTTATTTTAGTATAACAAACCAGTCACTGGTGGGAAACTGGTGATTGAAGATGATATTTTCATGTGGGGAAGCCCATAACTAATATGGAGCCAGATTTCCTGTCTGGTTACAGCCAGTGGGTTGGGAATTCCTGTGGGTCGCACAAATTGTGGATTTTAATAGGACTCCCCAATGCAGGCACTACATAGGTTGCTGGCAGTCCTGAGAGTGAAATGTATTGATTTGCTTCAAAGTCTTCCACAAAACTAGAAGGAAACAAGAGGCAGAAGGAAAGCAGGAGACCTGCCTCCTGAGACAGGTGTCTCTCTTTGGTTTATTGATAATGGCCTGGGTTTAATGATGGGGCCCATGAGGTAAAGGAGGGAGGTCCTCTCCCCAGATGGTGACAGGAAGTTATGCCTTGGCATGTAATGTGATACCAGCCTGGTCAGCATCTTCTCCTCATTCATTCCTCATGAAGAGCTCTTTCTCTTCATTTTCATGTCTCACCGTCTGCTTCCATTCCTTTCCCAGTGAGTCATGCCTTTCCAGAGCCTCAGCATCCTCAAGATCCACATCTCCTGGATGGACCATGCTATGGAAAACCAGGCCACTGCAATGATGAGGAGCCCCACATTAGAGTTTAGAGGGTACCATATGATAGATGCAGCCTGGAGTCATATCTTCAGAAGCCTGTGAACAGCTCAAAATTGTCCTAGTGAGCAGTTGACATTAGTTCTTTTGCCTTGTGCCTCTGTCCGGGGTTACTTTAGAGGATTGCATTGCTATCTTTACGAGGGATGGTCATTGTCCTGTAGTATCCATATACGCACTTTGGGGATTGGAGTGAAGATCTGGTGGAAGAATAAGTTGTGGATCTTGGTGGAAAATTCAGTACATACACGGAGAAAACTCTTACTGTGGTCATAGCTCAGTTGAGGGAGCAGAAGCCCTTCTAGCTGATGAATTTCACTGGCCACTTATCGTGTGTCTTGATGATTCCGTCAACGGTTGGTTGTCAGGGGCAGTTTTTGGGTGGTGGCGAATCTAACAATGGCTGGGAATTCCCATGCCATCTGCTCTTGCAGCACTGTGTCTGTAACAAACTGAATGTGTTGCTCTGGTACATAGAGCATCAGGGCCTCATGAGATACAGCAGTGTGCTGCTATTTGTGAGATGTTACAAAGGTTCACAGTTGATCTTTGTGAAGAACCAGAGGACAGGCATTCAAGGCCACAACGTATTGAATGGCCCCTGGCAGGACATGGAGAACAGTGCTGCTATGCTTGAGATCTTTGATGGTGAACTCATCAGCTGCTTCTTCGCCAGTTGGTCAACAATGATTTGTTTCTGAACTGGTTGTTGTCTTGAAATTAATGGAATGCCATCTGTTGTCACAAGGAAATTGAGGCCAAAACATGCATGCTTGCTGAAAAGTGGAGAGTATTAATTGCAAATCATATACACTTTTTCAACTCTTGCAAGCTGTTTGCATTGCCGTGTTACTTGTAGCATACCCTTAACCTAGGGAGTTCTTCCAGCTGGACCAGGTGGTTTCCTCTTTGTAACTTGTTTCTTCAGTTATAGTATGAAATCTGACAGGACAGTGCTTTCTATTCCTTGATCAAACTTACAATTAGCATGATGTCTACTGACATAAATAAGCTTTGTGATTTTTGATTCATTTGAATCATTATTTTTGTTTGAACAGCTAATTTCTCTTAGAAATGCATCTGCCAGTTCCTCTCAAAGAGGTATACTTAATGCAGGCATCTTTTCTAATATGAATGGCCCGACAATGTTAATCTATTTGTAAGACTCAGCATCTGGCTTTTCACAGCTCTGCAATTTTGACCTGATTCTATACATTGTCACGAAGTCACCTACAGTCTTACAGATGTAGCACTATTTTGTTATGACTAGGAATTGACAATATCTACAAATAATCTATGTTCCACAGGACTAAAACTGATTCTTAGTATCTGCTGTCTGGCCTACCCTTTCTATTACCTTGTTACTTGCATTTCTGGAGTGTCTATACTTTGTAAAGATAATGGACACTGTTGCTTCTCTCCTCTGAAGACATTCCTGTGTATCTTTCCGGAATCTGCTTCCAGCATGATTTAAATTGTTTCGTACAAAGTTAAATCTTCCCTTGAATTCTGTCTCTTATGGAATCTGATTTCAAAGTACCATTTTCACAGTTTTCCACAAACCCATAGAGGTTGTTGATGAAATTACCCGTGAATTCTCCTGCATATTGGAGCCTCTGCCCATTTATTAACAATGAAAATGTTGATTCTTACTTTCCAGGAAATTTTCTCAAATTCTCGAGCCAAGTTGGATATTTCCCACTTTGTCCTGACTAAAATGGATGCTCATTTGTTTACATTCTTTTAGTACGTTGCATGGATTCTCACTACCATTGTTTCTTTCAGATGTTTAACAATGGTGCCTATCTCTAAACACTGTGGCATATTGAGCTCTGGATGCCAAGTGCTGGCAGCTTATAGTTGGCATATTTTGCTGCCGTCAGTCTTCCTTGCTAAGCTACGTCTAAGAGCCTGTCTAATTATTAGTGGTAGATGATTAACCACATGAGAGCCTTAACAAGAAGAGGCACTTATCCAATTAACAAAGCATAGTTTATTGCATGATAGCAATACATACAATTAACATTAATAGTTAGGCATGATTACAGCTTTCAGGAGTCAGGTACAGTGCACCTGTCTTCATGAGAGCTTTCTGCAAGATCAACAGCTTTTCACCCAAAAACTATGTAGAGCTAAATTTAACTTCAAAATTAACGTTTTCAAAACCCTTAGCTTATTTAAAAAATTTTAAAATTCTACCCTCTTCTTCTAACAAGATTCTAATGAGTATTATTCATTGTTTTAACTGATTTGAGTAGGGAGGAGCGAGAGAGTCCTATACAGCATGGTCAATATTTCCTCTTGGATTGGCATGGGATAAATGTCATGCCACCCAGTGCTGGTAATTTTGGATCCCCCTTATCAATGTTCCTTACTTGAAGGGAATGAAACAGCCATGAAAATTTGACACTTTATCACTGAAATTTGGTTAGACACTGTGCATGATTTTATGGAACAAAAACAAAGTTACTGGAAAAGCTCAGCATGTCTGGCAGCATTGGTGAAGATAAAAAACAGAGTTAGCGTTTCAGGTCCGGTGACTCTTCCTCAGAACTGATGATTTTATGACTAGATAAGGTGATTTCCACTTCTTGTTTGGAGTATAGAATTGATAATTGTTTCCTTATAAGCTAAAACTATTAAGGAAAGGAATAATTTACATATATTTATTGAACAGCTCTATTATATTCTAAAATGATGCTTTTTGAAGGGCTTACACATAATGTATTTTGACAGTATTGATCCTACATAGCTCGTGTTTTTATATTTACAATACACGATTTTCTTGATTTCCTTTAGGGTGCAGATTTCAGTATTGGATTGATCTGAATTAATGGGTGTTTTAATGTAGCTCATCATCGGCACTGCGGTATCAAAATGGCTCTGCCTGATTTGCCTTTGGTAACAGGCAGATTCACAATATGCTATGTTGGAGAACCGCTGAAACATTAAAATCAACTCCAAATAACTGCTTTACTGATGTGAAAATTATTTCTGAACACTGAGATCTTCAAAGAGAACCAACATGTGCAATTCTAGACTTTTCCAGAACAAATAATCAATAAAACCTGAGGGCCTAACATTCAGTGAGGATGGTCCTGCTTCTTCAATGTGAAGGTGATGGAGCAAAACACCTATGTAACCAAATCCATGGATGCTCTCTACCCAACCAACCAACTCTCATCCCAAGCTGTGGGTCACTGAAATGACCAGGGTAGGCTTCTTGCGCCTGTAGGAGCATTAAATGGTGCCCACTTTGAAATATCAGAGTTGAGGCCATCCTGAAATACTGGCAGAAAGCAAACAGAAATAGGTACATTTACTATAATTGCAGCAATGAGCAGCTGCGGAATGTAATTGATTCCCAATGAGTGCTGTTCTATTTTGCTGTGGGTAAGGCTCTTTGGACAACACTCAGCTGGAATGAATTATCCCAGGGTTGAGGGCACACTAGCAACATTTTCAGGATAGTTAGGGAAGTTTCAAGACATGCCCCCTTGATGCAGGATGGGATAAATAGAAGATTCTCTCCACCATCCTACTGAAATGCAAAAAGGAATTTTGCTTGCTTATAACCATAGAGAAACAGAATTCCAGTTTTGTTGCTGTCGGCATGTTCTCTTCCACCCTGTCTCAACTCTGGAATGCTGGTTCCTTCGCTCATAGGTCTCAACATCTGTCTTAGCTCATCTTAATTCTCACAGAACGAGGAATAGAAATTCATAACTCACAAACCAAATCTTTTTGATGATGATATTCCTTTCTATTTTATTTTCTTTAGCTTGTGAAAAAGTTTATCATCTACCATAACAAAATAACTTGCAGCATGGCACATTTTAGCTTCAATATAGTAATCAAGTTACATTAAATAGGGCAATTGCCCAGTAGCTGGTCTTTATCTCAGGTTCCAATTATCCCTAACACTTTGTCATTAGCTGAACTTAGCATCAATGTTTGCGAAATGGAAATATTGCAGTTCAAGTAATATTCATCGATATCTACATTAACTACTTATCTTTCTCAAACTGCATTTGCAATCTCATATTCATAGTTCCAGGTATGGAGTTAGATTGGTGTATGCAAACACCTTGCATTCTTGCAGGGAGTTAAATATCAGATTGGGCAATGAAATGGTCCAAGAAAGTTAGAATAGAAAAATGTGACATTAAACTTACAAAAAAATTCTTTCCATCTTCTAAATAATTCAAGTGCACTTCTGATACAGATATTAATGAAATATTTCACAATTATTAGATCAGAATATATAGTGTATGAATAGATCATAGAGTCCATTAAAGCTCACAATATTTGGAGCATTTCTAATTTGCATATTGTGGATTGCCTTCATTTGTCTCCTATTGATTATGTCCATTTCAGTCTTCCGCTGAATAGAAAATCAAGTAATAATGTAAAATATCTTTATAAATTGATAAAACTACTGATGAACATTTAATGATCCAGCTCCTCTTTAAAGGTTCTGAACGCCATTCTCTAGGACATTATACCACATATTCCCTGTTCTCTGGGGAATAGTGGTCCCTATTTCAACTGGAGGATAGATTTTGCCAGATGAGTTTTGTTGTCATTTGAAGCCTGGAGTATTTCATTTTTATGCCAAATCTTTAACGGCCAATAATCATGTTCCTCCACCTGGGACTACTTGGCAGCCTGTCCCATGTAGCTACCTCTGAAGAAATCCTTGTGGGGAGCAGAAGAGCATCCCTATTTCTCCTGGTTTCAAAAGGTGGTTTTTAAAAGGTAAACTTCCTTTTGGCCCTGCTCCATTCATCTGCGTTTTAGTTTGGTTAGAAACTCCTGTTTCCTGCTTAGGCTTTGCACTAAAAATTGCACTGGATCCTAGACGTGACATATATATTTGTAGATGTTAACAATGATACTGCTGGCTTTGTGTGACTGATTGAAGTACAAACCCATCAGTTGCTGTTACCCCCAAACAGGTAACCAACTTGACCAAATTTAAACAGCCACCCATTGTTCTCTCACTGCTCAGGTAGGTTAATCTGTTTCTTTCTTTCTCCTAGCATTTGAAGCTTGTAGATAAGACTTGAATTGAAGACAACTTAATATTTCTGCTCAGCTAACTAGAATGATACCCTCCTCGTTCTAGCATATTGACAGCAACAGCAGTATATCTGAGGTGAAATTTACTAAGTATTATGCCTCAATGTCTTCTAGTGCCAAGTATTCTGATCAAAGATTAGTAACAGAAATTTGTTGGATCCTTTGAGCTATATTTAGTTCTCCCATTGGGTTGTACTATTTTTTGCCTTTCCCATTTTCTTGTCTGTCTCAAATGCAGGAATTACAATGATAAAAAGAAAACACTGCAGGATTCTCTCTATATTAGTGTCTTAAATTATTTTTGGGATCACACTACTTTGCATTAGCAGTTGAATGTGTAAAAAGCCTAATTAAACACACAAACAAACCTGCAGGGGATTTCCCCACATTCAGGCACCAGCTGCTGAACTTCACCTGCAGCGATCAATCTGAGGGAAAGGATTTAAATGACTCCCAAGTCATTTGCTGAAGTACATCCGTGGCAGCTCTTCAGGCTATGCTCAGAGAAGTGACTGCTTTTTCTGCAGAAAGGCACTCCATTACTCTCTCAGTATATTACATGACAGCATGTAATTCAAAGCTCAATTTATAACAGTTTCCAAGGAAAGTTTCGTCTGAGCTTACATTGGATAGTTTTCATTAATGTTTTGGATTGAGTTAGTCCTCAAATATGAGAATACGTTATTTTTCTGATAGAGTGCAATAGAATTTCTCTATTTGTCAACTAGGGAAGTTTCCTTCACGAGGTGCCATAGTACCATTGATTGTTGGTAAAAAGTCAAGGGCAAGCTTACCCCACCAAGATGGTTATTTGGGAGCCATTAAACATGCCGATTGGCTGTCAATTGAGTTGAGACAGAACTTCCCCTCAGAAGCATATATTCTTGCCTCGGAGAGCTGCCAGAGACTGGCACCACAAATGTTAGCAGAGCCACCGGGGTCAACTTCTAACACCATAGCGAGGCTGAGAAGTACGTGGTGCTGAATGTAACCTGACAAGTGAGGCTCGGGTTTCTGTGGGACCAGTTGGCAGGATCCAGTAAGGGAGGTGAGAGGTCGAGGTGTGTCGTGCCTGGAGGACATTCTATGCGTCTTATGTGAGCTCAATTTGACTTAGAGAAGAGACAGGAATAGATGAATTTGGGAAGTCAGGGCATTTAGATTTTTTCTGAAGTTGCACTGGATGTTGTTTGGGAGGAGTTGGTATTAAGAGAATCACTCTGTCCATACAGGGGTCCAGTACACATCGCAAAAGTACAATGTCAAAGCAGAACGAACTGCCACTCTCAGATAACTGCAAAAATCATTGCCAGAAGTCCAATCCCTAGTATAGGGTAATGATCCACACAATGATGATGATGAGTTCCTCAGGATTGTGCCTTAGGCCCAACCATCCTGACCTACTTCATCAAAAATCCTCCCTCCAACATAAGGTCAGAACAGGGATGTTTGCTGATAACTGCAATGTTCGCCACCATTAGGGACATATATGGAAGCAGTCTGTGCCAACATACAGCAAGATCTGGGCAGTGCCCAGGCTTGGGTCGATAAGCAGCAAGCGATGCACTCATCATGTAAATGCAAGCTCTGATAATTTCCAACAAGAAAGGATTACATGAGGATAGGTAGCTAATAGCTTTAAACACAGTGTATGTGTAGACATTGACAGCATAGAGATACTCAGGACTGGTTTCTAAATAGGCTGGTAGCAGTTTTGGCTTAAAGTGTACCATGAAGCATGTGGCTGTTATGTTATGACATGGATTACAGACAAACGAGGCCTGTGTCTTTAAGACAGTTATTTGACATGGAAACCTGTGATGTTTTGATATAAAGGTAGCCATCTCACTTTCAATCATTTTCTGCTATCAATGGTATAAATGTAGTTAGTTCTTCCCTCCCATACTCTCCCACTCAACCACATGTACATGGTACACTTTGGATAGAAGGGAGAAAATAGTACGAAAGCATGATCAACAACCCTGCAGGTAGTTGTACTAAGGACAAAGTATACAAATTTGAGATTTTCCCATGAGCACGTAGGTTCATGGGAAGATACCATACGGTTGTGTCCAGCCTGGGTTAGCTGATGTTCTAATGAGCAATAGTCAAGGATAGTGAAGAATTATGCAATGTATTGGAATTACATATCAGCAATGAGCAGATAATGACTTGGATGATGAAGGTATCATACCAGAAATCAACAACACACCTGTGGCAAATGATAAACATCCACCCTCAATGACAAACTGCATACCACAGCGTGAAGCTACACAGCCAAATTGTGATAACTGCAGAAGGACTACATCTAGTTGTGTTGTATGCCCAATAAGGCACCAAATGAATGTAGAGATAATATGTTCACATGCATCCATGTACAGGCATATTAAAAGAGGTGTTCCCAATCTTTAAAGGGAAAAGGACATGGTATATTATGGCATAGATTCTAGTCTCCATAGATTTGTACTCACAAAATAGTAATATGTGCCATTCTGGTATAAAGGTATCCCTATGTGTGTAAGTTTGTGATATTGTAGTATGTAAAGAGTTAGCATTGTTCATAAATTTAAAGGCAAAAAGAACACGTGTCTTTTGTACATTTCATGTGAACCAAGACACAGAGGAAAAACAAACTGCTAGCTGGGGAAACTTGCAGAGCCAGATCTGATGTTAGAAACCAGTCCAATGGACAGCTGAAAAGATTACACTCCAAAAGCAGAGCAAACGGTTGGAAGACTTTGAAGATATAACTGCGACCGGTGGAAATGGTCCAAAGTCAGGACAGACCCTTAAAAAATATTGAGTAATAAGCTGGCAAAGAAGAAGCCTCCATTGGCCAGTAAAAGAACTTCAAAACGCAGAACAAAGGGCAATAGAGTAGGAAGACTCTGAAGGGCATTAAAATACAAGCTCAGAAGATTTTGAAGCACAAAACACGGAAAGAAGGAGAAATAATACAGCAAGAAGGAGAAACACAAGTCCGTAAGGTGCAATAGTCCACAGAGATTTTTCCATCCAGTAATATGAAAGGGCTCACAAAGAATTCAGAAGAGAGACATTGGGAAGCATGAGTTTCAGTTCTGTAGAATGCTTCATGTTTGAAGATGAAGGAGTAGTCACAATAAGTCAGTACGTTTTTTAATGCTGTAGTTTCAATAGTTGGTGATGCTGTGGTTAGATGAAGCTTGGAAGAACGTACAACAGAGTATGATGCATTAAGTAAAGCATTTGACACAGATTGGAGCTGCAAAAGGAATTTAGTCACAGAATGCATGAAATTCAGTTAGCTTTCTCAACTTTTGGCAGAATCGATAGAAGCTTTTGTAATGGATATAAATCGTTTAGCAGCAAGCTGTGGGTACAGAGGGAATTAATTACACGTTATAAGGTATTTGGCATGAGGAATGAGAAGTTGTCAGACTTTCTTCAATTCAAGTAAATTTAACATTGGAACAGGCAATCAAACCTTCAGAGACAGTAGGAAATGCAGATGCTGGAGAATCTGATATAACAATGTGTAGAGCTGAATGAACACAGCAGGCCAAGCAGCATCAGAGGAGCAGGAAGGCTGACGTTTCGACCATAGACCATTCTTCAGAAATGGGGGAGGGGAAGGGGGTTCTGAAATAAATAGGGCGGGGGGCGCGGATCAAAGATGGATAGGTGGAGAAGAGACAGACAGGTCAAAGAGGCAGGGATGCACCAGTATAGGTTAGTGTAGGTGGGGAGGTAGGGAGGGGATAGGTCAGTCCAGGGAGGACGGACAGGTCAAGGGGGAAGGATGAGGCTGGTAGGTAGGAGTTGGGGGTGGGGCTTGAGGTGGGGGGAGGGGAAAAGTGAGAGGAAGGACAGGTTAGGGAGATGTGGACAAGCTGGGCTGGTTTTGGGATGCGGCAGCGGGAGGGGAGATTTTGAAGTTTGTGAAGTCCACGTTGATACCATTGGGCTGCAGGGTTCCCCAGTGCAATATGAGTTGCTGCACCTGCAACCTTTGAGGCATCGTTGTGGCACTGCAGGAGGCCCAGGATGGACATGTCGTCTGAGGAATGGGAGGGGGAGTTCAAACGATTTGCAACTGGGAGGTGCAGTTGTTTATTACGAACTGAGCATAGGTGTTCTGCAAAATGGTCCCCAAGCCTCCGCTTGGTTTCCCTGATGTAGAGGAGGCCACAACTGGAACAGCGGATGCAGTATACCACATTAGCAATGTGCAGGTGAACGTCTGCTTGATGTGGAAAGTCTTCCTGGGGCCTGGGATGGGATGGGGATGAGGGAGGAGGTGTGGGGACAGGTGTAGCACTTCCTGCGGGTTGCAGGGAAAAGTGCCGGGTGTGGTGGGGTTGGAGGGGAGTGTGGAGCGGACAAATCTGCAGGTTTGCAGAAATCATGGACCAAAAAGGTCAGTCGCTTCTTTGAGAAAACATCAGGGCTGCTTCCATTATGATTGGATGGGCAAGCCCCAAGGTGACATCACCATTGTGATAGCCAACCAAATGGCTAAATGTGTGATAATCAATGTAATGAACTAAATTAGATTGTACAAGATGTGGGTCAGAACAGAACAAGTTCAACAAGTGTTCAGCAGGTAGAGCTGAGTGCTAAGTGTGACCAACTAGATCATTTAAAAAGAAAACTGTAAAGTAACAGCCCCTTCACGATCTCAAAAATAAACCTTCTAGGCAAACAGAAATAATGTAATAAGGAAAAGGTCCAACAAATTAAAGAACAGAACAAAAGCCAGAGAAAACATTCCTCGATAAGGTCAAAGAAAGTTAGTATTGATTCTGGACCATCAACTTGAAGGTAAAAGTGCTTGAACTGAATTTAAACTCAATTTACACGTGTGTTCTAGTTTTGGCAGACAACTTCTATGATTTATATCTGTGTAAGATAGGCCATCACAAATAAAACTCCAAGGTCCAGAAGGCACAGATATTCAGCTGGGTGGGAAAATCACTACATATAATAGCCACAGATGCTGTGAGATAGTCTTTCTTGAGAAAGGAAACTACTCCTTCACTGGGCCAATCATACACAGCCCAAAATTGAGCAATTTTTAAAGAAATAGCCAACAATAGTAATGGAGTTGGGAACTGCAGCTTTAGAAAATTAAAGAGAAGTGATATTTTTACTGATGTTTTAGTGCAATACACAGCAACTTTTTTCATAATAGTAGCCACTGATGCATCTTCCATAGGACTAGGAGTAATCCTCAATCAAGTGCAAACTGATTTAACACGGAAGCCGATCTAAGTTTTGATGGAAATTTAACAGAGTAAGACAACTGTAGAGAAGGAAGCCTTAACATTCATACGAAAGGTTCGTACACAATATCATGGAACAAAAACGAAAAGAAAAAAGGGTGAGATGGGCCAAAAGCCTTTGGTGCAATTACTGCGGTTGAAAGAAGCCTCAAAAATGTCAGTACGCATTCGAAGGTTCAGGCTTAGGCTGATGAGAAATGATTATGGAACCAAGTACAGCACAATTAAAGGCAGATGCAGTCTTAAGAGCAGCAGTGGATCAAGCTGAAAAAAAAGGATCTTATTCTTGGAGAATAAATAGTTGTTTTTTAATTCACCTGTGATCAACTCTTTACTAAAGGCCAAATCAGACAAATTTGTGCAACTCAAGAACTTGACAAGAGGTGCAAAAGGTGGCTATGTCTGCAAGGGTAGTGAAAATGTAATCTAACAGAAGAATGTTGAAACAGTATCACTGTCAATTTTACGTTCAAGAAAACACACAACACCTCTACCTCCTTAGAAGCCTGTGGAAATTCAGCGCGTTCACGATGACTCTTAGCAATTTTTGCAGAACCACCGTAGAAAGCATCCTATCCAGGATCACAGCTTGGAATGGCAACTGCTCTGCCCAAGACCACAAGAAGTTACAGAGAGTTGTGAATACAGCCCAGCTCATCGCGCAAGTCAGCCTTCCTTCCATTGACTCCATCTCCACTTCCCACTGCCTTCGGAAAGCAGCCAACGTAATCAAAGACCCCTCCCACCCCAATTATACTCTCTTCCACCCTCTTCCATTAGGCTCAAGATACAAAGTTTGAAAACGCGTATTAACAGATTCGAGAACAGCTTCTTCCTCACTGTTATAGACTTTTGAACAGAGCTCTCATACACTACAATTGATGTTTTACTGTGCCTTCTCAGTGACTGTAACACTATATTCTGTATTCTGTTCTATTACTTTGGTGTACTTATGTAAGACATGATTTGCCTGGTTAGCATGTAAAACAATACTCTTCACTGTATCTCAGTAGCTATGAAAATGATAAATCAAATTACTGAGCAGAAACAACAACTAGTGGAAGTTGATGAGATGAGAAATCTTACAGACACTGCATAAGAGACATTCAGATATCACAAAGTGAAGAGCAAGAGCTCAACATTCAGTTTGGTAGTCAGGCATTTTGAAAGACAAGCAAAATAACACTTCGCCATGTCATGTGCCAACCGTGTGCCATGCACAGTCGTGTGACTACAGATCCAGTGATATAATCAGCATTTGTGGAAAGGTCATGGGAAAAGGCTGGTTATGTACCTGGTAGCTATTAAGAAGAAGATGTATTTAATTCTTTTATTGAAAATGGATTGAAGTGGCAAGACTTAATTGGACAACAGCAGAGTCAGTGATCAAAGTACTGCAAAGAATGTTTGCCATACTCGGTTAGAATTAGTACTGGACTATGGAAATCAGTTCACGAGCATGGGTTTCAAGGAGTTCACTTTGAAGGCAGCACCATCGCGGTGACAAGTTCTGTGCTCCTTCCTTATGCTGGGGTGGAAAGAGCAGTCAAAACTGTGAAGGCACTGATGCATAAGATATCAGACAGGGAATTGGTTCTTTTTGGATTTAGCCCTCATTTGCTGATAAAGTGTTGATCACAGCTGTATTATAAGACACTGCTCTTCCACAAGAAAAAGATTTTTTTTCAGCTTGATTCTCTGCTGCTGAAGTGACTGTATCTGCCTTTAATTCTCGTCACAGAGCAGTACCATTGAATAATGAGCACTCCCCAGTGTAATTGTTAATAAGAGGAAGGTCAGGCAACACCAGTTTTGGAACACAAACTCAAGCCAAACATAACCTCTCAAGGGCTGGAGAAAGTAAAACAACTAGAGAAAAGCCACGGAGCGTAAAACAGTGGAGTTGGTAAACTCGCAGGGAGTTTAGGGCAAAAAACTCTGTTAACCTTAAAGCCAAGTTACAGGCTAGTTACAGGACAAGAAGTCAGAAACCACTGTGATTAGGTGGTGAAAAAAGAAACAGATCAATCGAGATCTTATACTGTCAGAATGCCTGAAGGGAAATTCTGAAGGAACAGGAAAACATTGATCTTAATAGTATCAAGAAGCAATAGAATCCCTACAGTGTGGAAGCAGGCTATTCAGCCCATCAAGTTTACACAGACCCTCCAGAAAGTATTCCAGCCTGAACCACCTTATCCCTGTAACCCTACATTTACCATGGCTAGTCCACCTAGCCTGCTCATTCCTGGACACTATGGGGCAATCCAGCATGGCCAATCTCCTCAATCTGTATGTTTTTGGATTGTGGAAGGAAACCAGAGAACCCAGAACAAATCCACACAGACATGAGCAGAATGAGCAAACTCCACACAGAATCTTGCCTCAGAGTGGAATTGAACTTGGGTCCCTGTTCCTGTGGAGAGGTAGAACTAACCACTGGGCCTCCTAAATTTGATTATCCGGTGATACCAAGTTTGATTATCACAGGAAATGAGACTGCCCTATCTATACTACATTAGAGGGTGTGCAGAATGGTACGACTACTCCAGAAACAGTACCACACCATTACTCTAGAGTTGAACTCAAGCTAACCTGACAGAGATGTTTTAATTAGATTCCCAGATCATCTTGAACTGTGAGATTGACATTGAGCGCTGATAGTTACATGTAATGGTGATGATGGCAATAGTAATATTAATAATTATGTCACATTAAATAAGTGGGAGGCAATGGTCTAATGGGACTATCATTGGATTGTTAATCCAGAGACCCAGATAATGTTCTGGGGGCCCCCTTTCGAACCCCACCATGGCAAATGGTGGAATTTGAATTCAATAAATATCTGGAATTAAGACTCTAATGATGACCATGAATCCATTGTTGATTATTGGGGAAAACCCATCTGGTTCACTAATGTTCTTTAGGGAAGGAAACTGTCATCCACACCTGGTCTGGCCTACATCTGACTCCAGAGACACAGCAATGTGGTTGATCCTTAACTGCCCTCTGGCAATAAATGCTGCCCAGTCAGTGATGCCCTCATCCCATGAATGAATAAAGGAGAAAAAAAATTACAAAGAGTAGGTAAGCAAATGAAACAAATCCACTGGAATGTTGTGGAGCTAGTGCAGCGGAAGTTGGGGAGTGACGTGTCATAATGAGATTCATTTATTTTTATTCATTCACATGATGTGGACATCTCTGGTTGGGCCAGCACTTATTGCCCATGAGAGAGTGGTGATGGCTGTCTTCTTAACCTTTTGCTGTGCTGTAGTGAAGTGAAATGACGCAGTGACACTGACGGAATGGCAATAAATTCCCTTGTGGAGATGGTGAATAGCTTGGAGTGGAACATGCAGATGGTGTTGTTTCCATGTATTTGTTGCCCTTGTCCTTCTAGATGTTAGTGCCTGTGAGTTTGGAAGATGCTGTCAGATGATCCTTGGTGAGTTACTGTAATGCCTCTTGCGCATTGTATGCACTGTTGTCACTGCGCACAGACGGCGATCGGAGAGAATGCTAAAACTGGTGGATGGATTGGTAATTAAGTCAGAGATAGTAGGAACTGCTGATGTTGGAGTCTGAGATAACAAAGTGTAGAGCTGGATGAACACAGCAGACCAGGCAGCATCAGAGGAGTAGGAAAGCTGACGTTTCAGGTTGGGAGCCTTCTTCAGAAATGGGGGAAGGGAAGGGGGTTCTGAAATAAATAGAGAGGGGGAGAACGGTGATAGCAGGTAGGTAGCGGAGCGGGTAGGTCGGAGAGAAGATGGACACGTCAAGGAGGTGGAGATGAAGCTAATAAAGGTGAGTGTAGCTAGGTGGTGGTGGGGATTGGTCAGTGAGGTGGGAGGAGCTGATAGGTGGCAGAGAAGATGGACAGGTCACCACCTCCTAGATCTCTCCATCTTCTCTCCCACCCTGAAAACTCCACTATCTGCCTGCTATCACCGTGTTCCCCCCTCTCCATTTATTTCAGAGCCCCCATCCCCTTCCCATTTCTGAAGATGGGTTCCTGCTCCTCCGATGCTGCCTGGTCTGGTAATTGAGTGAACTGTTTTGCTTAGAATGGTATAATCTTCTTGAATGTGTAGCACAGCACTTATCCAGGCAAGTGGAAAACTTTCCAGTGTATTCCTTAACTTGAAGATGATGAATAGGCATTGGAAAGAGGGTTTGATTTATTTGCATACTTTGCATTATTCACATAATTCTCTAGCTCTGATTTCAATAAGAGAGAAGACACCAATCTAGAATGAACAATTGAAGAGAGAAGTCTTAGATATTACACCAAAGAGCTGTGTTTGAAGACCTATAATGTACAGATATATCTAAAGGAGTCACAGTATATAAGGAGTTGGAGAGTCTTACTCAGAGATAAGGAACAAGCATTCTTGGGGATAGTGTATGTGTTGATGCCCACAGCCTAAGATACTCTAGACTCTATTTCAATAAACTGGTAGCATAAAGCATAAGACAAAACAACATTCATTGTCAAAAGGAAAGTCTACTATTGCATCTGGGGACAATTAGTTTGTGAATACTCAAAGTCAGAAAATAGTCTCACAAAATATATGAAACCATTCTTTATGGACTTTTGCAGCTGAAACAAGAAGAGATGATCATGTAGAGTGAATATTGTCAGCACATGTACAGAGGAACCTCATATATCTGTTGTCATCAAGAGAAGGATCTGAAGGAAGGGTTTTAGAGAGTTTGATGTAATTGACTGTGTTAAAAGCTATAGTGAGGCCAGGGTGAAAAACAATCAGTATTGATTTGAACTGCGAATGCAGAAGTCAACTGTTATGATGTGTGTAATATTGTATAAATACTGGAGTTACCTGAAATGGGGTAATGTTTCATGAAACCTGAATCAGTTGTTTTCTGATTAACAGCGCTAAACTCTGAATCACAGATGGAGGCAAAACAGTTATCTTTTACTGTTATCAGTATTATTTGTAAAACCCAAGTTATGTATATTCTCAAGGCCAATTTGCCACCTGAAAGGTAATGTTCTGACTTTGAGTGATTGAGGAGATGTCTTGCCTGCCAGCTGTACATGCCACATGCTGTTCAGGACTTTCCAGCTACTTAAAATGATGATTGGAATTCTATGCACAGCACGTGCCTGAATTTCTTATACGTGCTTTCGGCAAGACTCCTTCCTGCTGTTGAAATGCAGGAACACAATGGGCATCTGTGGGAAGTGCTTGTAAAAGAAGACAGTATTACCCTTGAGTGCGAACTGAGTCAAATATGTAGCTGCAAGAACTTTCTGGATAAGTTGTGAAAGACCCCGAGGAGATAAGTCTCACATACTAAGTACTCTGGGCAATGTGTTGTTGGGTAAAGTGGTTCCTGGCAGCTGGCTGGAAAGCCTGTGCACTCATTTCCAATTAAGACCAGCAAACAATAAGTCAGTCAGTTAGTGGAGAGCCTACTGGCTGGCCTTCTCTGAAATCAGGACCCCGGTAGGGGGCATGTGCCATTTACAGAGAGGTGCCAGTCAATCAGAGATGGGAAACTCTTGTATGTAGCAATTGAGCAAGACCATGAATCTGGCCAGAAGCACAGCCCAGAATTTGATGCCTGGGGATTAACCCAGGCCGCATGTATCTAAAGGGTGGGGGTGGGGGGGCTGTTGAGTCGGAAACAATGACAGAGGTTTTCATTCTCAGAACCTCCCCGCCCCTGCCCCACCAGCCTCACTAATGTTCAGTCCCTCCATCAGGCCCTGAATTGACACTGATCAAGGGATATCACTGCTCACTTCACTGGGGTGGCAAGCTATTCACAAGCTGGCTGCTTTTGTGAATGCTGCATGGAGACAGGTCTATCTACAGCTGGGGTAATTCCAGTGACAGCAAGATGGGGCATAAAGGAGGTCATTAATTGGCCACTTCAGCACCTCAGTTGGTGGTGGGCTGGGAACTTTGACCATCAGCCTTTCAAGCCAGAACTTAATTCTGGTGAAGGCCAGGTTTAGGAACACCACATTTCATTTGATTAAATACCCTCCCTGTTTCTAAGCTCACTATTTGAAGGAGCAGAAATTCCCACCTACTATGTTTGTGGGATTTAACCATTGAAGGAAGACATTCAAGAAGTATATCACAGCAATACCTGCGATTAATGAAGATAAATAAAGTTTGGATTCTGCCCTCAGCTCCTGGCCTCACTACAGCCTCAGCCCTAACATGGACAAAAGAGCTGAATTACAGCAGTGAGGTGAGACTGACAGCCCTGGCATCAATTTGGCTGAGTGTGGCATCAAAGAGTCTGAGCAAAAATGAAGTCAATGGGAATTAGGGGAAACCAGTTCATTGATTGGAATCATGGTTCACACAAAAGAAGATGGTTGGCCAAGATTCATCACCTCTGTTCCAGGGCACAACTGCAAGGGTTCTTCATGGGATTGCCATGTGTTCAATTATTTTCAGCCATTTCATCAATGAATTCATCTCTTGTTTCCCAAAACTTGTCAACCTGAGTATGATTGAATATTCCCCACGTGCCTGGATGAGTGTGGCTCCAAAAACTCTTAAGAAGCTCAACACTACCCAGGATAAATCAGCCATTTGATTGGCACCCCATCTGTCAAGTGGAACAATTGGTATCTACACTATAAAATGCATAATAGCAGCAGAGTGTACAATCTACAAGATGCACTTGAGAAACTTGAGGTCCCCTGTGGTGGTATCTTTCAAATCTGTGATCTCTATTATCTAGAACGTCAACAGTAGTTAATACATAGGACTCAAGACCTGCAAATTTCCCTTCAAGCCACATGGCTAAACAAAGCAGTATTACCTTGCTGTCTTTGGGTAAAAATCCTGGAACTTCCTTTTTAAGAGTATTGTGGGTTTATATATACCATGTGACCGAGAGCATTTTAACATGGCAGTTCACCAACACACTTTCAAGTGCGATAATGATGAGGAATAAATAGCCAATGATGCTCACACCTGCCTTTCCCCTCTAAGCTGTGTGGCTGTGCATGTGTGCATCCACTATGATGTTCTGCACACAGTGATTCGCTCTTCATCAGGAAAGAAACAAATGAATTCTGGGTTGTGCCAAGGCCATCCAGCTCCTGAGCTCATTCCAGCCTCAGTCAAACAATATACAAAAGAACTGAATTCCAGAGTTCAGGTGAGAGGGATTGCACTTGACATCCTGCATTGGGATTCAAAGGACCACACAGCCAGTAAGAAAATTAGAGGAAACATTGTCCACACACCATGTAGAGAAAAATAAAAAAAATCTACTGTCATTCCTGCACCTCATATGATGACTGGCTCATTACCTGCTTCACTATCATCAATGCAGAAGGCTCCTTTAACCAACATAGTGTTCACCTTGAATCAGTTGACCAGAAAACCCTTTGGAGTAATTCAAAGATGGAGGTTGGAGGCCCAGCTTGTCAGTGTACTCATGCAAAATGCCTGAAGATGAACAGTTCTCAATTGCAGAAACACACGCAATTGTCATCAGTGAAGAAAATTTAGCTGTAGAGTTGCAGTGCCATGTTTATACTCCCTTCCAAATTCAAAATGATCTTCAAATATTTACAAGCAAATCCTCGGGATATTATCTCATCAGCTTTACCTCCCACCATGTGGAGACACACTCGCTGTGATGTTTTATGAGACCCAGTGTCAGTGGTGAGTCTTCAATGGAACTAGTGCTTTATTTTGTGATATCGATTTCAATAGAAAATCTTGTCCAATGTGCCCGTGATTTTCCAAAACGGTGACTATCTTTTCAATTACTTCACAGTAGTGTAAGAATCTCAGAAAAGATCAACATTGATCCTGATTTAATGCTGCTCTAAAGTAGCAGCATGGAAATTGCTAACTTGGGTTTAATCCTGTATTTTTTTGATGTGTTGCCATTCCAAAATACTGTCCCACACTTACTTTCACAGTTTGACATTAGCCTTGATTCAGCGACCCAATTAGTTAGAGGAAAATCCACCATTTATATTAGAAACTGTAGTGGCAGTAGCTGTCTTACCTTAGTCACAATTTCAGTACTGCTTTTTTTCACTCATGCTTCAGATTTGCCTGTCTGTTCAAATCCAGGGACAAGTCTCAAATTTCTAAGTGTGGAGTTCATCAGTTTATTAATATTGGTTTATAGATTTGGTCAAGTCTGCATTTATATAAGTGCCAATTTGTGTCCAACGTACCATTTGGTGCTTCTTGCCAAAAAAAGGTGCATTTTAATTATTACCCAAGGTATAATTATTTCCTATAATTATTGTGCGTGATTCTACTTTGAGATATTGCAGTATGATAACACATTTTTCAATATTAGAATTATTTATTCAATAATCTTATTATAAGTCATCTAATTTGTCAAGTGGAAATTACGGGCCTTAATTTTTCAAATGTTATTGATTGTTCTTCCAACCGGGGCAGTTGAATGCTTCATTAGTCATTAACTATTGGAGTATAGCCAGCTTGCTTTCGCCTTGGTTTGGGAATTCCTGAACAATCTTAAACGTTTGTGTGGCTTGAAATTTTCTGCTGAAATATTTGTGAATGTTTTTACGATAGTTCACTTTATATGTCTTGCTTTTTCACTTATAGTCCCAATAAATGTGCACAAAATGTCAAATTTGTCATATCTTTCAGTGCATTCAATGCAGTTGGCACCTGCCTAGGTCACAGATGTAGCAACTTCCAAATTGCTGTGCAGTTTTGGCATTAAACTCACATTCCCCTTTCACATGTTCCTTACTGATGCCATCTTTTTGCCTGAAGACCATTTTATACAATTGTACCTAACCTTGTCCAACAGTCAGTCATTTATATCTGACTGTATTAGAAAAACAATCTGAAAGTTAAATTACTCAGTTATCCAGCTTCTCCATCTTTTCCACTACAATTACGACTTGACAGTGAATAACAAACAATCAGCAGACGGCTAATGATATTACCTTCTGCCTCCTCATCTTGTTATGGGGAGGAAGAGTGAATAATTCTGATTGTGCTTTCAAGTTTTAAGCTCTACTGTTCACTAACACTGAAATGATTTGTATTTATTGCATGTATATAGTAAAACTCAGTTGTTTAGATTGTGCTGTTTTTAAGAATCCAATACCAATTACTGATATATTACTCCATCTCCTGTGCTGTCATTTGGTTAGTAAGTGTACTGCATTCAGAGCAGGAACATTCTCATTATAACTCTAGATCTAGGTTAAGTTGCCTGTTCTCACGTAAATCACTCTGGGTGTTGCAAGAGCATTTCCTGGTTTAGTTATGGAGAAGATCATCCAGGATTAACACTATTGTTTATGACCATTGTTGGGAATGTATCTGTTGTTTTTCAACTGGTGATAGGACCAGGTTTAACTGGATTCGTTGTTAACAACTTTTATTGCAAGGTCAACAGTAGAACATCAGGTTTTGGAACTGTTGAAGCTTTGAAATTTCTGATAAAGAAATTGCATCATCAAATGCCAGGCCAAGGAGAGTGATGCACAGCCTGGGAACGCAAACATCATTTGTGTAAACTCAATACTGGAACACAAATAATCAGGAAGTACATTAGGCATTGAGAAACAGTACTTTGAACTGATGTATGCCGAAACACATTCCGGTGAACTATTTTCAAAATGAGAAAATGTCTCAGAATTAAAACAAAAATCAATATGAACATCAGGTAAAGCTGTTAAGAGAATTTTAATACACTAAAGAGGGATATCAATAAAAGAACATTGCACTATTACTCCTTTACTAATCTTCAGATAACCTTAAACATTTATGATGGTTTTGTTTTTCCATAGACAATTATCATAGAATTATATTATGATTTGTGATAGCAGCACAAATGGAGGCTATTGGACCCATCATATTCATTTCAACTCTTTGCAAGACAAACTCAGCTAGTTCCACTTCAGCAGTTCTGTAAATATTTTCTTTTCAGATATATATCCAATTCTGTTTTGAAAGCTTTGATTAAATTTGCCTCCACGACACACTCAGGCAGTGCATTCGAAATCCTGATCAATGCCGTGTAAAAAAGCTTTGCCCCATCATCATTGATTCCATTGATTCCTTTGTTTTAAATGGGTGTCTTCTATTCCTTGACCCTTTAATGAATCTACATTTCTCAAAGTGTCGTTACTTTTATCCTGGATTTTTCATTTCTGAAAGCTTTCCTTTCACCAACGCTAAAGTGGCTGGTTGCTCAGCTTACCTTGATAATTTTTTTTGAGCACAGTGAAAAGGTTGAGAGTCACAAATTCTCTGGAACAATACCTGTATCTGCAGAGGATAAAAGATTACCTGTTGAATTTCTTTGGTACATTTAAAATTGTGAAAACTTGATTAATTGCATTAAGCCTGAGATTCAGCTCAGAAACTTGCACAAGAATGCTATTGAACAGCAAACCAATTTTTTGTGTAGCTCAAGCCTTGGAATATACAAGATAGGAAAGATGCTTCATTTATTTCATGTTCTGGTTCATCCACTAAGCTAAATAATTTTGTGACATACAGTGTCAAATCAAACATCAGCTTGTATCGGAATTTCAAAGAGATTACTTTTGATGAGGCAATTCTTGTGTGATACAATTAGCAGCCACTGAGCTTAATTAATTTATAAAATAGAAATTCTGCCAGAGTTTATACATGTGAATTGCTTTTTGTCAAACAACATCATAGAATTATGATTCAGAAGAAATAGGCCTTTCTCTTTTGTGAAAGAATCTTAAAACAAATGAGATTGTTAAGATTTATTTTCTTGACTTTTTTGTGTATATTTAAATAATTGAAACAAAACGGCCAAATATGTTTGCAATATGCAATCATAAACATACCAAACAATGAAGTTGAACAAAACAAAGGAACTTATACTGTTCAGCACTAGCCTACAACCAAGTGTGTGAAGCACCCTTCTTAATCAGAGCGATGTAACTATAGCCTGACATTGGATTTAAATAGCAATTAGCAAGGAGACATTTGTGATGCAAAAACACACGACAAATTGAACCAACACTTTGTCATTTATTTTGTTGGTATCACAGTTTACAGTACAATCTTCAGAACACATTTAAATGGTCATCTTGAAGCTATCTCAAAAATGTCAACTTAATAACTTCAAGATGAAGTGCACACATGGACTACACATGTAAATAGCTGCTAGGTTACAGACATTAATTTGCCCTGCCTTAGTTTTGCTTCGCCCGTCCCATTTAGAACAAAGGTTACTTGCAGCATTCAAAAAAATGTGCTGAGCCAGTTATTAAGTGAAATTACTCCCTCTTGTTGTCAGCTGCAGCTGCTTCTTATTTTGCTTGTACTACTCTCTACATAATTTGTTTTGTTGTTTGTAATGTTTTCTGCAGTAAATGTTAACATTTGATATCTAAGCTGTAATGTTTTTTTATGTAGAAACATCTCATTGGACGCACTCACACTTGCTGAGTTTAAAATATGATAATTGCAAATATCATTTAATCTGCTACATTTATTGAAACTAGTGCATCATCCATACATTTGGAGGCGTCTAACTGGTAGATTTTCAATCATCTTTTGAGCATTGAATTGGCCACCCTTTGCAGAGATTACCTTGCCCTCATTTTCAATGAAACCAACAGGAGGTCAATGTGAAACAGCATTTCCACACGTTAGCCACAAGTTAAAAATCAAACACCCACTCAGATCTATTCTCTGAAATACAATAGATACAGCTTAGATGGATCTGTTCTCTGTCATCATTGCCACTCTCTGGAAACATTAGTTGTACTCATAAGAGAGAGCTGTGCTTTCAGATACCGAAGAATGAAGAATCTGTCATAGCAACGGCCCCTGCTGTTTTTGAGATGTGAAGAGCAATGCAAAGGCGCCTGGTTGACAATGAGCCAAACAAAAATGTTTCGGGATGGGTGAATGAGAATTTGATTAAGGATGTAGATTTTTAGAATGTCTGGAATGAGAAGGGAGACATCCAGGGGTGGAAATATTTGGTGGGGGTGTGTTGGGTGGTGAGGGGGTGGGCACATTCCAGAGCTTGTGATCGATGCTTAGTTTTAGTTATTGGTGTTATCTGGAATCCACTGAGTGTATTTGAGCAATTTTAAAATCTCTGACTGTGGTTCTGATTCTTCCTGTGCCAATACCAAACTTATTTTGATACTGAAGAACTGCTGATGCTAGAGTCAGAGATAACACAGTGTGAGGCTGGAGGAACACAACAGGCCAGTGAACATCAGAGGAGCAGGAAAGCTGATGCTTCGGGTCAGGATCTTTCTTAGAAAACTTTGTGCTCCCTCTGATCCTGCCTGGCCTGCTGTATTCCTACAGCTCCACACTGTGAAATTTCTATTTTGATACTCTGTACACTGTGCTGTCAGATAAAACTGGCTTTTTAAAAGATAAACTAATGAGGACAAGCCAGGGGGACTTTCAATGAAGGTGCAAGGTGTAGTTTGTTCAGTTCAATGCATGACAACAGGTAGCTTTAAATCTGATTGTAAGCTTCTTTTCATTTCTGAGGATGGCGAGCCTCTGTCCAGTGCTAATATTGGGCACAGGCCATAAAATCTTCAAGAAGGGTGCAAAGAAGGAAATAGAAGGGAAAACTGCAGCCCAGCTCTCTCTTTGCTTCTTGCACCCTTTCAATGGTATCTCCAGAGAACACCTACAACAGGCAGCTGAGCTGCACAGTATCTCCAGCTCCTTGTACCTTGAAGCACCATCAGACTGACCAGGCACAGAAGATCACATGGTGAGACAGCACGAAGATCAGAACCAGCACTAAACAAGAGGGGAAGCATGAATCGATGACTGCAAAACCTGAAACATCAAACAACTCTCAGAGACTGACTAACAGCATCTCCCAGCCTTATTGAATGGGATTACTAGTCTTTTTAGACAAACAGTTCAAATGTAGTGGGAGGGACCTGTGGATAGTTTAGCGAATCCTCAGAAGTACGTGTCAGAAGTAGATAACTGTTGTAGATTTGAGACTGTTCACTTGAAGATTTTAGACTGTTACTAAAGAGTCTTGTGAAGAGATTGGTAAACATTGATAGAGTTTAGTTAATGTACAACGGTAGAGTCTGATAAATCTTGTTTCTCCTTGAGAAAGTGTTCAATAAAGTTACGTCGGACCTTTCCCTCACTCTTGTCCCTTTTTTCTAATCACTGTATAACTTAACTGAGTTTTATAAAAAGGATACTGCAAACTGATCAAGGGTAGTCAGGGTACATTTACCCGCCTTTCACTTTACAACACAACACTTTCCAAACTTGAACCACTCGCAATGTGAAAATGCTTTCTCTCATGTCTCACTCGCTTCCTTTATAATCAGTTTGACTCCCTAATTAGTCAAGAATCTATCTTTAAAAATAATTAACCCTGATTCCACCACTCTCTTGGAAGACAATATCACAGGCTTTATGGTTCTCACAAAACCAGAGATAGAATAGCCTGCTCTCTGGCTGTCCCTAGAGTGCTCTAAGAAATTGCCCTGAAAATACATGATAATTTCCAGGGTTTATTTGCAAGTCTGATTCACCCAATCTATACTCAAATCAAAGTTACCCATGATTATTACCACAAGTTGCTTCAAATTTCCCATTATCTTTTTTCTGTATACCCTGTCCTACAGAGTGGTTAGTATAAGGCAACCTCTTAACTACTTCAAAAAACAACTTTATACATTTGCTATTTCTTAATTTCTTTCCAACAGTTTCTACATCTTGATCTGTAGAACTATCTTGTATATAAGATATCTATATTGTCCTAATGTCACTGTTAATTCAGATGACTAAATCCGACTCCCCCCCACAATGTTTCCTAACCTCCTGACCAGTATTTTGACTGAGCAACAGTGAAGTAATGTTTACTGAGTGGCTTGAAGGGAAATTTGTAGGTCGTGGTGGTGCCACGTATTTGCTGCCCTTGTCCTTCGAGGTGGAAGTGGTTGTGAGTTTGAAAGGTGCTGTCTAAGGAGACATGGAGAATTTCTGCTGTGCATTTTGTAGATAGCACTGCTGCTAATGAGTGTTGGTGGTGGAGGGAGTTGAAACGGGCTGCATTAACTTGGGTGGAGTCAAGCTTCTAGAATGTTGTTGGAACTGAACAAAGGACAAAGAAAATTATAGCACAGGAACTGGCTCTTTGGCCCTCCAAGCCTGCAATGACATGCTGCCCGTCACAACTAAAACCCCCTTCCAGGGACTGTATCCCACTATTCCCATCCAATTTATACATTTGTCAAGATGCCCTTTAAAAGTCATTATAGTATCTGCTTCTATTACCTTCCCCAGCAGCAAGTTCCTGGCACCCACCACCCTCTGTGTAAAAAACTTGCCCTGTACATCACCTTTAAACCTTGCCCCTCACAGCTTAAACCTATGCCCCCTAGTAACTGACTCTTCAACCTTGTGAAAATGCTCTTGACTGTCACTCTGTCCATGCCCTTTATAATCTTGTAGGCCTCTATCAAATCGCCGCTCAACTTCTGTTGTTACAGTGAGAACAACCCAAGTTTCTCCAACCTTTCCTCATAGCTAACAACCTCCATACCAGACAACATTCTGGTAAATCTTTTCTGGACTCTCTCCAAAGCCACCACATCCTTCTGGTAGTGTGGCAATCAGAATTGAACACAATATTCCAAATGTAGCCTGACTAAGGTTCTATAAAACAGCAACATTATCTGCCAATTTCTAAACCAGTGCCCCAACCGCTGAAGGCAAACATGCCATATGCCTTGTTGGCTACCTTCTCCACCTGCACTGCCAGTTTCAGTGACCTGTGTACCCGTACACCCAGATCACTCGCTTATCAGTACTCTGAAGAGTTCTGCCATTTTCTGACCATTTTCCATCTGGGTTAGACCTTCAAAACTATTACCTCACATTTTTTCAGATTAAACTCCATTTGCCATCTCTCTGCCTAAGTCACCAACTGATCTATTTCCTGCTGTACAATTTGACGGTCCTCATCGCTATCCACAACTCCACCAACCTTTGTGTCATTCCAAACTTACTAATCAGGCCAGTTACATTCTCCTCCAAATCATTTATAGATATTACAAACAGCCAATATACCAACGCTGATCCCTGAGGAACGTCACTAGTCACAACCCTCCATTCAGAAATGCACCCTTCTACTGCTACCCTCTGTCTTCTATGACTGAGCCAGATTTTTATCCATCTTGCAAGCTCACCTCTGACCCCATGCGACTTTACTTTCTGTATCAGCCTCCCATGAGGGACTTTGTCAAAGACCATACTGAAGTCCATGTAGACAACATCCACTGCCCTTCCGTCATCAATCATCTTTGACACTTCCTAAAAAACTCAATCAAGTTACTGAGGCATGACCTACCCTTCACAAAACCATGTTGCCTCTCACTAACACACCCACTGACTTCCAAGTGGGAGTAAATCCTGTCTCGAAGAATCCTCTCCAATAATTTCCCTATCACTGACATAAAGCTCACCGTCATATAATTTGCTGGATTATCCCTGCCACCATTCTTAAACAAAAGAACAATATTAGGTATTCTTCAATCCTCTGGGACCTCCCCTGTAGCCAGTGAGGATACAAAGACTTCTCTCAAGGCTCCAGCAATTTCCTCCCTTGCCTCTATCAGTATCCTGGGGTATAACCCAACAGGCCTGGGGACTTGTCTACAATAATGATTTTCAAGACCCCCAATACATTCTTTCTTTTGATCTTAACATAACCCAAAACTATATACACACCCTTCCCTAGACTCATCATCCAGCAAGTCCTTCTCTATGGTGATACTGACACAAAGTACTCATTTAATACCTCGCCCATCTCCTCTGGCTCCACGCATAAATTCCCTCCCCTATCCTTGAGTGGGCCAACCCTCTGCCTGGCTACCCTTTTGCTTTGTATACATGTATAAAAAGCCTTGGGGTTTTCCTTAATCCTATTGGCCCATGACGTTTCATGACACCTTTTAGCGTCCTGACTCCTTGCTTAAGTTTCCGTCAACTTTCCTTTTACTCCACCTTTGCTTTATGAGTTCCTAGCCTCCTAGCCTTGATAAATACTTCCTTTATCTTTTGGATTAGGCTCACAATATCTCTTGTTATCCAAGGTTTCCTAAACTTGTCATATTTATCCTTCATCCTTACAGGAACATGCCAGTCCTAAGTTCCCAGCAACTTATACTTGAAAGCCTCCCACATACCAGATCTTGATTTGCCCTCAAACATCTGCATCCAATCTCCATTCTTTACTTCCTGCCTAATATTGTTGTAATTAGCCTTCTCCCAATTTAGCACCTTCACCTGACAAATACACTTATCTTTATCCGTCAGTATATGAAAGCTTACCGAATTGTGATCACTGCTCACAAGCTGCTCCGCTACTGAGACATTGACCACCTGGCCAGGCTCATTTCCCAATACTGGGTTCAGTGCGGCCCTTTCCTGGTTGGACTAACTAAGTAATGTATCAAGTTGTCCTTCTAGATGCTCCTCATAAACTCTCTCCCATCTGAGTCCCTAGCACTAAGTGAGTCCCAGTTATTACGTGGGAAGTTAAAATCACCCACAACAACAGCACAGTTACTTTTACATCTTGCCAAAACCTGCCTACATATCTGTTCTTCTATCTCCCACTAGCTGTTGGGAGGCCCGTAGTAAACTCTAAATATTATGATTGTACTCTTCCTGCGCTCTAGCCATATTGCCTCGCTGTATGTGCCATCCAAGGTGTCCTCCTGCAGTACAGCTGTGATATTCTCCTTAACAAGTAGTACAACTCCCCTACCCCTTTTACAACCCCCTTTATCCCACCTGAAACATCTGTATCCTGGAATATTAAGCTGCCAATCATGTCTCTCCCTTAATCAAGTCAGGGCGGCACGGTGGCTCAGTTGTTAGCACTGCAGCCTCACAGCGCCAGGGACCCGGGCTCGATTCCAGCCTCGGGCAACTGTCTGTGTGGAGTTAGCACATTCTCCTTGTGTCTGCATGGGTTTTCTCCGGGTTTCCTCCCACAGTCCAAAGATGTGCTGGGTAGGTGGATTGGCCATGCTAAATTGCCCATAGTGTTCAGGGATGCGTCGCTTACAGGTGGATGGGTCTGGGTGGGATGCTCCAAGGGGCAGTGCGGACTTGTTGGGCCGAAGGGCCTGTTTCCACATGGTAGGGAATCTAATCTAAAAGTCTCTGTAATAGCACCAATATCATAGTTCCGAGCATTAATCCAAACTCTAGGTTCACCTGCCCAGACATCAGAATCTGACCAGACACTTGGGACTATTCCAATACACCCCTGACTTGAAACTTGTAGATGGTAGACAGGCTTTGGGGAGTCAGGGAATGAGTTAACTGCTGCAGGATTTCGAGCCTCTTGTACCATAGTATTTATAAATCTATTCAATTCATTTTCAGTGAAAATTGTAACCCTCAGGATGTTGATAGTGGGATTGCAGAGATGATGACACCATTGAATGTCAAGGGATAGTAGTTAGATTGTCTCTTTTGGAGATGGTCATTGCCTGGCATTCATGTGGCATGAATGGTACTTGCTCCACTTGTTAGCCTAATCTCAATACTGCTCAGATTTTGCTGCATTTGGACATGGACTGGTTGGGGATCTGAAGATTCATGAATAATGCTGAACATTGTACAATCATCTGCAAAAATCACCACTTTTGATCTTATCTTGGAGGGAAGATCATTGATGAGGCAGCTGAAGGTGGTTTGGCCTCGGAAATGAATCTGAGGAACTCCTGTTCGAGATGCCCTGGAGCTGAGTTAATTGACCTTCAACAACCATAAAGATTTTATTATGCGTCACTTATGACTCGAACTAGCAAAGAGTTTGCCTCCGATTCCCATTGACTACAGTTTTACTGGGGCTCCCTGATACCACACTCAGCTGAATATGGCCTTGATGACAAGTGCTGTCGCTCTCACCTAACTCCTGGAATTTAGCTCTTTGGTCCATGTTTGAACTAAGGCTATAATGAGTATCTGAGTGACCTTGAAAGAATCTGAATGAGATATTGGTGAGCAGGTCATGGCTGAGCAAGTGTGACTTGATGCTACAGCTGACGACACCTTTCATCACTTTACAGATGATTGAGAATAGGCTGATAGGTCCATTTTTGATCATAGAATCCCTCCAGTGTGGAAATAGGACATTTGGTCCAACAAGTACACATTGACCCACTGAACAGCATCCCACCCATACCCTTCTTCCTACCTATCCCTGAAATTCTTTATTCCCGCGGCTAATGCATCTAGTCTGCACTATGGGTAATTTAGCATGGCCAAACAACCTAACTTGCAAATCTTTGGACTGTGGGAGGAAGCCTGAGCACCCAGACGAAACCAACGCAGACACGGGGAGAATATGCAAACTCCGCACAGACAGCCGTCCGAGGGTGGAATCGAACCAGTCCCTGGTGCTGTGAAGCAGCAGTGCTAACCACTGAGCCACGATGCTGCCCTAAATAGCCATTGCACCACCGAGGAATCAAACCCCGGTCACAAGAGTGGGAATGTTGTAGCTGTGTTGGGTTTGTCCTAATTTTGTGTACAGGGCTTACCTGGGCAATTTTCCACATTAAAACAAAGAACAGTGATGCCAAAATACAAAATAAAACCAGAAATATTTGGAGAAACTCAGCATATATGGAGAGAAAGCAGTTAGTGTTTAGAGTCTAGTGACTCTCCTTCAGAACCTATCTCTGTTTACTTTGTACAGATGCTGCCAAATTTGCTGAGATTCTCATGCAATTTCTGTTTAGTTTTTTTTCAGTTTTCCACATTGTAAGGCATTGTAGTTATACTGGAACAGCTTGGCTAGGGGTGTGACAAAATCCTTGGGTTCAAGTGTCGAGAGCTACTCCTGGAATGTTGTCAGGATTCATAGCATTTGCAGTACCCACTGTCTTTAGCCATTTCTTGAGGTCATGTTTTTTGAATCAAATTAGTTGAAGAGAAGCAGAGAAAACTGAGGCAGATCATCCACTCAGCATTCTGATGGAAGTCTACTACGAATGCTTCAGCTTTATCTTTCGCACTGATGTACTGGGTCCCCCATTATGGAGGACGGGGATATTTGTGTAGCCTCCTCCTCCAGTGAGTTGTTTAATTGTACACCACCATTCATGGCTGGATGTAGCAGGACTGCAGATCTTAGATCTAATTTATTGGTTGTTGAATTGCTTAGCTCTGTTTATCACTTGCTGCTTATACTGTTTTGGCAAGTAAGTAGTCCTGCCGATTCATCAGATTAACACCCCATTTGTACTTATGTCTGGTACTGCTCTTGGCATGCCCTCCTACACTCGTCATTGAACAAGAGCTCATCTCCTGCTTCAGCGATAATGGTAGAATGGGGATTTACCAGGCTGTGAGTCTACAGTTTATGCTGGAATACAATTCTGCTGCTGTTGGTGGCCCGCTGCACTTCACAGATGCCCAGTGTCAATCTGTTCAGAATCTGTCCCATTTAGCACGGTGATAGGGCCACACAAACACCATGGAGTGTATCCTCAATGTGAGCGCAGGACTTTGCCTGCACAAGCTCTGTGCAGTGGTCACTCTTACTAATACTGTCATGGACAGATGCATCTGCAGCTGGCAGATCTCTGATGAGGTCAAGTATGCTTTTCTCTCTTGTTGTCTTCCACCTTCAGTGGACACAGTCTTACAGCTCAGCTCTGTCTTTTAGGACTGGACAAGCTCAGTCAGTAGAGATACTGCCATCCCCCTATTCTGAAGCCCCCCCCCCCATCCAGAGTACAGGTTGCGCCTTGCCACCCTTAGTGTTTCTTCAAAGTGGTGTTCAATATAAAGGAGGACTGTCTCATCACTGGTGGATGGGTGGAGGGGGGTAACATGATACGTGCTCATCAGCAGGAGGTTAGTCCGTGTTGATCGTCAATGAACAACTCCCTCCCAACTGTATACCACTGGGCCACCACCTCTGTTGGGTCTGTTCTTACTGTGGGACGGACATGTCCAGGGATGGTGATGGCGGTGTTTGGAGCATTATCTGTATGGTATGACTCTGTAAATATGATTATACCAGACTGTCAATTGACTGATCTGTGAGTCAATTCTCCCAGTTTTGATACTAGCCCCCAGATGTTAGTAAAAAGGATGTTTCAGGGACAACGAGTTGAATTTGCCATTGTTGGTGCCTAGGTCAGAGCTAGCTGGGCTGTCCAATTTCATACGTTTTGGAGCCATTGTAATTTTTGTTATGAATGAGTTGCTTGCTGGGCTAATTCAGAGGACAGTTAAAAGTCGACAACATTGCTATGTGCCTAAAGCCAAATAAGAGCCCAGTCTGGTGATGGACAGCATTTTTCCTTTTGATGCTAGTATTAATGAAACAGATAGGATTTTACAAAACAATGGTTTCTTGGATAGATCTTTGATTCCAAATTTCACTGTTTGGTTGGGTTCAATTAGCCCAGTGTCAATGTCATTGTACCATCACCTTTCCTGAGTGATATGTTACTGTGAGATGGCTGTGAGAAGTTTTGAAAGCATTCTATCCTAAAGTAACTAATACCTATTACCAGATGATAAAATGTGAGGCTGGATGAACACAGCAGGCCAAGCAGCATCTCAGGAGCACAAAAGCTGACGTTTCGGGCCTAAACCCTTCATCAGAGAGGGGGATGGGGGGAGGGAACTGGAATAAATAGGGAGAGAGGGGGAGGCGGACCGAAGATGGAGAGTAAAGAAGATAGGTGGAGAGAGTGTAGGTGGGGAGGTAGGGAGGAGATAGGTTAGTCCAGGGAAGACGGACAGGTCAAGGAGGAGGGATGAGGTTAGTAGGTAGCTGGGGGTGCGGCTTGGGGTGGGAGGAAGGGATGGGTGAGAGGAAGAACCGGTTAGGGAGGCAGAGACAGGTTGGACTGGTTTTGGGATGCAGTGGGTGGGGGGGAAGAGCTGGGCTGGTTGTGTGGTGCAGTGGGGGGAGGGGATGAACTGGGCTGGTTTAGGGATGCAGTAGGGGAAGGGGAGATTTTGAAACTGGTGAAGTCCACATTGATACCATATGGCTGCAGTTAGAGAGGTTATTTCACACCCTTTGGAGCAGGTGGAACTTGAACCCAGGTGTCTTGGCTCAGAGGTACATCTCATCTACAGCACTTAGACGTTAGACATTACCTATGGGGAGTATAGGAAGGTGGTTGAGGTGAAAAGGATCGCATTTATATTGACCAGGTGTAATTCAGTGGGTTCTGCTGCTGACCTTTGGTGCCCATTTAAAAATTATATTAACCCATGATTTACCACATCGTTTGGAAACACAATAAGCTTGTTCTTGATTTAATAATATAATTAACTGCTTTGATAGCCTTGGTTGCATGACCTTTTCCATGAGTATTTTTTTAATGTAATGTCTTATAAATATTTATGCATCTGCTGGTTCAAATCCTAGCCCAATCCCCTCCCAATTCCAAACGCTGTTCCTCACCTGCAGTTAGTGGGCCTGAGGACGCCGGTATGTTACAACACTGCAAACTTTACTAACTGCCCTTGTCTGTCAAACTCAGAGAAATGAGTAGTATCTATAACTTCGGAATCCCTGCACTTTTCCTCTGTATCTGCAGTTACCCTCCTCATGAAGGCTTTAAAGTTTAGAAATCTTCCCCTTCAACAACTCAAAAACATTTCCTGTGATTATATCTTGGCAGGCATGTTACAGAATTGTAATCTGACCTAAAATATGTACAAAGCAAGAATTAACACTACTCCACATACAGCAATCCAATTTTTGGACTTAGTTAGACTTCCAGTTTCACTTTAGAATAGAAGATATTAAACATTGGCCAGGTTTTGCAGGGTACAATAGAGTTCCATTCACAAGAACATATTAAGAGGACAGGGAATTTGCTGACATTTTACTCTCCATGGGGAGCTTTTTCTTCTGGAAGTCTATAATTTTCTGTCCATTTTGTTGTTTATGCAGTTGTTAAAACAGCATTGAATTGCTCAGTACTTCAGCTCGGTCTAATCGTTAATGCAGGAAGCAGCATTTCTGACAGAAATGAACTCTAATTTTAAAAGGCTGAAAAACGATGTGCCATATGTAGCTAAACTACTGGTGAGGCACTGGTTGGCAGGCTCCCTGCTAAGAGGGCAATATTAGACATTTATTCCTGTGGAGCACAAAAGATCGCACATACTAACAAAATGGAATAAAGCTGGAGTAAGTCTCATAATCGGTCAATTACCTTTCACATGAACATCTTAAAATAAAAAGCAAACGCATTTGTCTTTGTTAAATAAATTTCTGGTTTGACCTTTTTTGAGCACTTTTCTTTATGGCGCAGTGTTTTATGTTCTAAAAGAATATAACAAAATATTTTATATTTTTTTCTGAGCATAGCAGGAGTTTAAGAAGGCAGAACTTAACAAAAGCCTTACACTTAAAGTATTAATTCTTTTGATGTAGAAATTTTCAAAAATTTAGTGATTTGAATAATTTAATAATTTTAATAGGTATTAAGCGGGATCTTGAGAAGGAAACTTCTCTATGTAGCCAATTGTCTAATTCCTATATTGAAACTCTGATGAGATAGGCTCACTTTTATTCCTATCCCTAATTGCACATGAAAAGTTGTTAGTAAATTGCCTTTTCGAACCACTGGTATCATTCTGGTAGGTAACCCACTGTGCAGTTGGAAGAGAGTTCCAAGATTTTGACTCAGTGACACTGGAAGGATGCAATGTATTTCCAAGTCAGCACGGTACGTGGCTTAGATTCATATGGTTAAAAATAATCACTTTATGATGTGACTGTTCAGTAGTGGAAAGCGACATCATTTCTTTAAAAAGGCAGACAATTTAAATAGACTTCTTTTGTTTCACTGTTCACAAAATCAGCAATGTTTTGGAGGGTAGCATTCTTGCCTTTCAAATCAGAAAATCATGGATTAGTTCAAAATGGTGAGACTTGACCACAAAAATGCAGACTGAAGCTTTAGTATTTTACTGAGGGAGTGCAGTGATGTTTGAGTTGGTGTCTTTAGGATGAAGTACTAAACTGAGTCACTGACTGTTTTCTCAGATGGGCATAAAGCTTTCCAGGGCACTATTTTGAACAAGAGCAAGGAAGGGATCTCAGGTATCCTGGTTAAATTTATCATCATCACTAAGTAACGAATGATCTGACAGTTATTACATTGTTATCTGTAGAAGCATGCTGTGCATAAGTTGTCTGTTGTATTTTCTACATTAAACCAGTTATTATTAGGCTATCATGCTCATACATGGCTCATGGATTAATGGGGTTTAAATTCAAAATTGGCCTTTTACCTTAGAATGAAATAGAGAATTGATATTATGTTTCTAGCAAAATGGAATTGAGTGGTTAGATGACTAGGTCTTTCCTGTCAATGAACAATGAATGTCACAAGGCCGTGAAGTTGATCTTTCAGTCTGCAGAGGATATTAAAATGCAAATGAATTTTCTGGACATTTCATTAAGAAGTCATTTAATGGCAACTCACCTTTCCTGAAGTTAATGATTACCCGTCTCCAAATAATTGAAAAAAAAAGATTCATAACATTGCTCCCAAAATTTCCGGCTTCCGCGTAAATCTAAAGATGGGCGTGAGAAAACCACATTCTGTCGTAGGAAAGAGTGAAACTCAGGCCCCATTGTTTGAAAGTGCTCTAATTGGCAGAAATCATTTGTGATGGCAAAAGATAGAAACACCCTAGTCACAAGTCAGAAAGTGGTTTTTCAGATACTGGCATTTCTTGAACCATGTACAATTTTGGATCGGCAAGGGAGATAGCTCCAAACTGGTATAGGAACAGGACAATAAGATCATAAGAAATAGGAGCAAATGTAGGCCATTCAGCCCATCATTGAGATCATAACTGACCTGATAATCCGCACTTCTAATTTCTTGCTTTTACCCATAGCCTTGATTACATTACTGATTAGAAATCTGTCTACCTGGACCTTGAATATAATGAATGATAGAGCTATCTTAATAAAGAGCTCCCCCCCAGATTCTTCTACAGAAATTCTTCTCTGAGAAAACAAATTCCACTCATCCTTATCTTTCTTGTCCAACCCTTTATTATGAGATTATACTGTCTGGTTCTAGATTCTCCCATAAGGGGAAGCAACCTTCACACATTGTTCCTGCCAAACCCTCTAAGAATCTTGTACGTTTCAATAAAGTTGCTTCTCATTATTCAATATTCCGAAAAGTACAAGCCGGATCAACTCAACACCCCCTTATAAAATAGTCCCTGCGTACTTGGTGTCAATCTAGCGAACCTCCTCTGGACTGCTTCCAAGCCAAATCCAAATCTTCCCTTGGGTATGGGACCCAAAACTGTTCATGGTATTCCAGCTGTTTTTTGACTAGTGCCTTGTATAGGTTTAGGAAAACCTCACCAATTTTATACACCATTCCCTTTGAAATAAAGACTAATGTTCCACCTGAAATTCTTAATACCCACTAAACATGGCTCCAAGCATTCTGTGATTCACAGACAAGGATAACAAAATACCTCTATTCTACAACTTTCTGTGGTCATTATCCTTTTAAATAATTTTCAGCTGCTCTACATTTCCTGGTAAAGTGCATAATGCAGATTTTCCCACATTATATTCCATCTAACAAATTTTGCCCACTCACTAAACTTGTCTATATTCCTCTGCAGACTCTTTAGACTTGCCTTCCTATCCAATTTTATGTTATCTGCAAATTTAGCTATGGTGCATTGACTTCTTCATTTAAGTCATTAATATATATTACAAATAATTGTGGCTACTGCACTGATCTAGTTACAGATTGCCATACCTAATATACCCCCTTATCTCAACACTGTCTTCAATTCACTAGCAAATCCTTTATCATGCTAACATACCACCTCTGACATCAAGGACTGTTAACTTATTAAGTCGCCTAAATGTGGCACCTTTCAAACATCTTCTGAAAACCCAAATATATCACATCCTCTACTCCCCTTTTATCTATTCAGCTTGTTACCAACTCAAAGATTTTTTTTATAATTCTCAGACATGATTTTCACTTTATAAAGCCAGACTGACTCTGCTTGATCATATTATGTCTTTCTAAATGTTTTGCATTTAAATCCTTTATAATAGGCTATCGCATTTTTCCAATAATAGACTTTAAGCAAATATTTTCAGTTAGCCTTTTTTTGGTCTACTTCCTTTTTCATTAGAAATGAAACTGTTACAATGGCAGTTTTACAATCCACTGGGACTTTTCCAAAATTTAAGGATTCTTGGAAGATTACTACCAGTGTATCCATTGTCTCTGTAAGCCACTTCCTTAACATCCGAGGATGCATATCATTTGTTGACCATCTTTTGTTGATTTTTTAAAAAAACTTTCCCAGTTCCCTGCCTCTCTATCAATGCACCTTCTAAGCTGCATGGCTGCACTCCTGTGTAGCTGCTCTGATGTTCCATGCGCAGCAATTGTTGTCAGCATGCTTGTCACAGCATAGACTTCCACTTCTAGCTGTGCATGGGCCTCAGAGGGCCACACAGCTAGTCAGAAAATTAGAGGGTAAACTGATTACCATGAATCCTTACCACACAATATGTTTCTCCTTTTAATCTGATGCTATCTTTAACTTAGTATCAGAGATAGTGGGAACTGCAGATGCTGGAGAATCCAAGATAATAAAATGTGAGGCTGGATGAACACAAGCTGCATCTCAGGAGCACAAAAGCTGACGTTTCGGGCCTAAACCCTTCATCAGAGAGGGGGATGGGGTGAAGGTTCTGGAATAAATAGGGAGAGAGGGTGAGGCGGACCGAAGATGGAGAGAAAAGAAGGTAGGTGGAGAGAGTATAGGTGGGGAGGTAGGGAGGGGATAGGTCAGTCCAGGGAAGACGGACAGGTCAAGGAGGTGGGATGAGGTTAGTAGGTAGATGGGGGTGCGGCTTGGGGAGGGAAGAAGGGATGGGTGAGAGGAAGAACAGGTTGGGGAGGCAGAGACAGGTTGGACTGGTTTTGGGATGCAGTGGGTGGGGGGGAAGAGCTGGGCTGGTTGTGTGGTGCAGTGGGGGGAGAGGACGAACTGGGCTGGTTTAGGGATGCAGTGGGGGAAGGGGAGATTTTGAAACTGGTGAAGTCCACATTGATACCATTAGGCTGCAGGGTTCCCAGGCGGAATATGAGTTGCTGTTCCTGCAGCTTTCGGGTGGCATCATTGTGGCACTGCAGGAGGCCCATGATGGACATGTCATCTAAAGCCGCACCCCCATCTACCTACTAACCTCATCCCACCTCCTTGACCTGTCCGTCTTCCCTGGACTGACCTATCCCCTCCCTACCTCCCCACCTATACTCTCTCCACCTATGTTCTTTTCTCTCCATCTTCGGTCCGCCTCCCCCTCTCTCCCTATTTATTCCAGAACCCTCACCCCATCCCCCTCTCTGATGAAGGGTCTAGGCCCGAAACGTCAGCTTTTGTGCTCCTGAGATGCTGCTTGGCCTGCTGTGTTCATCCAGCCTCACATTTTACTATCTTTAACTTCCCTGGTTAACCATGGTTGGCTCATTGCCTTCTGAATATCTTTCTTTCTCACTGGAATATATCTTTGCTGTGACTCATTTTCTTCACTGTCTGTCATTGATTTTCAACCATTATTGCTTCTAAACTCCATCAAGCCAGCTCTGTCCTCAGTTCTTTGGAATCACCTTTATTTAAGCTAAGCATATTTGTTTCCAATCCAAGTTCCCTCTGACAAACTGAAGACTAAATTCTGTTATGATTACTTTCCAAGTGGATCGTCTACTCTGACCTTATTTATTAAACTTGCCTCATTACACATCATCAGATCCAAATTAGCCTAATCCTTGGAACATATTGTTCTAGCAGACTGTACCAAATTGTTCCTTGGCTTCCAACCTGCGTTTCCCAATCTACATGAAGATTAAAGCCACTCATGATTAATCTACTGTCTTTGTTATGTGCTCTCATTATCTCTTGATTTATTCTTTGTTTGACTATATAGTTATTGCTTGGGGAAACAGGGTGGGACCTGTAGACTACTCCTACCAGTGTCATCTTCTCCTTTTTATTTTAAACTCCACTCATATGGATGGTACATCTTCCGATTCAAAATTATCTCTTGCCATCATACATATTCCATTCCTTACCAACAGTGTTACCCAACCATCTTTTCTTTCCTGTCCTTTTGAAAAGTCACATATCCTTGAATATTTATATTTCCTTGTAACCATAGCTCTGTTACGACAATAAGATCATACCCATTAACTTGAATTTGTGCCATTAATTCATCTATTTTGTTCTGAATACTAAGCACATTTGAGTGAAGAATCATTAATTTTTCATTTTAAACCATTATTTTCCCTTTTGACGTTACTTACTGATTTTTTTGTGTTTAAATATTCTGTCCCTGCTTGTCCTTTCTGAGAATCATTACAAAATGGCTGCCATAATCTCTTGATTTGTAAAGTTACATTTCCCTTCTCCTAAGCCCTCCCCCTAATTGTTTTAAAGCCCACTCTACAGCCTAATTATTCAATTGACCAGGACAATAGTCCCAGCAAATTTCAAATGAAGCTCATCCTGCCAGAACAGCTCCTTCTACCCCAGTACTGGTGTTAGTAGCCCACAAACAGAAACCCATTCTACCCACACCAATCCTTGACCCCACTTTTAATTCCTTGACATCAAATACCTATGCGTGTGGTTCAGAAAGTAGGAAAGTAATTTAATGATTACCTTGGACATCCCCCTTTTTAAGTTCACACTTCACTGTTCAAAACCTTGCAGCAAAACCTAGCCCTAGTTACCAGTCCTACCAATGTTGTTGGCACCAATGTGTGCACAATGATTCCTACATCCCTCCCCTCCCTCTCCAAGTTCTTGTCCGGTTCTGAGGAGATGCCCTTAACCCTGACACTGGGCAGACCACCCGGGGAACTTCCACTCACGCCTGCTGAGAACAATATCTAGGTATACTGTCCCCAACCACATTTATATTGTTGTTTTCTTCCCCCACTTCCAAATAACCAGCAACAGGCAGAGGATGTGGGTTGGCCTTTGCCTGTCAATCTGAGGAGTGCTTTATCTCCTGTCTACATCACTGACATCACTGCTAAGCATCTGAAAGTAGTGCTAAATGGATCGATTGCCTGTTGATGCTTTCTTCTGAGGAGGCTTTTGCAGGGTGGACAGGGCTGTTTCTGCCATTGTCCTTTCCATTTCCGAAGTCAATGGCAGGTGGTCTGATCATTTTCATTTCGTTGTTGAGACTTTGTAGTGATTGATATAACTAAGTGGCTTGCTGGGCCATTTCAAAGGGCCATTGAGAGTCAACCACATTGTTGTGGTTCTGGAGCCAGACCAGTTGAGGCTGAAGGACATTAGTGACGGGCAGTGCTAACTGGACCGATTACCTGTTGATGCTTTCTTCTGATATCTCATAACATTTTTAATTAATGTTAGCTATTCATTGCTAAGTCATTCACTATTAACATTCCAGGGCCTTGACAGTGACCAGAAAGGCCACTTTCTATTGATAATGGGTTCTTGTCATAATGGGAAGCAATGGCCTAGTGGCACTATTGCTGGACTATTAATCCAAAAAACTCAACTTACGTTCTAGAGATGTAGGTTTAAGTCTAGCCACAGCAGGTAGTGGAATTTGAATTCAATAAAAACATCTAGAATTAAGATTCTACTGATGACCATGAAAGCATTGTCAGAAAAATATACCTATCTGGCTCACTAATGTCCTTCAGCCTCAACTAGTCTGGCTCCAGAACCACAACAATGTGGTTGGCTCTCAATTGCCCTTTGAAATGGCCCAGCAAGCCACTTAGTTATATCAATCACTACAAAGTCTCAACAAAGAAATGAAAATGGCCAGACCACCTGCCATTGACTTCAGAAATGGAAAAGACGATGGCAGAAACAGCCCTGTCCACCCTGCAAAAGCCTCCTCACTAACATTCAGGGCTAGTGCCAAAATTGGGAGGGCTGTCTCACAGACTAGTCAAGCAACAAGTTTTGGAATCATACCTACCAGACGATGTTTCAGACTTCATCATCCCACATCAAGACAGATCCAGGAGATGTGGCAGCACAGTGGCATACATTCAGGAGAGAGTTGTCCTGGGAGTCCTTGAGGCTTCAGGTTAAACATGGGCAAGGAAACCTGCTGATTACCACATCATACTCTCTTGGTTGATGAGTCAGTTCTCTTCCACATTGGAGGAAGTACTGAGGATGGACAGGGCAAAAAATGTACTCTGGGTGGGGGATTTCAATGCCCACCACCACAAATGGCTCAGCAGAAGTGCTGCTGATCAAGCTGGCCGTGTCCCAAAGGATTATAGCTGCTAGACTGGGTCTACAGCAATTGGTGAGGGAACCAACAAGAGCAAAAAGTATACTTGACCTCATCCTTATCAAATTGCTGGCTGCAGATGCCAATGTCCATGACACAGTCACTGCACAGTCTTGTGGAGATGAAGTCCCGCCTTCACATTGAGAATATCCTCCACACTGTTGTGTGGCATTATCACCATGCTAAATGGGACAGATTTCAAACAGATATAGAATTCAAGACTGGGCAACCATGAGGCACTGTGGACTATCAACAGCAGCAGAATTGTATTCCAGCACAATCACATATCACCCACTCAACCATTACTATCAAGTCAGGGGATCACTCCTGGTTCAATGGAGAGTGCGGGAAGGCATGCCAGGAGCAACACCAGACACACTTAAAAATGAGATGTCAATCTGGTGATGCTACCAAACAGGGCTGCTTGCACACCAAACAGCATAAGCAGCAAGTAAGAGACAGATCTAAGCTATTCCTATACCAACAGATCAGGTATAAGCTCTGAAGTCTTGTCACATCCAGTCATGAATGCTGGTGGATAATATCAAACAACTCATTGGAGATTTAAACATCCCTGTCTGAAGACCCCAGCACATCAGTACAAAAGATAAGGCTGAAGCACTCAGGTCAGTCTTCAGCCAGAAGTGCTGAGTGGATGATCCATCTCGGCCTTTACCACCAACAAAAATACCAGTCTTCAGCCAATTCGATTCACTCCAGATATAATCAAGAAACATTTGGAGGTACTGGATATTGCAAAGGCTATGGGCCCTGACAGCATTCTTGTAATCTTATTGTGCACCAGAACTTGCTGCTCCCCTAGTAGAGAAATGATTTTTATTGACATGTATTAAAAGCTACAAATTTCTTTCAGTTGAAGGAGGTGAACATCTTATAGCAATTAGTCTCAATGATTATACCCTGTCAGACTTCAAAAAATGTTCTGTCATCAATGTTGAGATTGGGAGTGAAGTTAAAGTCAGAGAGTTGGATAGGTACCAAAAAGCAAATTTTGCAGTTCAGTTTATTTATCACACCCTTGCCTTGCCCAACCCGAAAATCTCCCTCAGTTTTTTTGTGATTAGGAATTTGTTGCAGGATAAGGGGAGAGCAGGCCAATGGTAAAGGCAGGATCTAGAGGGGTAGGATGGCCTATAATACAATGATGAATCTCTTTGGCCTCCAATGGCTCTGCACACTTGAGAGGAACAACTTGGCAAATATAGAATGAACAAAGTGTGATTCCTTGCTTGCATATTGCTTCACAGTCATGGCTTCTAAGGTTGACTGACCGCTCTCTTAAACTCTGGAACGCCCTCCTTAAATTCTCTGCCTTCTGTCTTCTCTTTGCTCTTTTAAAAGCATTTAAAAATCTGTCTTGTCATCTGCTCTAATGTCTCTTCCTTTGGCTCAGTATCAATATTTTTCATCACAGGCCTGTGAGCTGTCTTTGCTATGTTAAAGATGGCATAGCAATACTCATTGTTATTAGTTTTAAAGAATTAAAAATCGACAACAAAATTAGTTATACGTTTACCGAAATTTCTAGTATGTTCTCCAGATATGACAATGTCTGTGCCAGGGCATAGCTGATGAAACTTTCCCCCAAAAACCAAGCTGTGTTTATTAACTCATGGGATATAGGCACCACTGGCTGGCCAACAACTATTGCCCATCCCTCGTTGCCTTTCAGAAAGTAGTAGTGAGCTGCCTTCTTGAATCGCTGCATGTTAACTGCGTGGATCGACCCACAATACTGTCAGGGAGGGCATTCCAGGAACACAAAAGGAACAGCAATTTATTTCTAATTCAGGATGTTGAGTGGCTTGGAGGGGAACGTCCAGGTATGGTGTTTCTTTGTATCTGCTGTTCTTATCTTTTTGGATGGAAGTGTTCGTAGGTTTGGAAAGTGCTATCTCAACAGCTTTGGTGATTGTCTGCAGTGCCTCTGCTACTGAGTGCCAGTGGTGGAGGGAGTGAATGCATGTGATATAAAAGATCAAGGATTACAATTTTTTTCTGTCTGAAAAATAAAGATACATCTAGGCTCTTCATAATATTTCCATGTAATTGCCCAGCAGAGCTGGTAATTGTTCTTTCAAACATGCCACTCAAAGAGTTTCTTTAAACAATAATCTGGGGCTTACTTTGCTGTTTACCAAAAGCCAATATCGTATTTCTAGCTTCACCTGGACTTGCTTAATAACTAACACAAATCGCAGTGACTTTCATTTCTCCTTGAACATCATCCATGAGCTTTCCTCATCAGATGTAATTTTGCTTCTCATTTCTTTGTAACAGCTCATTCAGCTGCTGCAAAGAAATATATCATATCCTTTAGCAGGGCATAGATGAGGTTAAAGCACAGTCAAAATAATTTGAGAAGTTGTTAATAATACAAAACTTATGCTTTGCTTACATCCTTTTGAAATCAAGTATTTTTTATTGATGCCGATATATCTAAATAGACAATATGAATTATTTTGATAAGATGTTTATGTGTTGAGCCACATAAATTTCAATTCTCTGCTGTGGAGATAAAAGGCATGTAACACAAATGTAATTCATAAATTCATGGAAAAATTGATCAGCTATAACCTCTAAATTATAGCTTATAATGTTTCACCAACATTTTGAGATTTTCTTTTGCACACCTGCAAAAACATAATCCAACCCTGAGTTTAAAAAGAATTCTCATAAAATATTCTTTTTAAAGAAGGCAGATTGTATATTCATTTTTGGGTCTCATATTAAAGCATCTGTGGTCCCATGACATGCTGAAACCCCAGAAAGTGTTCAGTTTTGGAGGATCTGTCATTTTTTAAAAATGTTATTATTGCATATTTTATTGTCGAAACAAAATCATTATGCAAGATTCCTCATAGCAACCTGTCCATTCTGACCCCAAGGGAGTGAAGCAATAAAGAATCCTGCTGATTTAATTGTCACCGTTGCTATAGCAACTCTTATCCATCATATAAAATAGGATTGAATTTTACACTGATGTTGCCACCTAATTACACAAAAATGTGATCTATGTTTGTGTTCACTTAGTAATCAGGTGGATGTGCTTCATGCAGTTCAAACAGAAATGTGTACCAAGCTCCAATTTCTCAAAGGTTTAAATACATGATTTATGAATTCATAGCAGTGATGCTTTGATGCATTTTATTAGTAATCTCCATTACTGTTCAAGTCATAAACAGTTATTTAACTCGGCATTTTCAGCCAATGTTATCAATCACTTTGTTCTAGTTTGAATGCTCCAGAAATTCTCAAGAAATTACTATTATATCTATTGTGTGTTACTGGTCTGGTGATATGTCTTTTTAATCACAATTTACCAATAGCTGATTCTTCACATCAAAATATTCATACAAGTGCCTGTCAAAAGTCATAGTAATTCTGTGAGTACTGATGGTTTCATTTATATGATGCAATTTTGTTTCCAGAGGGCAACACAATGGAGACGTTCCCTGTGCAGTATTGAGTTATTCAATGTGAGAATTCCAGCAATATATTCCCAAGACTAGGACTTTTTTTGGGGTCTGCAAAGGTGCCATGTTCCTCATAAGACATTGGCCCAGACATCACAATGATCAGCAGGTCTTTGGAACAGCTCAGACTGGATATACATATTGGGACTGAGCAGAACTCTTATCTATCTGACTCCCTGTGAACTGCTTTGGGAATTGAGTTTTATGCTGGGCATTTCCCCAGTCTGGAACCCTCTGAAGGAATGCATTAAGCTTGGAGAATTCAGTCTCATTTAAGCTTACCCCATACTGGGGAAGCTAGAGGATTGAAAATTTATTTTTACTTGCTCAGTTAATTTTCTTTACTCTTGATTGACCAATGCCATTCGCTATGGTGGTCCTAATCTTTATGATATAATGATCAACATTCTTCAAATGATCATCTGCTCTCAATTGATTTACTTGAATCACGTCAGTTCCAAAAACCATTTGTAGCAGTGCCTCCTTTCGTGATGTACTGCTGTATGAAATTCTCCTGAACAAGCTTCAGGAATGCATGCTGCTCCCTTAGGGAAATTATGAGTTTGAGATTTTAATTTGTAAACTTTGTGGAAATGTAATGTCTCACACTCAGGCTGGCATTCTCCAATTTACAGTCTAAGTGTGAAGGCTTGCCTGTCCAGAGCTGATGGACCTACCACACCTACACTGAGAAAGCTTGCTGGGTTACAAGCCAATCAATTTGGTAAGGAGTTGAACATCTAGCTTCTTGGCCTGCTACAGGCCTTGACAGTGGAGTCCTGCCTTGCTGTAGCAGCTGGCCAATCAGAGGCTAGCAGAGTTTGGGCCCTGGAGAACTCAGTTGAGGGTCAGTCTTTGTGCAATCAAATGATAGCAAGTGTATGATCTTTTAGTTCCCCTAGGATGGAGCTAATGGGAGAAGAGTTGTCTGGGGGGATTGGAGACAAGGGCTGGAGTGCAACTTTCAAAGGCCAACTGCATTCATGTTCCTGATAGCAGCCAGATTTGGACAGAAAAATGCCTTGCCCCACTAAACCAGAAGGCAGGTTGCTCTGATGGGAAACCAACCTCAACTCTGAGAAGAGAGTCCTGCAGTCAGCATCATGGTGAAGCAGAGCAGGAAGGGTGTCCTGCAATTAGGTTAATGGTGAAGCAGAAGTAGAAACAGAAATGGGTGGAAAGGCTCAGCAGGTCTGGCAGCATCTGTGGAGAGAAATCAGAATTAATGTTTTGGGTTGAGCAATCCTTCCCCAGAATGTTCTGAGGTATAGAATCTTTTGGTAAAATCTGGGGGTGGAAGTGCTGTAAAAGAGGAAATTGTGTCACAATATTGACCAAGGAGTCTACTACTGTAGTAAGGAAAAATTATATCTTCAAATGTTTCTCAAATGAAGCCCTGTGGGAGAAACTTAAAAATAAAAAGGGGGCAAGAACTTTGCTAAGGGTGTACAATGGACTCCCAGACAGTGAGGCAAAGACAAATATTTAGGCAAATCTCAGATAAGTGTATAAATAATAGGGTAATAATGATTGTCAATTTCAACTTCCCCAATATTAACTGGGATAGACAAAGTGTGAAAGGCCTAGGTAGGGTAGAATACCTAATTTCCTTAAGCTAGTTTGGAAAGCAGTTTAGAAAACTAGAGGGGTGGGGTACTAGGCTTAATTTTTAGGGAAGAAAATTGAACAAGTGGTAAATGTGGCACTGAAGGTGATAGTGATCATAACACAGTCAGATTTAAGATTACTATGGATAAGGACAAAAATGTACAGGAGACAAAAATTCTGAATTGGTAAGAGGTTGACTTGAATAAGAAAATACACAATCTGGCCAAAAGGGGCTGGGAGCAGTAACTTACAGGAAAATTCATATCAGTACAGTAGGATACCTTCAACAGGACAATAGTGAGAAGGCAGGGCCAGTATGCATCTGTAAATGTGAAAAGTAGGCTCAACAATTGAAGAGAGTTCTGGATGTCAAGGGATGTGCAGGATTAGATAAGATAAAAAGATGAAAGCTTGTGGTAGATACCAAAGTCTCAAAACAGTGGATGCTCTGAAGAAGAATGGAAAGTTGCTTATATTTAAAAAAAAGCAAAGAGTAGGCATGAAAATACTCTGGCTGATAACATTAAGGAAAATCCAAATACATTCTCTAAGTATACTAGAGGCAAGAGAATGACCAGGGAATCAGTAGGACCTTCAAAGTCACAATGTGTATGTAGAGCTGGAAGACATAGGTGAGGGTTTGAATAAGTATTTTATATCTATATTCACTTGTAGAGAAGGACAATATGGATATAAAAATCAGGGAAGGAAACTGAAATACTTGAACAAATAAATATAGAGAAGGAAGTGGTATTCATGGTTTTAGCAGTGGATATATCCACATGTCCAAATGACATGTATCCCAGGTTGCTGTGGGAGGCAAGGGAAGAGGTTTCAGGGGCTCTGACATTAATTTTCAAGTCCTGTCCACCCTAGGAGGAATGCCTGAGGAGTGGACAACAGCTAATGTGTTACCATTATACAAGAAGTGAGAGCAAGAAGTAAAAGCTCTATAAATCCCTGCATCTATGATTTTTCTTACCTGATGGATTTCAATTAATCGTGGCAGTGCCAAGTTGAGGCCCATAAGTGGCCATTAATTGACCACTTAAGGTCCTTAATTTTTGGTGAGTTGACAGGAAGGAAACAACAATCGGCCCATGGACAACTTGCTAATTTTTTCCCCCTTTTGCCATGTCCTTCAGCATTTCTAGCGAGGAGAGAATTATGCATGTATTTATCAGGCTAAATGGCTGAATGTGAGTGTCAGCTTTTGCTTCCCTGATAGATGAATTGTTTATTTATTTCACAGCTGAGTTATGACTGATTACAGACAACTTCCAAACTCTGAAGTTTCTCAGCCACATGTTTGTTTTTGAGAGGACTGAGACGCATGATAAACAGGTCCACTCTTTGCTGCTTTGGACTCAGCTACTTATTGTCTACTAGAACTTTGAAGAGATCTTTGAAATCTTGGGAATATTGTTATGATGGTAAAATCTTTACTATGTTTCAGTTTAAAAAGTGAAATTAATAGTGATAGCCTGTATTCATCAAAATACTTGAGGTGGCCACCTATCATGTCCAGTGCTTCTAAACATCTAGCCAGAACGTTCATTATCCGTTGGCTTATCATACCAATTGCATTGCTTGGAGGATGTTACATGTGCAAGGTGAGTTCTACTATGCTGGTTCTCTTAGTTTCTGACCCACCATGCATGGACAATCTGTTAGATTGTTGATGGTCTTTCAGAGTCCAGGTTACTTGTTGGAGACGCATTCACTTCTCAGCTGAAACTGACAGAAAAGCAGATACTGAGCTGGTAACTCTTTAATTGTTCCATCCTTGGAATTTTTCTCTAAATGTCTCTACTTTTCCACCTCTCTTCCACCATTAAGATGCTCCTCAAAATCTCTTCGAAGAAGTTTTTAGTCATCCTTTACAGCTTAGTGTTGGATATTCTGGTTTTGCTCCTCTGAAATGTAATGGGATATTTTGCTACATCATATGCATTATACAAAGTTGCGTTGCCAGGGATATATTCCCAAAACTGGGTTATGATGCTGACGGGATTTTGTGACTTGTTTTAAGATTCCCTGGTTTGGCAAATTAAAATTCATGCAATGACTTGACTTTTCATGAAAACTGAGAAAAATGAGATGCATCTAGCACTTACAGTACTTGTTTTCTGTCTCTGCTGGCAGTGTTTATTTGGAAGTGCAGCCAAATGACTCCAATGTAACTCCAATGCTCTTTATTTATGAAGTGATTGAATTAAATAGGTTTTTTTGGCTTTCCTGGATTAGTCGCTATACTTGCCAGCCTTTGATTTTGGAAAATATAAAGCTTTGAATTGTAGCATGAAAGTTGCCAATAGACCTACTTTCAATACTGACATTTGCAATGACCTCATGTCAATGCCAGCAGTTGATTTATATCTTCAAACAAATGCAATTCATCTATGCTGGCATGGATTGTGCATTTGTTGATAGTGTTTAATGATACAATTTACCACTACATAGCTCTGCCTCTCATAGTTACACAAAACGCACAACATAACTGTTGAAAGAAACGTCCCTCAATCATATATATTCCTATGCCATGAAATTTTAATTGCTACAATTTTTAGTTATATTAGCATGAAATTGTTGCTAAATATTTCAATAACTTACAGGGTAGATTTAAACCCTTAAACAGGAAGTGGATTTTAACAGCAAGTGGATGGTTAAATTCACTTTGAAGGCTAGATCTCATGTCAATGGAATTTGCATGCCCCAAGCAGCCAATAAGCTCCAGCTCCTCAACTTTGTGTAAACACAGAAACTAGGAGCCACTTAGCCCTTCAAGCCTGCTCTGTCAATCAATATAATTATGGCTGATCCTCAATCTCAAAGCCACATTCCTGCTTTCTCCCCATTGCCCTTGATGACTTTAAGATCTTAAAAAAAACTCTCCCTTTCATGTATCAGTGACTTGGCCTCCACAGCCTTCTGTGGAGTCATGATTTCCCTACAGTCATAATTCGACCTTTCGAGTAAGGAGATGTTTCCTCAACTCAGTGCTAGCTGGTTTACCCTGTTCCCTGAGACTGAGGCCCCTGGTTGTAGACTCCCCAGTCAGAGAACACATCCTCCTTGCATCTAGTCTGTGCAGCTCTGTCCAATTCAATCTGATCCCCTCTCATTCTTCTAAACTCTATTGATTATAGGCCCAGTTGAACCAGTCTCTCCTGATAGGACTGTTCTGCCATGCATGACACCAACCTAGTGAACTTCCATTGCACTCCTCCTATAACAAGTATAACTTTTCTTTGGAATGCAAATCAAAACAGCATGCACATTACTCCAGGAGTGGCCTCACTGAGGCTTTCTATAACTGCAGGAAGACATACTTTTGAACTCAAACCCTCTTACAATGAAGGTCAATATACTAGTTAACTTCTTAATTGCTTGCTACACCTGTCCATCTACTTTCAATGATTGGTGTACAAGGGCGCCCTGATCCCTTTGTACAACCACACTTCCAAATGTGACACTATTTAAATAATACTTTTCCTTTCTGTTTTTCACACTGAAGTGTTATTTTTGCCATCTTTTGAGAAGACAGAACTAAAATATATGTTCAATATGTCTGCCATCTCTTTGTTCCCCATTATAATTTCTCCACTTTCTGACTCTAACAGATCTACACTTACGTTTTTCTCTTCATTTTCTCTTCACATATTTAAGGAAGTTTCTACGTTCTCTACAATTTTATTCACGTGCTCAATTTATCTGCCTTTGTTATTTTTTTGCCCTCTTTCACTGAATTCTAAGATGCTCCCATTCCTCAACCTTGCTGTTTTTTAATGCAATTTTATTTGTCTCAATGGAATGAATTGAATCCCTAATTTCTTTTGCAAGCCATGGTTGAGCCATGTCTTTTTTGTACCAAACTGGCTGATGTTGCCATTAATTCCCCACCTTCTCAAAATTGTTCCTCATCCAGATTATGATGGCTCTCAGGTTTATCTCTCTGTCAGTTGTCTCTGCCAAATGAGAGAGCAGTCCTATGGTCCTCTGGGACTATGGAAACTTTACTTGCTTTATAACAAGAAGCATCCTCTTCTATCAGAAAGGCAAATACAAAACTACATGAAGGCATTCTAAATCAAAACAATAGATTTTCCTGGATTGTATCATTGTTTAGATCAGAGATTTGAAGATATCTGTATCACTTAATGTGTGGAGCAATGGTACCTGCTGAACCTTTCCGATTGACGATTGTTTCATTCGCCTCGCAGCAAAGCATGGCATGGCTCAAAAGTCCATGATGAAGAAGATCAATGTATCGGCTCTAAAGCAGCCTGACTGAAGAGAGGGATTACAAGTAGCCTATTTGTAAATTCTGCAAAATTTCCCAAATTGTACTCAGTTCCTGGGCTATATGATCAAGTCAAGTCATTTGGACGAGACCCCTCCACCCATACCATTTGAATCGATAGCATCATCATTAGGCCTGGTTCGACTGGTGTAAGGCTGAAATATGTAACCTCCTAAAATAAATATAAGCCAGCCTTTGTTGCCTGGCAGATCAACTCAAGGTCATAAGTCAAGACGGCTGCACTCAGACAGCTCAAGGCTAACAGCCAAAGGCAAACCTGGAAGATAAAGGACATACAGTGGGAAGGGAAAGTTTGAAAACTCAGTTAGGACAGCCACCATCATCTGAAATAATTTAAAAGTGCTGAAGTGTCAGGGTTAAGCAAATGGGTTTATTTTAACTACACTAGGAGCAATTCAAGCTTTAAAAGAATAGGTAATAGTTTTGAACTTGGCATCTTGAATTGAGTATCTATCTTTTTAAAAAATCAGGTATTCTCAAAATGTTTTAGTTTGCAAACTATCCATCAACGGTACTTGCAGAACAAATTGCCTATGTTTTACAGCTGATATTCTGCAAGAACCAATTGTTTTTAATTGCTTTGTATTCCTGAGAACATTGGTGAATAGTTTTATAATAGTAGATGTGTTTGTCAATGTCTCTGAATTTAAAAAGAAATGCCATTTGTTCACACAATGACATTTAGTTCCTGAAGCTTATTTCTGTTTAGTCTATATGCTTCAAATTACTGGGGTGGGTGACGCCAGATGATTCTCATCTTAAACTGGTGGAAAGAGTTAATTTGAACCAGTTAATAATAAAGAATAAGGCACAATCAGATTTAGGAATAAGCATTTGAAATGCAGAGCCTTTATGGCATAGTCTTACCATTGCTTTTGTATCAGAATTCTTCTGAGACCAATTCAAATTAACATTGCTTCAAGAACAGGAGAGAGAGGACATCAACTGCTCAGATAACATTCATGGAATCCTGGGCTTTGAAAGATAAAGAACATCCATGTTGTCTTCCTTGCCTGATAGCGAAGCATTCATAAAATGTGCTTCATAAAACCTACTCAATTCATTAATAATTGCTATTCATAACTTGTGAGGTCAAGTATAAAAAAGGACTCCATTGCTATAATTTAAGAATTCAGATCTTAGAGCTTTTAAGTAAAAGTGTTTTAAAATTCAAAACTCCCAAAACCATGCACAGACTGTAGAGCTATTCACCAGATGGCAGGGTTTTCTTCTATATAAAGGGTAAGAGATCCATACATACATCTCTCCTTTCCTAACAACCTCTAACCTCCTTGATGTATGACATTAACCAGCTTATAGAAAACTGCAAAATATGGAACACCGAATGAGAAGCTCATTGAAACCATATTGTCGAATCAGTGCTGAAAGAATCTTTATTGGAGTCCAAAGAGGACCTTAAAATTGGCCATATTAGCGCGGACAGGCTGCACTTCACAAACAATACAGGCTACTCACTGGGGAGATGGGATGTTTCTGAGGGCAGACCACTGACTCCAACTTGACCAGGTCATCAATAAGAGGTCTGCATATGTGCCAGAAGGGAAAGAGTAAACAATGGTAAGCATATATAATCATCACCATTGCTCCATGTATCTATTGTGGTGAAAATAAACCTCACTGATATGAATCTTGCACAGACATTATTGCCAAGTTTTATCAGAGACATAAAACTATTCATGGATGTTTTTCTGCAGTAAGAAGAGAATTCTGTCTACAGTGCTGTTTAATCACCAGAAATCAGTAATCTGCGAAAGTCCTAGGAGTAGATGATACTAACCAACAGGATGTGTCCTCCCTTGGGGATGTGATAGTTCCCACCAGGAAAATTTTGTGCACATGTCATATTTAGTGGAAGCAACACAAAAATTTTGATTTGAGACAGGAGTAGGATGCCCATTCTTTCTGAGACTGCCTAAATTTATCTGACTGTCTTCCATTCAACTTGATAATGCAGGAGGAATGATCTCCAGTTGCAAGGGCAGATGTATGCTATATTTTAATATAAGAGAGAGATTTTACTGATCTCCTATATATCAACCCTGATCAGAATTATCTTTTATAAAATAGAGATATATGTGTACCTTTGAGTTTTCTGTATTCGTTAATTACAGGACAAATTCAAGTTGGCTCAATACACTATGCATCAGTCTTTATTGAAGGCACTCCATTTCTAAGATCACAAGTGGATATCAATGAGTTTTTATTTCTCTTTAAGGAGAAGGTAGAAGTGAGAAAGGGGTTGTGGTCAGCCACAAGTGGTATTCCAGATCTTAATTTGGTATCTCAGGAAAGAATGGGAGGAAAGGTTAATCAACATGCCACAGAGATCAGTGGTTTAGCACAGAAGCAGACACTGAACCTTGTTTCGCTCTTAAATAAAAGCATAAATCGAGCCAAATCTACTGTCCGTTTTGAGAGTGGTTGGCATGATTTTCATAGAAGCGACAAAGATGCAAATTAGTCATTTTAATCTGCTGAAGATACCAATGATATGCAACAAGAACCTGATGAAACAACTCCTTTATATAAAAAAGCATCAAAACCACAGGTTTCTCCTATTTGCAAAGGTAGCTTTTGTGGAACAAATGCCCAATATTGTCGAATCAGCAGTCAAGTCTGGAGATGAAAACAACAAAGGAGCCTTTTTGCAGATCTTAATGGTGCCATGTGTTTATGTGAAGGAGTAATTTCATTGAATCCACAAAGTTTCTTTTCCATCTGATATCGGTGTCACCACATACCCTGTTGAAGTGTCAGAGGTATTAATGCCTGCTGAGGAGCAGGCTTACACAAGAGAGGATGTAAGAAGAACCATAGCATACAAAAAGTGAAAGAATTACAGCATCAGCAGGAAAATTGTCAGATTTTCTCCAGAATATTGCTCCGTCGCTCGTCCACCTTGTTTATTTGCAGGTGAATCATGACGTCATTCCTTTTCTTTTTGCAGCAAAGAAGACGTAGCTGTAAAAGAGTTGAATGAACCTCATTCTTTCATCAGAAACTGTTTAACCTCTTAACATTTCCCCAGAGTGCAAGAAAGAAGAAGAAAAAGCAAGCTGTGAAGATGAAAATATTCATCCGTGATTTTTTTTCTACAGTGATGAAGAACCAGATATGTCTGATAGCTGTCGTCAGTGGTTTCCACAGAGAAGACTGTGGAGGTCATAAGTCTTTAATATCTAAGCCCATAGACCCAAGTAAAACGATGGAGATTGATGGCTCCAGCACAAGAGATTGTGGACTAGGGTGTGGAATGCACAGTGTGGTGGAGTAGGTTAAAAACGTGTGTAAAATAAGAATATGAATAGAAGCAAAGATCTGCGGGAGGTAAAGTATAAGGAATTAATGGCTATTAAGTTAGTTATTAGAAAAGTAGAAATGTCTGGGAAGACTCATCAAGTTTGGCAGTATTTGTTAAGAGAAAGCAGAGTCGACATTTGGGTCCAGTGACCCTTTTTCAGAACTGTTTATAATAAGGAAAAGGTGATATATATGTATATATGCTGAAGACAGGGAGGAGTGGAGGAGCAGTGTGGGAAGGGAGTAAATGATAAGTGGAGATAGAGCCCAGAGAGAGAGAGAGGGAAGGAGGGAGGGAGAGGGGGAGAGGGGGAGAGAGAGAGAGAGAGAGAGAGAGAGAGAGAGAAAACAGATCGGGCAGACAAAAGGATGGATAATGGTAGGCCAGGAGAAAGAAAAGCTGGTTATAGGGAACATTAGTGGTTGAAAAGGGGTCTGCTATGCTGAAAGCAGCCCATGTGATGAGAGGGCTGGAAGTCTGGGGTGGGGGAAGGACATAGAAAAAGGTGTTTGTGCCTCTAAAATATTTGAATTTGATATTGAGTCCTGAAGGCGCAGGGACCCCAAGCGGAAAATGAGATACTGCTCTTCCAGCTTGCACTGAACCTTGCTGGGGAGCTTCACTGGGGAGATGAAATGCAGACTGGGCAACTGCTCTATGGAACACTTACGTTCTGTCGACAAAAATGATCATGTTCTTCCAGTTGCACACGACTTCAATACAGCACCATGTTCCCTGGCCACCATTTCCATCTTGGACTTGCTACACTGCTCCAGTGAGACTGAGAAAGAAAGGCTGTGATAAAATTTTAACTTGCAAATTGTCTGAAAAGCCAATAAATGTTTATTAGTGTGTGTATTGAAAATGTGCAGATTGCAATCTTATTATTAGTGCAGTGATTAGATTCTCCGTTTTGCAGAAGCTGACTCTTATTAAGACAAAAAGAACCTTGCAAAAGTGATGTTGGTGTATTCATTCAAGTTGTTGCAGCATTTAGTGTCTGCTCCTTTTGCAATGGTTGAAGTTCATATATATTTCTCTTGACATGATATGCAATTCTACAGTACATGATGCATTTAAAATAATTTTTTCTTTATAAAGAAACAGACTTTTCCAGTGCTAATTCCAAAGTAAACAATATCCTGAATGTTCCATGATGTGTAGGTGCTGATGTTGGACTTGGGTGGACAAGGTCAGAAATCAAAACATTACCAGGTTATGGTCCAACAGGTTTATTTGAAAACACAACCTTTTGGAGCCTCAGTCCTTCTGCAGGTATCAGTGAGAGAGGTATTATCAGACACAATTCATTAGTGAAAAATCAAAGGTTCACACCATTGATGAGGATGCACTAAACAAACTAAGATGCTGTTAAATCTTTAAATTTTTAATGAAATATTTAACAGCATCTTAGGTTTGTTTAGCACATCCTCATCTATGGTGTGAACTTATTATGTTTTACCTATAAATTCTGTGTTTGATACTATCTCTCTCACTAAGACCTGAAGAAGGACAGACTCCGAAAGCTTGTGTTTTCAAATAAATCTGTTGGACTATAACCTAGTGTAGCGTGCTTTCTGATCCTGACTGTTCCAGATAGAAGTTATTTAACAGCTGACATGAAATCTTACTATTGGCATTTATTTTCAAAATTAAGTGGAATCTGCTTATTTTCTCAATGAGCTGCTGTGGCTTTTGGAATAGTACATGAGTACTAAATTGTCACCTTTCTGTGGAGAATTAATAGTGGGTGAGACACAGGAAATATACAGGGCCTACACTGAACTGTGAGTCTTTAACTATGGTCAGCACAACAAATATCAAAAATTACTGTGTTTTCATTATATGAAAAAATAAACAACTTGATCTTTTGGTAGCTCCATTTTGCAGAAGTTATAATTGGTGTTTGAACTTAAAATTAGTGCTGACATTTTTCACAATGCATACATTGTAGTGTTCTATCACTTCAACCAATTAGGAATCTGGCAGTATAATAAATATTTTAAATGATATTAATCTGAAAAGACAGGTCGTGATGTCTTTTTAGATCTGTATGAAATTCATTAAGACTCATTATTATTATTCAATGCTTCACAAGGAATGAAAATAGAATATTAAAAAGGAAGGTTTACCTCAATCACAAAAATAAATTTAACTTCACCTGATCTCTGATTTATGAAAGAGAAACATCTAACAATTATCGTGACAAAATCTGACCTTGGATTCTGTATGAAATATTGCCACAAATCATTTCTGCAACTCTTTTGGGAAAATGAACTAGAATTTTGCACTATTGATTCCAAGGGAATTAATTCCAATGCTGGCATTGACTGGACGTCTGATATGTCCAGTACAGAACTGCTAAAAACACAGAGCCTCATTCATGTTTTCCCGAGATCATTTATCATGGATTTGGGAGGAAGGAAGATACAATAATCTTTTATAATTTAAATCATCAATCTGCACAGACGCAAAATTACTGGGCAGGTGCGCAACCAATTAACTATTTAAATAATCAGTGACTCATGGATAAAAACGGTTTAGAGGCAAGATCACTGACTTCGTTTAGGAAAACCTAGACATGGTGATAGACCATGTTCAGATTAGTATTCTGGACAGATGAAATCGGCAGGATATCTCATTCCAAAGCTGCCTTGTGATATTACTAACAAAGAACACATTTTGAGCTTTATCATTAAATGTGGAATAAGGCAATAAAATAATGAAAATCAGGAGGCAGCGGTTAGTATCCTTTTCTATTCAAAACCAGGTCATCTCCAGGCTGTCCAGTTTCAAGAGTTTTAGGAGCTTTATTTCTCCTTGAACAACTTCACTGCCCATTACATTTAGTCCTATGCTTATTTTTGGATGGTTCTTCAAATGCCGTACCATCTCATTGACATTCAGTCTTTCACCTCTCGACTTTAATTTCCCATTTCCCATCATGGCCTTTCGTATTTCTATCATTAGAACAGTCCTGTATGCTGTATTATACATAAGCTTCCTCTGCTTAAATGCTCATGACCTTGAGAATAAAATTCATCTCCTTCTCCAGCCCATTGGTTACAACATTTCAAGAAGGTGGAACTATTTTCTTAATCTCTCTTTCCACCTGCACATTAACACATTAAAACCCAGGGCTGATATTACCTGTTTTCTGATTTATTTTTTGTCACCCTAGAGGGGGGTGTCCTGTCTAGGCTCCTTATTTTGGATTCACAAATACACATGAACTGACAATTAAGGTTTGACCTTCCTAGAATAAACATTATGACCAATCAGAATTTTACCTTCACCATTTTCTTTATCTGACGTCTGCTCATCTCTCTTTCCAGTGATAAAATTGGATAAAAATCGGACATTAAATGTACTGTATGGTCAATTATATGATGAAATAGATATTCTGCATAAGGGTGGTTCATACTTACAGTACAAAAAATCGATTGAGAGAGGTGAGAATTAAAGGTTATCCATTAAACACTCGTATAAATTTTGATAATTATACCTGTCTATTGTTCATTTGAAAATACAACATGCTTTATGGAAGGGCATGTAGAAGAGAAGCATTCCTTCTATTTTTATAGAAATAATTATGAACTACTCATCCATATAATGAATATTTGTAAAAGGGACAGTGAGCGGAAACCCACCACAAAAAGATGAATCACTTCAGTGTATTTGCAATTGCTGCCATTTTCCACACAAAGTTCAGCTGCTTATGTAACGTTTAAAGGTGCCTTGTTCTTTCAGCACAGATCCACTCCTCTACCTCCATACTTTATACACCTCAATATAACCTCCTTTTTTACACCTTTTGTCAGATTCACCACTATTGCAAATTGTCTTAGAGATGACACACACTTCAGCCAATGTGCACCTATGGTGGCAGCAGTGAATGTTTAATGTAGCTGGATGGAATACTGATCAAACAGGGTGATATTGGGAACGGCAGATGGTGGAGAGTCCAAGATAACAAAGTGTGGGGCTGAATGAACACAGCAGGCCAAGCAGCATCTCAGGAGCACAAAAGCTGACGTTTCAGATCAAACAGGGTGTTTTGTCTTGGATGGTTTTGAATATCTTCATTCTTTGGAGCTGTATTTATCCAGGCAAATGGTAAGTATTCAGTCTCACACTTGACTTGTATCTGGAGTATGGTGGACAGGAACTGGGGAGTCAGCAAACAAGTTATTTGTTGCAGAACATTAGCCTTATTCCTATTCCTGTTTTGAGTACTTACATGGCTTGTGCAGTTAAGTTTCTGGTCAATAGTAATCTCCGGAATGCTGAAAGTGGCATTCAGCAATGGCAATGATACTGATTGTCAAAAGAAGGTCTTTGATTCACACATTGAATATAGGCATTGCCTTGAAGTTGTGTGGCATGGATGTTATTGAATCAGTCCAACCCTAAATATTGTTTTTGTCTTGCCACATGCGGGCATGGATTACTTCATTAATTGAACAGTGACAAATAGTGCTGAACATTGTGCAATCACCAACAAATGATCTGACCTGGTGATGGAGGGAAAGTTACTGATGAAGCCATTGAAAACATCTGAGTGTAATCACAAATTGTCACTGCTCTACACATGTGCACAGACCCACCCACAATTTTCTAATTAGCAAGACATTGGCTTTGCAGAGGGATAGTATTACCGTGATCCAGTTGACCACTTTACAATCTGTGAATAGTATTGTAGAACAAAAAGCTATTCAAAGTTGTATTACAAAGTGACTGTTTTATATTGGTTTCTTATTAGTGAGGGAGTTACAAATTGAATGCTTCATATCATAATTTAATTAACACAAATATTGAATTGGATTGAATTGATTTATTGTCATGTGGAATGAAATATAGTGAAAATTTTTATTTACACAGATCACAGCAAGCAAACAACGTACAGATCAAAAAGACTTAGAGACATACAGGTTACATTGCAGATTACATTATTTGAGGCATTCAACAGTCTGATAACAGCCGGAAAGAAGCTGTTCCTGAACCTGTTTGTGCGTGTGTTCAGGCTTCCCTTTCTTCTGCCTGACAGAAGAAGTTGTAGGACATCATTACCAGGATATAATTCAACCCATCCAGACCACAGTAGCTATTTTTTTAACTTTTCCATAGGATCCTGCTCCCCTGCTCTCTCTGCTTAGTTCTTCAGTTTTATTTCCCTCAGGCATTTATCTTCTCTCCTAAGCAGTATTATTTGAATCTGATTGATTTAACTGTTAAGGAGTCTCCTTGCTACCTGCCCAGTCAAAGTCATTGCAAGGAGGATCCTCCTCAATTGCCCTTCTTCCAGCAGTCAAAGAGTGCCGTCCAAAATTGCAGTGCTGTTTTTTTTTCCATATAGGAGTACCACGGATTTGCTCTTAACTGTGCAGCAGTCAAGAAAAATGCCAGGACAAGCACCAACCACCAACATGGTCTCTTTTGACATCAAAAAGTCTTTGACTCTGCCACTGTTAAGGCTTATGGAATATCCTCCTCAAATTTGGTCGTACGTCAACATTTGTCACTATTCTCCATCTACTCCATAATGACATGAAAGCCATAATCCTTATCAATAGAACCAGCACAGTCCACATCTTAGTGAATACTGGAATTAAATTCTCTTTTCCATCTTTGTCACTGCAGTATTCACCAGAGACATGGAGATAACTTACAGAATATACTGTTACCTAATTCTATTTTTAATGCAGAATCAAATCCTTCTAATTTTAGTTATGAAGCTGCAGAATTCAAATGTGCTTCTAATGTTCTCACTCAGAAATGGAGCTCCAGGTTATTGCTGACTCCTCTGAATGAGAAAAAAAAGTATTTCTTAAACACTAAAAAACGAAGGCCCTCTTGCCACCAGCTCCCCCAGTGAATTACCTTCCATCATTGATTGAGCTCAATGGCAAAATCCTAGAAAATGTGATCAAATTCACATAGAGATGACAAAATGAATTAGCACCTCCAATGAGTCAGATTCACCTTCGGCTAACTGAGGAAAATAAAATTCGAAGACTATAATGAAGCTAAGGTCATGGTTTACTCATCCACTTAGTCTCCTTTCTGCTTTGGGGATGTCCTCAAAGTATCCCTGAACAGATCAAACATTCTCAATAACTCATGGAAGTCCTCGGATTCTGGCTATTTCAAGTGGATAACATTCATTCATGTGGCACCAAACATATTGAGAGACCTTAACAGGAACACACTGGGAGGCTAAGTAATAGAATCGGGGGAGGACATAGCTTCTGAATAACTCATCCAGTCCCAATGTTATTCTACTCAACTTGGAATTTATATGATCCAATCTGTTAGGTTGGGTTCATTTCAGGTTCTGTATATGGAGTCAAATTCCACATGTTTGTTGATTGCATGACAGGTTGAAAACCAGGCCTGTAGGAATTCCTGTGAGTGTCTGTGGTTGGCTTGAGCTAGGATGGTCATGCTGTACTAGCTGAATTGATGGCCTTCATTGTCCGAGTGCACAGAGATGAGGGAAAGTTCATCGTGTTGTTTTGCTGCTAGCTGGTGTTTGTGTATCCTGATGGCTAGTTTCCTTCCAATCTGACCGATATAATTTTTGTTGCCGTCATTGCAAGGTATTTTGCAAACTATGTTGGTCCTGTATGTCATGGATATGGGGTTGTTGGTCCTCGTGAGTGTTTGTCGTAGTATGGCTGTGGGAAGCATGGTAGCACACAAATCCACACAAACACTCACGAGATCCAAAGACCCCAAACTCATGACATGCAGGACCAATGTAGTTTACAAAATACCTTGCAATGACTGCAACAAACATTATATCAGCCAGACCAGAAGGAAACTAGCTATCAGGATGCACAAACGCCAGTTAGCAGCAAAACGACACAATGACCTTTCCCTCATTGCAATGCACTCTATGTGAATTTAAGGCCATCAATTTAACTAGTACAACATGACCAAACTAACTCAAACCAACCACAGACATTCACGTGAATTCCTATAGGCCTGGTTTTCAACCCGTAATGCAATCAATAAACATGTGGAATTAGACCCCATATGCAAACTCATACAGAATAGAACCAGATGTGACACAACCCAACTTAACAGGCCAGATCATATAAATACCAAGCAGAGTAGAACAACATCGCTTCATCGGAGGCTGCACTGATGATGTTATCTAGCATAGTGCCAATGTATGATGACCAGCCAGCTCGGTGAGTAAGCCAACAACCTCATCCACTACCCGAGCTACAAATCTTCATAAGAACTTGAATTAGCTACACAAACCTTTAAGCAGGACCACATGTGGCTGATTCAGAAGTTCACATATTCTATTTATCAACATATTCAGAATATATTGAACTTGGAGTGGAAGCAAGTCATTCTCAATCCCCAAATATCAAATCCCCCTACTTCATAGCCCTATTGAATTTACTTCTTTCTGCTTGCAATAAATGACAGTACCCATTACTATCCCAATCATTTGCTGCCCCTGCATACTAACACTTTGTGATTCTTGCCCCTAGATACCCAGATCTTTTCTTACCGCAACGTTTATCGACATCTTTAATTTTTAAATCGTACTATTTCTAAGAAACTTCAAAAGCGTACATTTTCCCACATTGCACTCTATTTGCCATTTTTGTTTCCGCCCATTCACTTGACCTAACTATATTCCTTAGCAGAAATCTGTGTCCTTGCTCCAACTTTCTCTCCTAATTCTCTTTGTGCCATTAATAAATTATGCAGCCATTTATTTCATCAACTTATCCAACTTCTTGATACAGATCGTAAACCATTGAGGTCCCAGAATGGTCCCTGTGCTAATTACAACATGCTAATCTGAAACTGACACATTTATCCCTAGTCTCTGTTTACTGTTAATGATCCAATTCTCACTCCTTTCCAATTTATAACCCACTGCACCATGAACACTTATTCTCTATAATTATCACAGAAGTGCTACTTTATTGAATTTATTTTGGAAAGCAAAGTGCACCAGTAGTAAACATTCTCCTTTATCCATCTTGCTTATTATTTCCTCAGAGAGCTCTAGTACATAAATCAAACATGATCTTCCTTTCACAAAACCATGTTGACTGTGCCTGATTACAATTACATTTTCTAAATGGCCTGCTATCACTCCCCTAATTATTGACTTAAATATTATCCCTGTTGTAAATGTTAGACTAATTAAACAATAGCTTTCTCCTTTCACACAAAAGGGTTGTGAGTCTGTAGAATTCCCTGCCCAGTGAAACAGTTGAAGCTACTTCGCTGAATGTTTTTAAGGCAAGGCTAGATACATTTCTGAACAGTTGAGGATTTAAGGGTTATGGTGAGCAGGTGGGTAGGTGGAGCTGAGTTGCAAAATGACTAGCCATGATCTTATTAAATGGCGGGGCAGGCTTGAGGGGCCGGATGGCCTACTCCTGCTCCTAGTTCTTAGGTTTTTATGTTCTTTCTGTCGCCCTCCTTTTTTGGATTTGAAATGCTATAATCATCATTTACCAATTTGATGAAGACCTTCCAGAATAAGGGAAAGTTTGCGAGTAGAAACTGTTGCTTTATCTTTATTTTATAAAACCCGTACATATCTTGAGCATCACTGTTAAACATCTTTGTGCTTTATCTCAAGGAGGATAACAACAACCTAGAGTCATCTAGTCATCAAGGTATGACAGCAAGGAAGTAGACCCTTTGGCTTAAATCGTCCATGCTGGCCAGGTTTCCTGAGCTGAACTTACCCCATTTGCCTGTGTTTGGCCCATATCCCCCTAAACCTTTCCTATCCATGTACCTGTCTGAAAGTCTTTTAAATGTTGTAATTGTACTCACCTTCACCACTTCCCCTGGCAGCTAGTTCTATGCACATATCACCCTCCGTGTGACAAATTTATTCCTCAGGTCCCTTTTAAATCTTTTCCCTCTCACCTTAAACCTATGCCATCTAGTTTTAGACACCCCTAAGCTGGGGAAAAGATATCGGCTATTCACTTCATCTATACCCCTCATAATTATGATCCAGGGAAAAAAATTTCAGCCTATCCAGTCTCTCCTTATAACTCAAACCTTCTAGTCTCAGTAACATCCTTGTAAATCTTTTTTGCACTCTTTTCAGTTAAATAACATCCTTGCTATGTCAACGAGACCAGAATTGTGTGCAGTACTGTAAATGTGGCCTTACTAATGTCTTGTACAGCTGTAACATGACGTCCCATGTGCTGCATTAAATGCACTGACCGATGAAGACAAGCATTCCAAACGCTCCAAGCTCTCAATATAAATCAAGTTGTTCATCCCAGTTAACATTCCTCTGAATGATTTCCAAGGTTCCAGCATCCTTCTTCAGAATGGTGCCCAGAATTTCAAACAACACAGCAGTCCAATGAAGCTAAACCAGTGTATTATTAAGATTTAGAATAATTTCCTAGCTTTTGTGCTTTATTCTTCTATTAGTTGAGCCAGAATAAACCTATAATTATTATATGCATCTTGCTTAACTTGTCCTACCAACATCAAATATTTGTGTATATATACCACTAAGAAATCTAGGTTCAAACACTCCCTTTTAAAATTATATCATTTCATTGAAGTATCTTTTCTCATTCTTCCTCTCAAGATATATTTGTGTACATTTCTCTCTGCACCAAATTATTTACAAAGAATGGCATTTGTTTGCAGTGATATAATTTGAACAAGAAATACAGGCAAGGGAAACAGGTGGCCATTGCTGACATGTTGTTGAGAGCAGGACACCCTATGAAAAGAAAAGTTTGAAGATGCTAAGATAGAGTGTGAAATCTTCCGGTTACTGCTGGTAACAAACATGAAGCTGAGCAAGATCTTAGCCAGCCAAATAGACTATGTATGAAGCTCTGAGCAGACCTCTTCACACTCAGAGGAATTGGTCATTTTGTCACCTTCCACTGCTATTCTTACTACTGGGAGTTAAACCTTCTCCCTTCCTCACACTGGCTATGCTTCCTTTGTTTTTTGTGATGTTCTCCACAATATTTGCATTCTGGCTTTGATCTTTTTGCTAATTCCTCCCCAGATATTTTTACTTTTTCTTCTGTCCGATTTGACCTGGAACGTCTCTCAGCATAATGCAAGGCTTTCCTGACTATGCTCTAATTAATGATTGAGTGCCTTAAATCTTCTGCACACATTTGATAATTTTGTTGAGAGTAAAGATAAAATTGCCATAATCCTTTCCAAACATATGACTATTCTCTCGTTAGAGTGAGATGATTGACATTGGTTTAACCTGAGGGATCCCATGCCTCAGGTAAGACAAGAGGTTGAGATAGAGATTGTTTCATGGCATGTGAGTTAAACCCATGCTGTTGGCATCACTTTGTAGTATAAACCAGCTGTCCATCTAATTGAGCTGACTATCAAAAGCTGCAGGTACAACAGTGTAATCCAGGACGAAGGAGGCAAGGCAGCAGCTAGGGTGGTGAGCACACTCCGGAAGTGGTGATGGTGATCCCAGAGGGCCTGAACAGCTATGGAATGGAACCTTTTCCTTTGTTGATTTCTGTAGTGCTGTGAGACAGCTCTCTCACTGCCATGTGAGTATCATCAATGGCTCTCTACTCCTTGGGGGATGCCAGCTATATTCCTGAATCCTACTGCCAAGGCTGCAGCATTGATCTCTTCTGGGGCATCAAACTGACTGAGTGCGATCTTACACAAATGGCATTGTGAAAGCGTTCTACTGTCTTTTCTATCTTGATCTCTCTGTATTCATTTCAGATTGGACATGCACATACATATTATGCTCAGTCACCTTACATTGTGTTCACATGATACAGCATAAAACTGTGCATTGAACACTAATATACATGCATGAATGTAGACCCAGGTCAGGGAGCTAAAATGAATCAATGAGTTTGCTAGGTGGAAGAAGTTCAAGTGAGCATCTTGGGGAAGTGGGGGTGTAATGGTAATGTCAATAGACCGGTAATACAGCAATTCACACTCTGTGAACATATGCTTAAATCCTACCATGGCAGACAGTGAAGAAGCAGGAAATAGTCATCCCCAGTAGGAGAAAATCTAATCATCTTCCCTTCATGTTCAATGATATTGCTATCACTTAATGCCTCACTATCAATATTGTGGAGATTACCATTCACTTGAAACTGAACTGGGCTAACTAAATACAGTGGCTACAAGAGCCAGGAATCCTGGAGCAAGTAATTCACCTTTTAACTTCACAAAGCCTGTTCACTACCTACAAAACACACAAAGTGATGGAACACTCCCCACTTGACTGGAAGTATGCAACACCAATAGTACTCATGAACCACCATTCAGGGCATACCTGCACATACGCCCATAACATCCTATCCAATGCCTTCAACATTTACCCCTTGTGCCACCATTGCACAGTGTGGGCAATGCGTGCTATCAACAAGATGCATGGCAACAACTTACAAAGTGTCCTGAGTCAGTTCTTCCTAAATCCCTAACAAAAACAATTGCCTGGAAGGACAAGTGCAGCAGATGTATGGAGCTGAGGTATTTTCCCATTATAACTTGAAATTGTGCCGCAATTTCTTCACTGCCGCACAGACAAACTCCTAGAAATAGTTAAAATTTCTTGCCACAAATACAGCTAGGACCATCAGCAAAGTCAATGGGCTTGATCCCTGTCTCTCACTGGCTGCAAAATTCATGCCTTCATGAGATTGTTGACCTGCTCGCTGAGCTGGCTTATTTTCATTCAGATGTTTTGCCACCATGCTAGGTAACATCATCAGTGAGGCCTCCGATGAAGCAATGTTGCTCTACTCCATTTGGAGTTTATATTGCCTGGTCTGTTATGGTGAGTTGTGTAATTTCTGATTCTGTTCTGTATGGGTTTGTATGTGGGCTCCAATTCTATATGTTTGTTGATTGCATTATGGGCAGAGTGCCATACCTCTGGAAATTCCTGTATGTGTCTATGTTTGACTTGGGCTACTATGGCTACGTTGTCCCAGTTAAACTGATGGTTTTCGTTGTCTGGGTGTACTGATATTAAGGAAAGCTTGTCGTGTTATTTTGCTGCTTGCCGATGTTCATGTATTTTGATGGCTAGTTTCCTCCCTCTCTTCCCTACCTCCTTGACCTGTCCATTTTCTCTCCCACCTATCCACTCCACCGATCCCACTGACCAATCCCCACCTGTACTTACCTATCACCATCCAACCTACCTTCCCTAGCCCCACTCCTCCTCTTTCTATTTATTTCCCATTTCACTCCTCCCTCTCCATTTCTAAAGAAGGGTCCCAACCCAAAATGTCAGCTTTCCTGCCCCACTGATGCTGCCTGGCCTGCTGTGTACATCCAGCTCCACACTGCGTTGTCCTGACTCCAGCATCTGCAGTTCTTGCTATCATCAGCCTAGTTTTTGCCTGTCATGTAATCAGAAATTTCACTGGTGGGATATATTATTTCCAACAGCAATACTGATTCACTTGATTTCCTGTGTAAGCAACCAATCATTTAGAACTTCAAAACAATAATTTGTCGATCTTCCAGGACAAAGGCTGTTTAAATGACCTGTTCAGAGCCCAGCCTAACAAATCCCAGGTTAGTGTACTTCACCACAATTTATGCACTCTGGCCCCTGAAACGCTAACCTCTGGAGTAGTACATCCAGTGCAGGGAATCTCCTGATCCTCTCCTCTCATGAACTGAGCTTGCAAACCAGGTTTCAGAGAATTCTGTCAGCCAGCCTTCAGTTATCAGTGGAAATCCCAAACAGCTAAAAGCTCTTGGATTTCTTATAATTGGAGCTAGGTTTATGTCGGCATGTTTGCAAGGACAAATATCAGATCTATTTTGGTAAATTTTATTCATGTTCAATAGTTTATTTTATTTTCTACTGCAATAGCTCCCATTAGTTGCCCATGTTGTATGTTATTCTGTGTCTATTAATATGTATTTTGAACAGTTGCAGGTGAAGGTGGACAGATGGCCTTGCTTCACTACAATACTTTATAAAACAATGTGCTTTCATTGTTAATGATTTAATTAGTGAAAATAAATTGCTGTAATTTAGATTTTGTGCAGCTGAATTACTCTAAATACGTTTCTCGAGGCTTTGAGGTAATTAACACCAACAAAGAATTGTATCACCACAGGACGTTCCATTCAAACAGCAGGTTGATATTGAGTTTTCTGCGACATGCATAAACACAAACACCTCTGAGTAGATTATTATTAAATCCTTTAATGTCTTAGTGCTAATGCTTCATACTAATGTCTTAGTACTGCTGTTTGAGGACATTTCACACCACACATTCTACACCTGGTGAGGAGATTTCTGTTGTGTTGGTTAAGGTGTTGCAGATAAGTCTAATTAGTTCCTGATATGTTGTGGGCTTCAGATACGTCCCATCATCTGGAATTCCTACTCTTGGTTTAAAGTAATATTTCTGTTAATATATCTGTTCTTTAGATTAACTGGAAGGTGGCACTAGGATCTCTGCCACTCTTTCAGTTAATTGTTGGGGTGTTTTGTTGCCAATGGGAGTAGGAATTATTGTGGGTACAAATCCTTCACATGCTTCTCTGCCATCTGATGCCATTTCTGGGATTTTCCTCTGGAAGTGAAAGCAGAGTCATGCTGTTAAATGGATTAATGATGGAGAGAAGTAATTTTAAAAATGTTCTATCATTAATGCCATAACAGCTTCACCTGTCACGAATGCCATATTGTTCAACGCTGCTTGGGAAGTTAAGGTGGAATAAAAATTTCGCAATAAAAGATTGAAACATTTGAAATCAAATTCAAGAAGACCGTTTTTCATAAGCCGGTATCACAAGTTGTGATGGAATATGCTGAGAGACACAGCAATTTTTGGAAGGTATATTTTATATTTGTTCATGTGAAGTGGGCATCACTGGCTAGGTTAATTCTCCTGGAGAAGGTGGTGGTGAGTTGCTGCTTTCCTGAACATCTACAGTCTTGCAACATTGAAGGAATGGCAATATTGCAGGCTGGACACTATTATTCTTTAGTGAAATATATGAAGCTGGAATTTATCTCCCAAGGTGACAAAGGGTGTTGAGCCACTTTCTTGCAATTGCAGCAGTTCATGGAATATACGGTGAACCTTTTATTAACTGGTACATACGGGGCCAGGGTTGTATCAGTTTATCAAATATTCTGTTTGGTCAACATGTCTGCACAATCAATGTAAAAACACATACTAAGTAGTAGAAAAGTAATGCACGGGGTATACACCTCACTGTTGTACTTTATTTACAGCATAAATCACTTAAATAATAGTGGAACTTTGCCTTAAAAAATTTATGAGCAAAGAGCCTTCTTACTTGCGTCATCTACTGTCAGCTCTCACAGCATGGAGAATGTAATATTACTGTAGATGTCCAGTATTTGAGGTATATAATTTTTGCCAGGTTATTAAGATTTCACCTTCATAAGGTGATGGTTATAACATGCTGTAGGCATGTTTACAATGCTGCTCAGAAGAGAATTCTTGCAGTGAAGGAATGACAATACAGTTTCAGGTCAGCATAGTTGCTTGGAGGTCCCATCCACCTGCTGTCTTTGTCCTTCCTGGAGGTTGAGTTCATGGGTTTGTGGAAGGTGCTGTTGGAGAAGCCTGGATAAGCTGTCAGCTCTGGATTTCATAGAATCCCTACAGTGTGGAAACAAGCCATTCAGCCCAACAAGTCTGCACCAACCCTCTGAAGAGCATCCCACCCAGACTCACTCCTTACCCTATCCCTGTAACCCTTCATTTCCCATGGCTAATCCACACAGCCTGCATGTTCCCGGACAAGATGGGCAACTTAGCATGGCCAATGTATCTAACCTGCACCTCTTTGGACATTGGGAGGAAACCAGACCTCTCAGATGGGATTCACATAGACATGGGGAGAATGTGCAGACTTCAACCAAAAATCTGTGACTGGAATTGAACCCATGTTTCCTGGTGTTGTGAGGCAGCAGTGCTAGCCAGTAAGCCACTGTGCCACCCTAAATGGCCTTGGAAACAATAAATAGGGGTCAAAGTAATGGTGGAAGTAAAAGAAGAAAATGTTGTAAAGCTCAGCAGGACAGACAGTATTTGTGAAAATAAAAAGAGAGCTAAGGAAAGATCAATAATCTTTCTTTAGTATCCCTTGTTGATGAAATTCTGATTAGAATTTTGCCACCAAACAAAATCTAGGCCTGACTCTTTCTTTGATAAGGTGCTTATATTTTCATTGTTGGGTAGGTTTCAAAAAATGAGCCATTAAAATTGTAGAGATCCAACAGCATTACAGAGCCACAGCAACGTGCATCTCAGATTGAGGCATATGAAGACTCCCACTATACCAAATTGACTGGCCAAAGGAGACCTCACATACTTATACAGAACAGACTATTTATTCTGGTGATTTGTTCAACTTGGGGTTTACAGAGAGTGGTACCCAGTATTAAATAAAGATAAGCAATACACTGCACATGCTGTTCCACACCGGAAACAAATGTGTGATGACCCCAGCTGATGATAATACTGGACAGGTCAGATCCCAGAACCATGCCTGGATTGATAAATTTCTTTTTGCTTAGTTATTAACAAGATGATAAAAATTGAAACATATTCGCATGAAAATGTAAGTTTTCTTTAACAACAAAACAAGAAAAGGTTTCTTACATGAAATAAGAAATTAAAAAAAAACTATGTAAATATAGACAATTAGTAAGATCTAAATGCATAACAAACAAAGGTTTAACTTTTTAGCTGATATTATCCATGACAGAGACATAAGTCCAGAGATGTTGTAGATCTGTTTAAATCCTTAAGGGTTCCACTTAACTCACTCCTGTTAGTTTCCTTGCCACTAATCTTTGAGACAATTTGATGATGCCTTTCCAGATCTGCCAACATGAACATTTTCACAAAACTGTCTGCTGAAACTTTCTCAACTCTAATAACTTGCAGAAAATCTCCTGGTTTAGAAGTATCATGAATTGAACTAAACTGCTAATACTTCAATTTGAGGCCAAACTGACAAAGAAAGTAGCCCTGAGCACCTTAAGGAATGTCGTTGTAGCTATTGAGTACTGGTTTCTCTGTTAAGTGAATGAACCATTGCTGAACATGTACTCATAGGTGAAAATGTCAGTTTCTCTGTTTAGGTAATGTATAACTATCTATTTGTCAGCTGAAAAGATAGCAAAGATGATTTTTTTTATTACAAATGGTCTGGTAGATGAATTCAAAAACAATCAGTGGATCAACTAATTTAATTGCCATTTTATGATTAAGCTTTTAAGGTACGTCTTCCTTTCAACATTACAAAAAATACTTGGCATTTTCATCAATTAAGTCAACACATTTCAATTCTACTTTCAATGCCTGATAGAATTTGTAATGTGAAATAAATGAGCATTTGAGATGAGCATGTGCATGAGCATCTCACATTGCTGAGTCCAAAAACATGGCTGGCACCGAAACTATTTGCTGTGAATCAGTGCGGTATTAGGGCCATAGAGGTTGCTGAAGTCAATGGGGTGTTGCTTTGCTAGATGGTTGGTTTGCACCGCACCGCAGTATAATTCCAACAGGGTGGGTTTAATTAACATGAGTGGCTTTCCTTCTCAGCTGGGCCGTGGAGTGGCAACTGGAGTTAAATTTAGATAAATGTGAGGTACTGCATTTTGGAAAGGCATATCAGGGCTTATACACTTAATGGTGATGTGGGATCCTGGGGGTTGTTGCTGCACAAACAGACCTTGGGGTGTGGGTGCATAGTTCCTTGAAAGTGGAGTTGTGGAAACACAGGGTGGTGAAGAAGGCGTTTGGAATGCTTGCCTTCATTATTACAAATATTGTGTATAGGAGTTGGGCTGCCATTACGTGGCTGTACAGGACATTAGTGAGGCCCCTTTTGGAATACTGCATACAATTCTGGTCTACCTTTTGTATGAAGGATGTTGTTAAACTTGAGATGGTACAGAAAAGATTTATAAGGATGTTGCCAGACCTGGAGAGTTTGAGTTGTAGGGAGAGGCTGATTAGGCTGGGCATTTTCCCTGAAATGTGAGACCTTGAGGGGTGACATAATAAAGGTTTATAAAATCATGAGGGCCATGCACTGGGGGAATAGCCAAGGTCTTTTGCCCAGGGTAGGGGAGTCTAAAACTAACGGACATAAGTTTAAGTTGAGTGGGAAAGATTTAGCAAGGACTTGAGGGGCAACTTTTTCACACAGAGGGTTGTGCATATATGGAACGAGCTGCCAGAGGAAGTGGTGGAGGTAAGTACAGTTATAACAATTACAAAGGGCACCTGGGTTGGTATATGAATAGGGAGGGTTAGAAGGATATGGGCTAAATGCTGGCAAATGGGGCTAGGTCAGATTGAGGTGCCTGGTCAGTGCAGATGAGTTAGAAGGGTCTGCTTCCATGCTATATGACACTATGACCCTCCCCTTAGAACACCATCAGTTGTCCCTCTCTATTGAGAGCGCAACCCTATAGTTTGATAAGGATATGGTGACTTTACCTTAGAGGTCCACAACAGAGGAGGAATAAAACCCATCCAGCCTGTGCTGGTCAAAAACAAGCACCTAAATATTCTAATCCAACTTTCCAACACTTGGTGCATCGCCTTATATGCTTTGAGATCTCAAGTGAACATGGAAGTTCTTCTTAAATATTAAGAGAGCCCCTACCAACATTACACGTAGTGAGTTCCAGATTCCCACCACCTGCTGGGTGAAAATGATTTTCTTCATATTCCCTTCAAACTAGCTGCTCCTCACCCTAAATCTATGCCAGCTGGTTACTATCCTCCCACAAAGACGGAATGTTCTTTCCAGTCTCCCTGCCTATTCTCATTGGACCGACAAAAAATGGATATAAGTGCAACACTTAGCTGGAAGAGCTAACTCATCTGTAACAACTAGAATGACAGAGAATCGTATTATTAAATGTTTTAACGTGAGCACAACCTAGACTATGATATGATTGAATATTCCTGACTATTCCATATAATGTTATGTTTAATCTTAGAAAGTATAGTTGCAATTGGGCCTGATTTTAACCAACTCAAAACTCTTTTGTTTAGTAAAAAGCCAGACAAACTGATGCATTTAAGTTTTAAATACAAACGTGAACTGGGAGTTCACCAAGAAAAAGGGAGATACCACAGGAGTAATATACAGACTTAGGAATCCTGGCAGCAAACACCATCCATCCCGAATATCAGAGATTGGAGCATACTCGACCCAGATTTTCTGACTATTAATTTAAATAGTCAGACAAACACATGCAGTGCACAGCTAAATTTCTGATACATGCCACAGTGGGGCCAGACTCACTGCTGGAAGCCTCAAGTCCAAACATTATTCCAGATTTGGAAGCCGGAAAAATAAATCTTTTACTTGAAGAACCCATACCTAAAGGTAAAGTTTGTGCTTATACTGTAAGTTAGAAATGCATACCAATGGAATTAACTTAAATAAAGTGTGTTTGTTTTTGTAATGGCAAAACCTTCAGGGGCTCTGAGCGATGCGGTCTGTGTTGATATGAGTGGTAGAGTAGTTTTCTTCCCATATACTCTGTCCAGCCCCCTTGTGATTTTGAAATCTTCCATGAAATCTCCTTTTGGTCTTTTCTCTAAGGAAAATGGTCTCATCCTTTCCAATCTATCTGCACAACAGAATTTTTTTTTAAATTCCTGGAACTATTCCTGTAAATCTTTTCTGCACTTTCTCTAACATGTTTTGAATGCTTCCTGAATTGTGATGCTCAGAACGATACTCAGTACTCCAGCTGAGGTTGAAGTAATATCTTACGTAAGTTCACCATAACCTCCTAGCTCCTGTACTCTATGCTTATATTAGCGAAACCAAGAATTCTGTATGCTTTATTAACTGCTCTCTCAATCTGTGCTTATGCACTGATCCACTTGGACTTTAGTACTCCTGTACACCTATTAGAATCGTACTCTGTCTTTGATATCACCTCTCCATGTTCTTTCTACCAGAATCACCTCACACTTCTCCACGTTGAACTTACTCTGCCATCCATCGGCCCACTCCACTAACTTGTTAATGTCCTTTTGAAGTTCTATACTGTTCTCCTTTTAGTTTGCAGTTCTTCCAAATTTTACATCATCCACAAAATTTGAAATTGTCCGGTTATGTACAGTATAACCTCCTCTACACTGTAGAGACAAAACATAGATTGGGCTACCACTTTGCGAAACACCCATGTCCTGGCCGCAAAAATGACACTGAGCTACCAGTAACCTGACATGTCAACACGCCACCATGTTCCCTGGTCAACATTGCTGTTCTAGACTTGTTGCAGGGCTCCAGCAAAACTCAGTGCAAACTGGAAGAATAGCATCTCATTTTCCCTTGCAGACTCTGCAGCCTTTGGGACTCAAATTGAGTTCAATAATTTTATAGAATCTGAGCAATTTCTCCCATATCCTTACCCCAACCCTCTCAACCAGGTCTTTCATCACATAGGGTGCTACAACAACCATCCCATCGTGAGAATGGTTCCAATTAGCAGCTATTCATTCTCCTAGGCTGATCTTTACCCATTCCTTTGTTTGCGCCTCTCTCTCTCTCTCTCTCTCTTTCTCTCTTTCTCTCTCTGGGCTTCAGCCCCGTCTATCATTTATCCCTGGCCCGTCTCCCCACCCTATGTTCAATATATATACCAACATAGCTACAATCATTTATGGAGAAAGATCACTGGAACCAAAATATTGACTCTGCTTTCTCTCCAACGATGCTGCCAGAGCTGTTGAGTTTTCCCAACGATTTCTGTTGTTGCTTCTGAGTTCTGGCATCTGCAGTTCTTTGTTTTCTTTCGCTATAAAATTGAAGATGTTGGGAAGAAGTCATAACTGGTCTGTGATGATGGGGCAGTGGGTGTTAATAGGAGATAGTGACTTAGTGAAGGATAATTAAGAGTAAGCAGAATTTTGGATAAACTGAAATTAGTGGGGGATGACTGGCTGCTCAGTAGTGCACTGGAGTAACAGGTCTAATGGTGCCAAAGTCAATGGAAGACAGTTGCATTAGTGGTTGGGGATATGGTTAGATAAACTAGCTACCTGGGCCATTAATTTCACCAAGGTAGGAATAGCATTTGTAAAGGCTGCAGGGTTAGAAATTAAGCTTAAGATTGAAAGGACATTTAAAATGTCACAATCAGTTTCAGAGGGCCTAACGATGACCATTTGAAGGAATTTCCAATTTTTGTCCAAATAGAAACTGACTTAAACATTAGTGAAAGGAAGCCGGTGTTTATGCTTTTAGTTTTGTCCTCATTTGAACTAGAATTCAAGACACCACTTTATACACATGAGACTGGTTGGGCCACAATTAGCCTGAGATACAGCACTGACAGTTAACTATCAATCTTAATTCTCAAACCAGCCAGGTAGATTCTGATTGGTCAGTGCATTGCCGGGGGATGGAGCAGAGTTTAGCTGTAACCATGATCCCTTTATCTTTGAAAAAAAGGGTGCAATACATATATGAATTCCTTTGGTCTACTTAAAACAGCATCCACAGTATTTGTGTATGTCGTTTTTAGCATGTGCAAACGCATTGCGCTGTGGGCCTGGTTTAAATTAATTTCCAGTATAACTCTTAACACAGTCCAGATCATTCAATAAATGATTTCCAGTAGCAGAATCACATCAGATGTACTTTTCTGAGGCTTGTGAGTACGGGATGGATAAACATGAGCAGCATGCTGCCAGCTGTGCATGGTCAATGGGATATGATGTTTGATATGGTCAGCCAGCTGTTGAGACACGACCTACATAGTTGGCACCATTCTGGCATTCGTACTGATATACTACATTACTCATTTCTGTGCTTGGCAAGACATCTCTTTGATAGCGGAATCCTGTTCATGGAGAAAACAACTTGCTGACCATGGCTCACTGGCCAATCAGAATTGATCTGCCTGGTCTGAAAATTAAGATTGACAGCTAACTGTTCATGCAGCATCTCCATGCCAGTTATAACCCAAGCAAACAGCACCGTTTTCTCATTCTGGATAAAAAAGTGTCACTTTTTTTCCCCAAGTCTGTATTTTGCATCCCAGTTCTGATGACTGCAGTACAAAATGTTTCAACTTTTAATTTTCATTAAGCAATGTTTAAGGAAATTTATTTCTGTTGAACTGCTCCGTTATGCCTTCACTCAGCAAAGATCGGCTAAGCCTTTGGAAATAGTTTCTTTTGTCTGAGTTTATTGTTGAATTTCAGTTGTAAATAACAAAATGTTGTCACTTCTCACATATTATATGTGAGCCGATCCTTCAGATCTCAGACGTTGTTCCACAGCTCAGAATAGATGTCAGCGAGTGATTACTTGCTGCCATTTCCTTATTCGGAGAAAAAAAACGTGCAGCTCTCAGAAGATTTGCAAGCTCAGTAGCAAAGCTGATTGAAAGGAATATTAATAGGCATTGCTTTATAGAAATGCTGGATCTAATCCATTATACAGATGTTACCAGTAATTAAGGCAATGGTTGACTTTGTAGGCTCACATCTTACAATTCTATAATATCTGCTTTACATTTGAACTTGAATTTATATGAAAACAGGACACACTTTGACCAGTTACTGAGCTTTGCTGATGTTCGGTGATTTAGATAGCTGTGGTCTCTAGCATCCACTGGTGTCACTTGCTAAAAGTTGTTGTTTACAATGTAACTAATGTACAACATGGGTTCATGGATTCATGCAGTGCAGAAAAAAGCCTTTGGCCCATTGAGTCTGCACTGACATAACAATAACCAAATTGCGCTAATCCCAATTTCCTGTACTTGGAAACTATTCTCTCTGCTTTAGCTATTCAATGATATTTTGATCAGAAGATTCAAATCAAAACTGTATTACAGCTTTGATTTCCAAGGGCTGGTGGCGACATGTATTTTCACCTGATGGGTAATCCAGACATCAGGGGTAATGCTCTAGGTCTGAATCCCAGCACAGCAGATGGTGAAATTTAAACTCAATTAATAAACATGAAATTAAAAAGATGGCCTCACAATGGCCATGAAATTATTGGTTTTTACCAATGAGACACACATTTGGTTCCGTAATGCCCTTTAGGGAAGGAGAAATCTGCCACCCTCACGGGGTCTGGCCTACACGTGACTCCAGATCCATAGCTAAGTAACTGACACTTAAATGCCAGTAAGCTGTAACAAACCACCACAAAATCTGATAACTGAAATGATACTGGCTAGACCCATCAGCATTGATAATAACGGCACACATCAACCTTCTTGATTCTGTCAGATTCTTCTGACTCACATCTGAGACTTTGGTCAAAATTGAGAGAACTGTCCCAAAGACTGGACCATTAGACACAGGAGCAGAAGTAGCACATTCGACCCATTAAGACTGCTCTACCAGTAAAAGAGATCATGATTGATCTGATACTCCTCAACTCCACTTTCTTGCCTTATTGCCAAGCCTTTCAATCCCTTATTGATTGAAAGATTGTCTGTCTCAGATTTGAATATATTTAATGACCCGTCCTTAATAGCCCTTTATAATAAAGAATTCCACAGATTCATCATCCTCTGAGAGGAGAAATTTCTCTTCACCTCTGTCCCAAATAGATAGAAGATTGTGTCTCTGTCCCCAACTCTTCCACAAGGGAAAACAATCTCATCCAAAACTACCCTGTTGTGCCCCGTAAGAATCTTAAACAAAAACAGAAATTGCTGGAGAAATTTAACAGTTCTGGCAGCATCTGTGGAGAGAAAACAGAGTTAATGTTTCAGGTCCAGTGATCTTTCTTCAGAACTGATTGGAGCTATAAAGATGTTTTTTCAATGAAATAATGTTGTCTTCTTGCAGTTGTATGATCCACTACGGCCCCATAACCAGCCAACGTTTCCTTCAAGTTGCAGAGCTGTGCATGGGGGCAGCTGCTTCGGGCATCTATGTTCAGAGGCCAGAATTGGCATGTTGATCATGGCATTGACTTCTGGTTTGAAGTCTCTGTTGCACATGGACTAGGAGGCTTGCACAGCTGTGCAAAAAAAAGGAGCAAATGCTACCACCAGCTAGTGGTTTGGGTATTTTGCTGCCTCCATCCTCTTTCTTTCAAATTAGAATAAAATAGATATTAGAATAAATTGGAATAGATTAGAAGATAGAATTCTTTGAGGAAGTGACAAAGTTGACAGATGAGGGAAGGGCTGTAGATGTCATATACATTGACTTCAGTAAGGCCTTTGATAAAGTACCCCATGGTAGGCTGATGGAGAAAGTGAAGCCGCATGGCGCCCAGAGTGTACTAGCTAGATGGATAGAGAACTGGCTGGGCAACAGGAGACAGAGTTGTAGTGGAAGGGAGTTTCTCAAGATGGAGAACTGTGACCAGTGGTGTTTCACAGGTATCAGTGTTGGGACCACTGTCGTTTGTGATATACGTATGAGATCTGGAGGAAGGTGTAGACGGTCTGATTCACAAATTTGCAGATGACTCTAAGATTGGTGGGGTAGCAGATAGTGAAGGGGACTGTCGGGGAATGCAGCAGAATATCGATAGATTGGAAAGTTGGGCAGAGAAATGGCAGATGAAGTTCAATCCAGGCAATTGTGAGGTGATGCATTTTGGAAGATTCAATTCAAGAGCGAACTATACGGTAAGTGGAAAAGCCCTGAGGAAAATTGATGCACAGAAAGATCTGGATGTTCAGGTTCATTGTACCCTGAAAGTGGCAACACAGGTCGATAGAGTGGTCAAGAAGGCATATGGCATGCTTTCATTCATCGTACAGGGTATTGAGTACAAGAGTTGGCAGGTCATGTTACAGTTGTATAGGACTTTTGTTCGAACACATTTGGAATACTGTGCACAGTTCTGGTCACCACATTACCAAAAGGATGTGGATGCTTTGGACAGGGTGTAAAGGAGGTTCACCAGGATGTTGCCTGGTATGGAGGGCAGTAGCTATGAAGAGAGTTTGAATAGATTAGGATTATTTACATTAGAAAGATGGAGTTTGTGGGGGGGACCTGATTGAGGTCTACAAAATCATGAGAGGTATAGACAGGGTGGATAGCAAGAAGCTTTTTCCCAGAATGGGGGACTCAATTCCTCGGGGTCATGACTCCAAGGTGAGAGGGGAAAAGTTCAAGGGAGATATGTGTGGAAAGTTCTTTACACAGAGGGTGGTGGGTGTCTGGAACGCATTGCCAGCGGAGAAGATAGAGATGGGCACGATAGCATAATTTAAGATGTACCTCCAAAGATACGTGAATGGGCAGGGAGCAGAGGGATACAGATCCTTGGAAAATAGGTGATGGGTTTAGATAGAGGACCTGGATCGGCGCAGGCTTGGAGGGCCGAAGGGCCTGTTTCTGTACTGTAATTTTCGTTGTTCTTTGTTCTTTTGTTCTTAATTAGGTCGAAGGGTCGACATAACTTGCACTGGTAGAGGAACACCAATTAACACGAAGAAGCCCCTATTTTAAGCAAGATATATTTTGAATATTGCTGTAAAAAACTTTTTGCCTTGCACAATCCACAAGAAATGCAACTGAAGGGGAAAACCAGCATTACTACAGTATGAGAGGAGAGTGCTGATTGGTTGGCGACCGGACTGTGATTGGTAAAGACATTGCCATGGAGAGTATAGCAAGTAATGATGATTGACTGTTGACTGCCAGTCATTGCTTAGATTTCAAAGCAGAAGGTTGACACTGGGGATTGATTTGATTGATTGATTGATATACTGTCACATATAGTAAAACACTGTGATTTTCCTGATAAATAAGGTATTTTATTGAGTTCAAACAAGTGCATTGTTCTGTCTGCCTGGAAATCACAGGATCTTGAACATTAATATACAAAGTTTCCAGTGCACGTAAGTGTCACAAATCAGATTGACATTTTTTAATTGGTTGTCAATGCAATTCTTCTAGTATTCATGTATTTTATTGTGTAATGTATTTTATTACCATTAGGTATAAATTGCTGTAGTAAATTTAACATTGCTTCTAAGATTATTGGGAGACCTGTGGATGTAAGTCTTCATCTGACAAAATATTAAGACGTTAGCGAGTTTTGAGAAGATTTATAGCTCAGGTTGAGGTTCTGGATGAAATTTTGCTCGCTGAGCTAGAAGGTTCATTTTCAGACGTTTCGTCACCATTCTAGGTAACATCATCAGTGAGCCCCCGGTGAAGCGCTGGCATGATGTCCCGCTTTCTATTTATCTGTTTAGGTTTCCTAGGGTTGGTGATGTCATTTCCGGCATAGGAAATGACATCACCAACCCAAGAAAACCTAAACAGATAAATAGAAAGCAGGACATAACACCAGTGCTTCACCAGAGGCTCACTGATGATGTTACCTAGAATGGTGACGAAACGTCTGAAAATGAACCTTCCAGCTCAACGAGCAAACTTACATCCAGAATCTTAAGATGTTCTGTCTTTTCTCCAAGCAAGTCCTCAGGTCAACATCAGAGCAGGTAGAAGACTCTCCAACATTAGTCCTTTCAGAACTATTTCCTTATATAATGTTTGAACGTAAGCCCAATACATAACTGACAGTTCCTAGGACACAGAATATTTATTGATTGACAATAAGACTGCGAGGCTCAAATTTTAACTGTCTTTCAATTGCAGTTCCTGACATCCTAAACCACAGAGAACCTGGCATCAAAAAGCCAGGGAGAACTGCCCTGTAGAAGAGCTTAGGGATTTTCCAGCACAGGTTGTGGAACAGAAGTGGGGTCTTCCATGTGAACCTAAACTAACTTTTCCAGGAATATATTCCCTGTGAATGGGCCACACAACAGAATCAGACCACTTCTAGCAATTAAGACGTCCAGCCCCAAGACCAGACAACCTCACCACAGAATCACCAGCACTCCCAAGGTGGCTCCTATTCCTACACTCTGTCTTTCTCTGACCTCCCAACACCTGTCTACAGTCATTTCCTGAACACTACAAACCATTTCCCTGCAATCCAGTTTCTCTCCCCCAACAGCGTAAAATCCATTGGCTCCTAGGCTGCAGATTTGCCTTCAGCATTCCCTATCTAGCAGGAAGCTAAGCTTACTAATTCTGTCAAAGAGAATGCACATTTACAGTAGGGTTGAAAATCCACATTCCTTTGGAGCCAGAACTCCTCCTTGCCACTTAAATACTTGCCCCGGTATGGACCTTCACCATTGGCCGATAGCATAAACCAAACAAGAACTAACCCATATCTCCTGTTTCTCCTTGTTGTTGATTAAACCAATAGGTTGAACATCTGGAGAAATAGCACAAATGGCCACTTGGGTTGATTCCTTCAAATAAAAGTGAAGTACTGTGGAAGGAAACAAATAAAACCAAAAGGTGCTGGAGAAACTCAGCAGGTCTGGCAGCATTGGTGGAGACAGCAAGAGATTTAATGTTTGGAGTCCAAAGTGACTCTTCTTTGAAACCTCTATGGACTCCACCACGGAATCAAGCTGAACTAGCATTGTTGTTTTACTTATTGAGTTATCGGTACAAATCTTATGTTTAATTACATTGAAACATGGAAAGATTTATGACACAGAACATGACAACTTGTTCTTTTTGTCTATGCTAGCTGATAAGAGCTATCCCAGTCTAAACCCAAATTCTAGCCTTTGGCTTGTAGCCCTGTAGGTAACATTTCAAATGCACGTCTAAATGTTTCTTTCGATGGAGTAGAGGCATCTGCCTCCGCCATGTTTTCAGACAGAAAATTCTAGATCCTCAAAACTCTCTGGGTGGAAAAAGCCCAATTCTCCTCTAATTCTCTGCCAATTACTTAAAGTCCGTGCCCTCTAGTTGGTGACCACTCTACTATTAGAAATCCAACATGTATGGATCAAATTACATAATACATCTTAAAGAAGATTTTGACAGGGATCTTATTTTTAATAAAAACACCGGTAATAAATGTAAGGAAAGCAAAATCATTCGGTTCAATTTTAGTCATACCCTTCACTTAATAAAGGCAGTGGTTTCCTATCAGTAATGGTAGCTCATGCAAATGTGCAAATTAAACAGACTGGTAGTGGTATATAATTTGTTGGAAGTATTGCTTAGACTTAGTGCTATATCTACAGTTATATGATGGTGGACTTTCCCATCTGTTAGTGGTTTTTAAGTTGAGACTTGTGGTTAAGCTCTTTCTAACTGTCAGATAGCAAACTGTGATATTGGATTCATTTCTTTAATTATACATAGCAGTTTTTGGAACTGAAATCTGACATTCAGTCAAAATTACAATAAGGATAGCCAGTCAATAGTTATCCCACCATTAACACAATTATTATTAAGCACAACTTTGCTGCAAAATTCAGTTCTATGGTGCCTCTGGTGCCATTGGTATAGAATCCAGAATTCCAAAAAAAATCGCACTGATCACTGCACCCTGTTGTGTTATTGCTTTAAAAGATGGGGATGTTAATAAAGACCAGGATGAAACCACATGACCAACTGCTGTGTGCAGTCTAGCAGAAGAGAAGAAGGTTGCATGTGAAACTATAAGTTTGCAGGAATTGTTAAATAAACCTGTGTGAGATTTCCAAGTGAACTGAGCCCAAATTGCTTACTTGACAAAATATTTACAGTGCAGAAAGGGGCCATTTGGTCCATTATGCCTGGATCAACACACTGAACATTTTAACTTATCCCCTGCCTTTTCCTTATAATCCTGCACATTGTTTATGTATTCTTAAAAAATCATTTAATGTCTCCTTAAATGCCACAGCTGAATCTGCCTTTACAACATCTCCATTCAATACTTTCCAGACCATAATTACTTGCTGTGTGAAAATAACTTTATTCTCCCCTCAAATTTTCTTCTTTTACAAAACACTTTAACACTGCCCTCCGGTTCTCAATCATTTTAGAAGTGGGAACAACTTCCCCTATCCACCATGTTCAGACCACTCATGATGTTGAAAATTTTATTCAAATCTCCTCTTGGCTGTTTTCTTTCCAAGGAAAACTGCCCACAATTCTCCAATAATTCCTCATAACTGAATTTTCTCACAAATGAAACCATTCCCATAAACCTCTTTTACATTGTCTACAATATATTTATATCCATCCTGTAGTGTGGCACCAAAAACTGTACACAGTACTCCAGTTGAGGATTGACTAAACAACAAACAGCAGAGAATTGAGATAAATGGATATTTTCTCATTGATAAACTATTTCTAGCGGGGTGTCACAAGGTTTGGTCTTCAGGCCCTAACTATTTACAATCTGTGTTAATGACTTGGATGCAGGAATCAAATGTACTGTAGCCAAATTTGCAGGTTGGACTAAAAGGTGGGAAAGTACGTTGAAATAAAGAAATAAGAAATTAATAATTGCATATGAATAAACCAGGTGAATGGGCCAAAAATTGACAGGTAAGGTTTAATGTGGAGAAGCGTAAGGCTATCCATTTTAGACAGATAAATAAAAATTCAACCTCATATCTAAATGGAGAGAAACTTCAAAATGCTTCAGTGCAGAGGGATCTGGTTGTCCTCATGCACGGGTTGCAGAGATGATCAGCTCTCTGATGAAGGGTCTAGGCCCGAAACGTCAGGTTTTGAGCTCCTAAGATGCTGCTTGGCCTGCTCTGTTCATCCAGATTCACACTTTGTTATCTTGGATTCTCCAGCACCTGCAGTTTCCATTACCAACTGAAGTATTATGGACAGTTTTGTCCCCTGCTTGGGGAAGGATTTGATTACATTGGAGACAGTTCAGAAAAGGTTCACTTGATTCATTCTAGAGATGAATGACTTGTCTTATGAGGACGGATTGAGCAGTTTAGGTTTATATTCCCTACAGCTCAGAAAAGTGAGAAGAAATGTAACTAAGTTATACAACTGAGGCAGCATGGTGGCTCAGTGGTTAGCAGTGCTGCCTCACAGCATCATAGACCTGGGTTTGATTCCTGCCTTGTTTGACTGTCTGTGTGGAGTTTACATGTTCTCTCCATGTCTGTGTGCATTTCCACCAGGTGTTCTGGTTTCCTCCCACAGTGTAAAGATGTGCAGGTCAGGTGGATTGGCCATGCTAAAATGCCTATAGTGTCCACGGATATGCAGCCATTCGAAATGCAGGATTACAGGGATAGGATTGGAGAATGAGTCTTGGTGTGATGCACTTTGGAAGGTTGGCATGGACTTGATGGACCAAATGGCCTGCTTCTACACTGTTGGGATTTGATGTTTGTATGAACATTTTAAAAGTAATTGATGAAGTACGCATAGAGTTATGAATTATCCATCTAGAGTACATAAAAAGAAACTGTCTGTAAGGGCACAAAATTCCCTTGATTTTGGAATTTTGAATCAATGAAAGAATAACGAATGTTACTCCTCTATTCAAGAAAGAAGAGATATCAGGGAAACTATAGGCCAGTCAGTCTAACAAGTGTCTTGGACAAATTGCGAAAATCTATAATTAAGGAAGTAGAGCAGGAAATTTAAATTAGAATAAAAATAAACAGTCAACAAGGAACTAATTTATTAGAGATGTTTGAGGAAGTAAAAAGCAAAGTGTCTCAAGGAAAAGTTGTAGGTGTGCTGTACTGGAATTTCCAAAAGATTCCAAAAGTTGGGCGGCCATATCTAAGGTTACTAAGAAAATAATAGCATATGGTGCAGTGGGTATCATAGTGTAATAATAAAGGACTGATTAGCTAGCAGGAAGCAGATACCAGGGATAAATGGGTCTGTTTGAATTGTCAGGTGGTGACTAGTGAAGTGCCGCAGTGATCAGAGCTGGGGCATCAGCCACTGTCAGTCTATCAATGACTTGGGCGCAGGGACCACATGTATAGCAGCTAAATTTGTTAATGACATCAAGCCAGGAAAGAAGGTGAGCTGTCAAGAGAAGCAGAGAATCTGCAAAGGAGCATAAAAAGTATCTCTTGCTACAAAATATTGGCAAATAGAGTATAATGTAAGAAAATGTGGACCTGTACAATCTGACAGGTTAGAAAAATTGTATGCTATTTAATAAAAGATGATTGCAGGATTCAATATACAGAAGGATCTAGGTATACAAGTAGATGAATCACAAAACATTAGTATGCAGGTGCAGCTGTTGATTTGGAGGGTAAAGAGAACCATAATATTTGTTGCAAGGGGAACAGAATTTAAAAGTAAGGGCATTTTTCTCTAGCTATATTGAGGCTTGGTGAAACCATGCCTGGAATATAGTGCACAGTATTGTCTCACTAAAGGAGGGAAACATTCTCCAATGTTTTCAATTATTTCTCAAAGAAGAAAGGTATTTGTTGCTGTTGGAGGCAATTTAGTTTGGCCCCAAAAAGTCCATATAAGAGTTCCTCAGGGTGGTGCCCAAGGTCCAACCATCTTCAGTTGCTTCATCAATAATCTTCTTTCCACTACAAGGTCAGAAGTGGGGATGTTCGCTGACAAGTATATGATGCAAATTCATAAAATTGTAACTTTTCAGTTACTAAGCATTTTGTGTTTATTTGTAGGAAGACTTGGAGAACAATTAGAATTGGGCTGATAAGTGACAGATAATATTTGCACAATGACATGAAAAGCATCCAACTATTTCCCCTGGTATCCAATGGAATTACTATCATGGAATTTCCCACTATTGACATCCTTTGGATTATTATTGAGTAGAAACTGAAATGGAGCAGCCATATAAATGCTATGGCTGCAAAAGCAGGTCAGAGGTTGAGAAGTCTTCAGTGTGTCTGTCAACTCCTGATTCTGGAAAGTCAGCCCAGCATCTACAAGATACAAAGAGTGATGGAATAAATGACTCTTGGTAGTATAGAGTGCAAACATTGCCCGAAAGAGACTGGAAGTTGAAGCCTTTTATCTTGTTCTCATCAGAATTAGGACTCAAGAAGCAGATTTGAAAAAAAGAGACGCCAGTTTATACAGAATGAGAAGATGGTGTTGGTTGGGCCAGAGTTGGCATGCATGAACAATTAACCATCAGTCTTAATTTTCAGACCAGTCAGGTTGAAATTCTGATTGTCAGTGTGTCACAGTCTACTTGTGGTTCTCTCTGTTAACAGGATGTTAGCTTCAAGATAAAAAGGCATTTGGCCTACCACACAAACTTCTGTACTCCATGAAGAAGACACTTAAGACTTCACAATCCATGTATAAATGTAATTCTCTTTAAACCACGAGGTTGTCTCAGTCATTCTCAAAGTTAACCAGGAGCAAGCCAGGCTGAGAAAAAACTTCCACATAAAGGCCACTCAATTTAACCACAGATCATACAGTAAAATAGACTGGGAATATCATTCCTCAATCAGCGTTAGTAAATAATTGGAAATGACAAAAGAAACAGAACATTAACAACAAAAAATACAAATTCATTCTTACTTTGGAATTATTGTATTTGCTAAGCATCAGTCTGACAAAGATGGAACTAGAACTATAAGAGGACAACGCACCTGGCTATACATGAGCACACCAGGAACCAAAGGCAGACGAGCATTATAATTAAGACAGAAGGCATGCCATGGGTTTTCTGACCAATTTTTCCAGTGATCCCTAATTCCTTTTACAATTTACAATGATAATTTTGGTTGACATCTCTTGTTATCTTTTTCCTTGTGTCCTGGGGGTGGGGGTGGGGGGCTAATTTTATGAATTTGTATTGTTGGAGCAGAATTTCAAATGCCTGGTGTATATGTTTTGGAAACATGATTGTGGTGGGTCTCTGAGAACCCACACCATTCATTAACTCAGATCTTGGGGTCTCCAGGTATTCAAGGACTCAACATAGCCTGGAAGATGGGCATTAGGACCATGTCAAAGCCCCAGTGCAAATGGGAGTTGCTTAGGAAGTTAAACATTCAGTTGGGCAATTACCCAGTGTCTGGAAACCTCCAAAAAAGTCCCCAACTCTGAGTGTGAGTTGGAAAGTTTAGATTGTTCTGACTGAGCTGCCAGAACTAACCTCCCTTGACATACCACTGACATTGTCCCTCCATCAATCACTTTGATTTCCCCCAACAGACTCCGGGCTTCCAATCTCTCAGACTAAATCAGACTTGATTCCCAACTCACTCCTGTCTAGACTCTACCTGACTACTATTCTATTTCCTCCTGCTCTGGGCCTGATAAAACCAACCCCATCCCCACCCTGGACCCAGCCAGACACAGACCTCACACCCTGCATTCTGGAACTGACACAGTCTTCACCTGATCCCAGCTCTGGACCTGATATAACCTGAGATCTGTCCCACTCCACATCCATGTTCAATCCAACTTGACCTGGACCTGATGACCTGGTTAATATCCCTCTTTGCACCTCAATAAATATTAAAAGAAAACCAGATTTTTCAGTGATTGTCACATTGCTGTTGGTGGGAGTTTTCTGTGCATGAATTGTCTTCATCCTTTCCCATAAAATTGATTACATTTCAAGAATTCATTGGTTGCAAAGAACTTTGAGAAAGCTGATGGCTGTGTAAAACTATAGACAAATGCAAAATCTTTATATTCTTTTCTTTATTGAGCGCCCAACATCTTCGTGTGGCAATTGGAAAATGAACACTGTGTTATCTGATTGAGTGATTTTTGACTGCCAGCTTTTATGTCCATCTTTGCAATTTATAAAACTAAATAGCAAGAGTGTTTAAAGTGTTTTTTTGTTTTATGTGCTCTGATATTTCTTGCAAAATTTTTGGAACAATATCTAGATATTTGGCACTGGTTACTGGAGACTTCAGGACAGCCCTAAATTCCTTAATCGAGGTAAGACGTCACTTATTAGATGTAGGCTGAGATTGTGCAATGATTGGACTGCGAGCCCAGGAAATGTTGAATTTGTTTTGTTGAGTCTGAGAGGGTAGAACTCCTCATCCTGTGCCCACAAACAATCCCTTCGGCCGCTGTTGAGCTAACCACTACTCGATGCTCATCTCACAAGGCTTTGTTAACGGCCTGATTGCTGTACATTTCCATTGGTCTTCTGTTGAAGTTATGGTGGCCAATTAGAGATCTGTAGGGAAGCTGTAGGCAAATATTTGAGTGACTAAAGCCTACACATCATAGATTTTTTGATCAAAAATATTGCAGCCGTCACCGACACACCGGAGAAGCTTTTATGAAAACACATTTGTATTAATTGAATTCACACTTCTTTCTTGGTAACATTACCAGAACACAAATGAGCTGTTATAGTTACTTCTTATTGTTTTCAGTACATCTGTTTCCTTAGTTAGAACTATATATCTACCAGTTCACAAACGTAGCAGAAGGTTTTGTAATGTTGTCTCAGATGGATATCTGATGTGTCAGAACTGGAGTTTGATGTGTCAGAATGAATTACAGAACCACTAGGCAAGAGAGCTCCAGGAAGCAACCAAAATGTGTTTTTTTTAACGTACAGATATCTCCTTAGCCAAATAATACACACTTTAAATAAAAAGGCTTCTTCAGGGAATATTTCTCTCCGAACTAATGTTGGACAAGCTTTCAATGTTTATTAAAGCATAATGACCTGGGGGGAGGTGTGGGCAGGACACGCATCTAGTGAAATATCCCTCTTACCACTGGACCCCTGGGTAGGACAAACCAGCAGCAAATACCTTGTCCAGATCTGACAGTCCTGAACACAAACACAGCCTTGCCCTTCAGCTGTACTCCGGCTCAGGTCTACATTAAAACAATCCAAGCTCTTACACATTACACAAACTATATACATTCAAACTGTACAGCAGCATCTGTTTTTGGGTGCCCAGGCTAGAATCTGATGGTTCTGTGCTTTCTGCAGCCTCTGGTGGTCAGTGTACCAGGATCCAGGGCTTCCTCAATTTTAGATCCCAGGGTGTTCTCCTCAATGCTCCCCGCTTTCTAACTGGAGAACCCCCGACTCCCAAACTATGGGCAGGCTGACCGGGCCTGGGCCTGCTGCAGAGCCAAAGGAGGGGCTGGGCACCTGGCAGGAAAGCAAATCCCTGGGCCTGTGGGAGTGCGGTTTCCCCTGGGTACTCTCCATAGTCCGGGGCTGCTGTGTGATCTGCGGTTTGCGGGTGTATGGCCTCCCCTGGGGCCTCCGGGGAACTTCCTGAGTCCCAAACCATGGGCAGGGCTAACCTACCCTGTGAGGCAGTTCACCTCTCCAGACCCCACAGCCTGTGGGACTGGGGGGTTCCCTTGGGGGCTTTCCCACCATCCAGGGTCACTGCCTGGTTGACCAGCCCCCTTATTGTGACCTGTGCCACTGGCTGCCTCATCACTATGTGCCGCTCTCTACTTCCTTTTCCTCAGCCAGTGTTCCCAGGAGGGGGTTAAGGACAGCACCTGGGCTGTCTTCAGGTCTCAAAAGATCAAGGGCCCATTTCTTTTGATACATTCATCTTCTAAAACACATCGGAAGAGATCCTGCAGCTAGACGGTCTTCAGGTCTGGAGCCAGAGCTATCCTTACACGCCCCTTTGCTACCCCACTATCCTGGGCTACTGCTGTCAGGCCTGAGCCCCTCGGTTCCCAGCAGGTACCTGTTTGGGTTCTGTCCTTGGCCAGAGTGCCAGCCTGGTGCATGTGCTCGGTGCGGTGTCCTGTTTTTCCTCTCTCCACCTCCCGTACAATCAGCCCCGGGGATTTCCCTTCCTGCCAGCTGATCTATCCCTCCTTTGGGTTCACCCTGAACCCTCCTGGGTCGAGTCATAGGCCGGGGTTCTGGTGTGGGGTATTGGGGGCCTTTGCACTAACCACTATAGCTACCATCCCCTCCCCTGTGAGTGCAGCCTGGAATGCTTTTAAAAACTCCTTGAAGGAGTTAGGATTCCTGCATTACTGGACCCGGTTCTTGGGCAGGCACAGGAGGGTTTCTCCCCTCACCCTTTCTCCATGAAGTGGGGCAAGGACGGCTGCTTCACCGCCATCTCCTTGGTGATTTTGGGGTCGTACCAAAGCTCAGCCTTGGCCCGCAGACCTCGGCAGGCTGTTAGCCACCAGGGTACGGAAACAGTGAGCCCTTTCATCCTCCCCCGGAGTTAATCCCGGTTGGGGGACCCTCCACAGGTGCTCATGTAAACAGGCCACGGCCTGTCAATGAATGTATTTGGGGCTTCCACCTGTGATCTGTGGGGTATTCTCTACTCAGGAGAAGGGGCTTCCATCACTGGGGCCCATGGTTTCCAGGATCACCTCCTGCATGGCAGTGAACGTACTCTGGCCCTTCTTACTGTCAGCCGAGAGGGCCTTGTAGAGCCTGCTGCCCAGGGAGAACAGCACCGACTTGGCCATGGAGGCATCATTACAGCTGTTTATTTCTCCGGCCTTTTCCACTTCCATGAAGTGTACATTTGGTTCCCCTTTATACATCAGCTTATCCCGGAGTGCTACCATAGCCCTGAGCTGCTGGGTACCATGTGGGTACTCAAAGCGACTCTCTAGTTCCCCCTGCTCCTGACTATCCTGGGGGTGTGCCATACTTCTGGTGCCATACAGGGCAAAGAGGCTCTGGGCCTGATCCTTCCAGTGCCCTCTGCCTACCTGCTTCTGAACCAGACCTGCTCCAATTGCCACAGGTACAGGTTGAGCCTTCACCTGCTGCCGAACCAGGCCACCCACCAGTGCCACAGGTGACCGAGCATCCTTGACTGCCCTACAGTCCACCAGCACCACGTGCCCTTGGTCTACCCTGCCTGCCTGGGCCACACCTGGGCTTACTAGGCAAACCATGCCTCTGGCCTGGGACAGAGCGAGGCTCAGCTCATGGGTCTGCTCCTGGCAGGGACTCATTCTGAAGTGAAAACGGGCTCACAAAACCACCACAAAGTAAGGAAAACCGAATGCTCACCCGATACATCCGCAACATGTCCTACCACGTCAGGACTCAACCCAGACTGAAGGCCTACACTGCCTGAAGTTTTCATCAAAACATGGGCTATGGAAAGTGGGAATGGCCAGCTGTATTTCAAAATTATGTTCATCCCCAGTGGTGAGCTTATATTCTTAAGACCACAAAGTATCCAACCTAGCTGGCAGGGAGAGGAATGTGAGAGCGACAGTGCAGGGAACCCCAAGAGTAGGAAGCCTGACAAAAGTTTCTGTGATTAAAGGTCTAGGCCCGAAACGTCAGCTTTTGTGCTCCTGAGATGCTGCTTGGCCTGCTGTGTTCATCCAGCCTCACATTTTATTATCTTGGAATTCTCCAGCATCTGCAGTTCCCATTATCTCTGATCTCATTATCTGTGATTAAAACTGCTTGTTTAGCTTCTAGTAGGATTTAAGCTGTGTTTGATATCATCGTGTATTAAAGTAATTGAATGTCTGTGTAATTGAATGAGTCAATTTCACTCTCTTGTATTTGCCTTCCTTTCTTGTAAAATACTCACCTTTTGTATTTAATAAATGCAGGGATTCTTTTGCCCCTGAAAATCCTGCCTACTGCCTTCTTCGTTTCACATTCGCTAAATCAGTCCAGTGTCAGAGCCGGGGATCTGGGGGTGATTTGAACCGCCTAAAAATGAGCAGATTACTGATGGCAAACCAGACTCCCTACAGAATGGCAGCCTCAGCAGGGCACTGGCAGAAGGAATGCGATGCTGTCGAAGGTGTTACAGCAGCAAAGTCTCTGATGGAAGAGATGATCTCCTCTGATGTGTTCAAAAGGGTGAAAATACCAAAAGAAATGGGGCTTTGATCTTTTGAGACCTGAAGGCAGTCCAGGCGCAGGATCCTGTCCTTAACCTACTCCTGGGAACCCTGGCTGGAGGAAAAGAAGTAGAGAGCTGGCATGAAGTAATGAGACAGCCAGGCGGTGTGGGTCACAATAAGAGGGCAAGCACCCAGGAGAAACCTCAGTCCCATAGGCCATTGGGCCTGGGCAGGTGAACTGCCTCAGAGGGCAGGTTAGCTCTGCCCATAGTTTTGGACACAGGAGTTGCCCCAAGGAGGGGGACACCATGGTCCCCAGAGGCAGGAAGCCAGGCAGCAGCCCTGGAATCGGGAGAGGCCACAGGGAAGGCCACAGACCAGGCAGTAGCCACAGACAGTGAGGAGGTCCGGTGAGAGGACACAGTCCCAAAGCCCACCGGCCTGTTTTTTAAATGATAGGGACTTTTGCTCAATCCTGCAATGTCCAACAAATGATTTACAAAGTAATCAGATTACATAAATGTGTTGAATGGAAATAGTCGCAATGATAAATTGGGATAGATTGAGCTATAGGCTTTTGCTTTTTCCTGCATCTGTCGAGAACAGAACAAGAGGTTAGCAAAAAATTATGTTATGACCACAGATGAAAAATAATCATCAAAATAATGCACAGTGGCTGAGCCTTTACAATGCAAAAAGGACAGGTAGGAATGTATTTACTTTCCTTATTAGGTGGTGTAACAAAGCTAATAATAAAGCTTTATGATGCATTTGGAAGTGTTCCAAAATATACTCTAACATGTGGAATGTCAGCAGACAGATGTAGGAAATGATGATCCTACAGTTGGGCTGGCCTTATTCTAAGATTCCCCCTTTTCCTTATCTTTCTCTACAAATGCCCTATCTCCCCTAATGGTTGCTCCATGTTCATCTTTCCATGAAGTCAGCATCTACTCTACTAAAATCACGCTTACTATGAGTGCTCACTGATACCCCTTCCTGGCTCACATGTGAAGTAATATTGTTAATCATTGTCTCTCATTTGGATCTGTCTCTCCTCCCTTCAAATCTGTCATTCTCACCTCTCCTCAAATAAACACCCTAACCCCTCCTGACCAACTGCATCATATCTCCAGCCTTCCTTTCCTCTCCAATATATTGTCACCTTTCAAGTTCATGCCTATTTTATTCTCAGTAATCCACGTTAGAAACAGACCTTATCATAGTCATAAATGAAATCCAATGTGGCTGCCTCAAAATTAAACTGACCCGACTCATCTTTGTTGACCTACCTGCAGTGTTTGCCATGGGTTGACCCCACCATCCTCCAGCAACTCTCCACTATTGTCCAGCTGGGTGGAACTGTGCTCACCTGGTTCCATTCATCTATCTAATCATCCTGCCCCCTCACTGTTACCCATGGCGTGCCCTGAAGATCTATCATCGACATCATCCAAAGCTTATCTGCATGTTTCCTACAGGCGGCATCATCCAGAAATACAACATTTCGTTCACATAGCTACCATAGCACTACTTCTCTCAACTCTTCCTCTGTGTCTAAATTGTCAGTCTGTTTATTCAACACCCAGTGCTGTATAAACAGAAATTTCCTCACACTGAAATGTAGTAGGATTGAAATTATTGTGCTCAATTTTCACCATTGAGGTGGGAAGCTTGAGCTGATCCAGTTCACAGATGGCCTTACTATGGTTACTTGAATGTGTTCCCGGGATTACCAGTAGATGAGATCATATGAGATCTGATTACATGTTACAGCTGAAATAAAGTGCTTTCTTTGATTGATTGACATTTTTATGAGTTAATAATAAGCTCCTTGTTCTTTGACTTTCTTTCTCAATATCTCTTTAAATGGGCAACATCAAGAAGAGTGAGATAAAGTGAAGCTAAATTTAGTTTTTGAATGGATGCTTCTTCCTCAGAACTTTAGGACTGACCATTGTTATTATGTGGTCCATTGGTTCTTTCATGCGTACTGCATATGGGGAATGGAAGGATTCATGGAAGGAGCATTGGGACAAGAAGGTGGGATGGGGCATGGAAGGGACATCCATACCTCTATCCCACCTCCCATGGAAAAGGAGGTAACAAGGCGTAGAGCTGGATGAACACAGCAGGTCAAGCAGCATCAGAGGAGCAGGAAAGCTGACGTTTTGGGCCTAGACCCTTCTTCAGATGCTGCTTGGCCTGCTGTGTTCATCCAGCTTTACACCTTGTTATCTCAGATTCTCCAGTATCTGCAGTTCCTACTATCTCTCCCATGGGGAAGGTATGAGAGCATGGAGATATTATGGTGAGCCTGGAAATTAAGATGTTTCAAACATAACACGTTTCTGAATCCTGACAATTGTTCGCTAAGTTTTAGAAGAACTGTGAATCATATAATTATCCATCGCTGGGAATGTAAGCAGGATATTTGGAATTTGATGGTCCTTTTTACTTATAGGCATCCAAAGTTAGTTCGACTTCTGAAAAAAATCTGTCTTGTTGTCTTTGCTATATCGTCAGCTTCGTCTTCAGTCCTGAGGAAGGATCACCAGACCCGAAATGTTAACTCTGTGTTTTCCTTCACAGATGACAATAGACAATAGACAATAGATGCAGGAGTAGGCCATTCGGCCCTTTGAGCCAGCACCACCATTCATCATGATCATGGCTGACCATCCACAATCAGTATCCTGTTCCTGCCTTATCCCCATAACCCTTGACTCCACTGTCTTTAAGAGCTCTATCCATCTCTTTCTTGAAAGTATCCAGAGAGTTGGCCTCCACTGCCTTCTGGGGCAGAGTATTCCATATATCCACTATTCTCTGGGTGAGGAAGTTTCTCTTCAACTCTGTTCTAAAGGGCCTACCCCTTATTTTTAAACTGTGTCCTCTGGTTCTGGACTCACCCATCAGCAGAAACATACTTCCTGCCTCCAGAGTGTCCAATCCCTTAATAATCTTATACGTCTTAATCAGATCCTCTCTCATCCTTCTAAACTCCAGTGTATACAAGCCCAGTCGCTCCAATCTTTCAACATATGATAGTCCCGCCATTCTGGGAATTGACCTTGTGAGCCTAAGCTGCACTCCCTCAATACCAGAATGCCCTTCCTCAAATTTGGAGACCAAAACTGCAAACAATACTCCAGGTGCGGTCTCACCAGGGCCCAGTACAGCTCAGAAGGAACTCTTTGCCCCTATACTCAATTCCTCTTGTTATGAAGGCCAGCATGCTATTAGCTTTCTTCACTACCTGCTGTACCTGCATGCTTGCTTTCATTGACTGATGTACAAGAACACCTAGATCTCGTTGTACTTCCCCTTTACCTAACTTGACTCCATTGAGATAGTAATCTGCCTTCCTGTTCTTGCCACCAAAGTGAATAACCACACATTTATCAAAGGCTTTCTGGAAGGCCAGGTACACTACACCCACTGGTTCTCCCTTGTCCATCTTCATAGATACATCCTCAAAAAATTCCAGAAGATTAATCAAGCATGATTTCCCCTTCGTAAATCCATGCTGACTCTGACCTATCCTGTTACTGCTGTCTAAATGAGACGTAATTTCATCTTTTATAATTGACTCCAGCATCTTTCCCACCACTGACGTCAGGTTAACAGGTCTATAATTCCCTGTTTTCACTCTCCCACCTTTCTTGAAAAGTGGGGCAACATTAGCCACCCTCCAATCTGCAGGAACTGATCCTGAATCTATAGAACCTTGGATAATAATTACCAATGCGTCCACGATTTCTCGAGCCACCTCATTAAGTACCCTGGGATGCAGACCGTCACGTCCCGGGGACTTATCAGCCTTCAGACCTAACAGTCTATCCAACATCATTTCCTGCCTAATATAAATTCCCTTCAGTTCATCCATTACGATCGGTCCTTCAGCCACTATTACATCTGGGAGATTGCTTGTGTCTTCCCTAGTGAAGACAGATCCAAAGTACCTATTCAACTCTTCTGCTATTTCCTTGTTCCCCATAATAAATTCACCCATTTCTGACTTCAAGGGCCCAATTTTAGTCTTAAACTTTTTATTTTCTTTTCAGATACGTAAAAAAGCATTTACTATCCTCCTTTATATTTTTGGCCAGTTATCCTTCATACCTCACTTTTTCTCTGCGTATTACCTTTTTAGTTATCTTCTGTTGCTCTTTAAAAGCTTCCCAGTCCTCCGGCTTCCCACTCTCTTTGCTATGTTATACTTCTTCTCTTTTATTTTTATACAGTCCTTAACTTCCCTCGTCAGCCACGGCTGTCCCTGCCTCCCCTTAGGATCTTTCTTCCTCTTTGGAATGAACTGATCCTGCACCTTCTGCATTATATCCAGAAATACCTGCCATTGTTGTTCCACTGCCATCCCTGCCAGGGTATTGTCCCACTGAACTTTGGCCAGCTCCTCCCTCATAGCTCCATGGTTCCCTTTATTTAACTGCAATACTGACACTTCCGATTCTCCCTTCTCCCTCTCAAACTGCAGAGTAAAACTTATCATATTATGGCCATTATCTCCTAATGCTGCCAGACCTACTGAGCTTTTCCAGCAACTTTGTTTATATTCTTCTTAATGACTCCATCAATTTTCCTATCAGCTGTCTGAGACTATATCTGACTGTTTGGAAAACATGCCACATTTGGCACTGAAATGAGTTTGTAACTACATACAGTGCTAATTCTGAAATCATTATTTCCTCTTCTATAACATTTCTGAGCCTGCACTGTCTCAGCTCTCACTGCTGTTTGAAGCCATATTCAAACCTGAGACCTGACTGACTTTCCACACTCTATTCTCTGTAAGTTTCAGGTCATCCAGAATTCTGCTGCCTGTATTCTAACTCACACCAAGTCCTACTCATTTATCAACACTCTGCTGGCTGACCTACATTGACTTCTGGTTCAGCAATGCTTCAGTCTAAAAATGTCATCCTTATTTTCAAATCCCTCCATGGCCTCACACTTCCTGTCTTTGTAAGTGCTTCTCTTTTCATAGCCCCTGTTAGACATTGGAAAGCTTTCAATTTCTGCCTCATGAGCACCCTCAGTTTTAGTTATTGCACTATTATTAGATATGCTTGGACAACAAGCTCTGAAATTTCATCTCCCAAACTCCCCATGACATCAGAGATAATGGGAACTGCAGATGCTAGAGAGTCCAAGATAAAAAAGTTTGGGGCTGGATGAACACAGCAGGCCAAGCAGCATCTTGGAGCACAAAAGCTGATGTTTTGGGCCTTGACCCTTCATCAGAGGATGCTGCTTGGACTGCTGTGTTCATCCAGCTCCACACTTTGTTATCCCCATGACATCACGTGGCTTCTTTCAGGTACTCCTTAAAACCTATGTCTTCGACCACGCAGCCAAGCATCTAACCCTCATATCTCCTATATGACTGAGAGTCACTTTTTGTTTCTTAATGTCTGGTAAAGCACCTTGGGACTGTTTTGTCACATTGAAGGTTTGATATAAATACAAGCTGCTCTTATTAATGCCGGGATATGAAGGAAACCATGTGCAGATCATTAAATATTGTTGAATTAAGTGATTATTTTTGGAGCTTTACCAGCAGCCATTAATATTTGAATCTTTTGTTTTGAAGCAGTCAGCCTTTCACCTGAAAGGGAAGTCAGGATTCCATGGTACATGATTAATGGCAGGCTTCCCAAAAAGGTAACATACCTTCAGAATGTTTCTTGCCTGGCACAAGCAAATAAAAGCAAAAATAAAAAAAACAACAAAATTTCAGCAAAATAAGAAAGCATGCTAGTGAATGGGCAAGGTGGTACATTTTCCACAGTGACATTTATTTGTATTATAGTCTTCAGCTTCTCCATAGTTTGAGACCAGAGCTCGATTCATCGCCTGAGTTTCAGACTAAGAGCACTGTGATTTGTCGACACATTTTAGGACCTATGGCATAAAGACAGAACTTCTTTAATTATGGAAAAGCGAAGGGAGAAGCCTTAATTCCCTTTTAGGGGAGAGTCTACAGCCAGAGGGTTAATCCCAATGCAGAAATGAGGAGGATTCTTTTTTAACTCAGAGATTAGTGAATCTGTGGAATTCTTTACTGCATAGGGCCGTTGAGTGTGTTGCAGACTGAGACAGATGGAATTTTATTCAGTAAGGGAATCAACGACTGTAGGGTGAAGGCAGGAAGGTGGAGTTGACGGTTATCAGATTAGTTATGATCCCATTGAATGGTAGAGTCAACGCAATGTGTCAAATGGCCTGTTCTGCTTCAGTGTCTTATGGTCATTTTTTACTGATGTTATAATTGAAATTTGAGGTATCACCTGAAGTCAACGGTTCAATTTTCTGCAGGTATTTTTGGTTTCTACTCAATATTTATCCATATTCTATTCTCATATGGTAGGTATTCACATTTTTGTTTTCAGCATCCATTTTTCTTTTCCTTTTGGCTAAATTATTGGAATTTCATCTTGAAAATTTGGTAATTCATTGTAATATTGAGGCTATTTGCCATTTTGCAATAAAGCTTATCTTTTACCCCAGTTACTATTGTCAAAATTCCAGAATGAAAGTCATGGTTTGCCTGTCCAACAGCCTTTAAGCTCATGTGTCAGTTAGTATCTTCTGACGTGAACTGTAGCCGTTGGAAAACTAAGGCCGAGGTCTGTGAGCGACATTGTGCCAAATCATGTTTAGTTTCTACTAGCAGTTCTTTTGAAATTTTGATGAAAATTTCCGTTGCTTGATTGTGAACATCTTGGTCACCAGTTAACAAGCCAGAATGCAAAGTGTTTTGCAAACTGTTAGAATTTCTTCCAAAGAAGTGTCTGGTATTGCCTGGTATAACCTCATTTGGGTAACATAATAGGCAAAACAAATTTTCATCCTAGCGCAGACATAATTCCCCTTTTTGGCAGTCTATATGCATCAGAGATATCAGAATGAAAGAACTTTGAAGACATTTTTCCATTTGTTTCAAACAGATCCTAGCCTATTTTCTTCCAGGCCCTTTCTTAAATGCAATAACAATTATATTGCCCTTCTGTTGTTAGTAAATATTACAACACATCATCAGAAGTATCTATGTCTCCTTGTCCTCAATGATTAGGTGCTAGAAATTACTTCTCCAAATCTCCTGTGACAACATTGCAGTGAATTCATCTTAACATTGATGTACAGAGCGATTTAGGAAGGTGTGGGTTGATCCTTCATGTCCCCTTTAACCTTGAATTGGTAAAATGTGGGGAGAAAACTCACTCAAAAAACTGATGGAGAGAATGCTTCCACCAAACTTGATGTGGACGCACACATAGCTCAGAAAATCTTAAAGTTCCATTCTCCACTCTGGTTACAAGTCTAAAGGTTCCCTGCTGTATGAATCTGCATTTATTTTTTATTGAAGGCTCAAAAAGTGAAAACAAAATGAATTCAAACACCAGCCCGATGCTGTCACCTTTGCTAACAATATCAGCTGTGCAGTGAAGCTGTGAGCCCAGTGAAAAGCCATTTTCTCCTGCTGCGTGCCACTTCCTCATAGTTGCCATTACGATTCCCTGAAAAATGTTTCAGGCCACGAAAAGTTCCATGCAATTAGTTTAGTAACAGGCTCAGTTAATTGGTGATTTAGTAACTGTGAATGAACTTGCAAATCAAATGATTGCATATCCTTGCACAATATGAATGATTGATACAATGATGTTGTTTTGTTAACCCCAATCATTGTGCCCTTTTAAACCTTCATCTGGGAATGAGAGATAAAACTGGGAATTACAGCTTGGTTGACCTAACATGAGCCATAGGTAAAATGCTAGAATCATTACAGTAAATGTGATGACAGGGCACTTAGAAAATATCAACGGGATTAGACAAAGTCAACGTCAATATATGAAAGACAATCACTTTTGACAAGCATGCTGGTGTCTCTTGTTGATGTAACTTGGGGGAAAGTTAAGAGTGAACCATTGGATGCAGTGTTTTTGATAGGAGGTTAGTGCAGGATACAAACACGTGGGATTACATGTTAAATACTGGCATGTTTTGAGAACTGCTTAGCAGACAGGAAACAGAAAATAGAAATGAATAGGGTCTTTTTCAAAGAAAGGCATTGAACCAGCCACACGTATCCTATGCCCAAACGCATTGTGGCATCCAATATGTGCCAGCATCCAAGAACCACCATGGTATATCTCCAATTCTTTTACACATCATTTCTGTATTTCAACATTGTATCACAGACTGCAATGCCAATTAGCATTGTAATACTGCAGCAAGGACACTGTAAACTCAGTGACATGCACCTAGCCGTTGAAATGGGCCAGGCTGCATCTCCAGGCTTTTCACTTGCCATTACAGCACTCACTCTGCGTCTACCTGGATGACCCACAGTATCCCTCTCTTGCCTTTACGTTTTGTGCTTTGTCACCACAGCCAGAGAAAGCAGGATGGTATTACAGCTCTTGTGCCTTGCTATTTACTGCAGGCACAAGGCCGAGATGTTTGTCATTGTTGTCAGCTGGTCTCATTCAAGCCAGAGGGAGGAGCCCAGTCTGTTCACCACCCCATCCAGCAGGACCTCCTAGACCTCCTTAAGCAGGGCACCTATTTGCTATGTCTGGGGCAAAAATCAAGATTGTGTGGAGTTTTCACATTCTTCCTGTGTCTGTGTGGGTTCCCTCTGGCTGCTTCGGTTTCCTCCCACCATCCAAAGATGTGCAGAATAGGTGGATTGGCCATGTTAAGTTGCCCATTGTATCCAGGAAAGCACAGTTTATGTGGATTAACCGTGGGAAATGCAGGGTTACAGGGACAGGGTGGGTCTGGTTGGGATGCTCTTCAGAGGGGTCAGTCTTGACTGCTGAATGACCTGCTTTCTCACTGTAAGGACTCTATGATTCAAATACCATGCAGGGCAGCCCCAAACTGACTGTGCCTGCCAGCGTGGACAGCAAGTTTTTCACGGGTACAAGGAATACCAACGATTTCTGGGATATCCACTGGATGATAAGTTATCCTGGGAAAGGCAGGCATAAGAAGGGGAGGAAATGGATGTGAGAGATACCTTAAGGGCGGTATAGGTCATTAATGAAGTGAGTTTGGTAAGGTAGGGCAAGAGAACTCACTTAAATAACCCATCTTAAAACATCCCGGACTTCCCAAAAAAGTGTAAGATACAGTTCAAAGTGTTCTTGACAAGCTCTTTTTCAGAGAGTAAATGCTTTAGTTGCTGAAGTGTGGTCTACTTGTTTCTTTATGAACATGTCCACAATTGGTTAGGACATGGCAAGTGATTGTTTTAAGTTGCTTCATTGTAAGTTTTAGGCCTTAGATTTCAATTTTAAGTCATTTGTGTAATTTCCCATAATTGTGCTTCATCATTCTGCTTTGTTTCACAAAACCTCATTGGGATTATTGTGTTGCATGGGTTTGACATCAGGTCCTATGAACTGATCGATGCCATTCTGGCTGACGTGTGAGGAGAGATGTTCAATCACTTTCAAAGAAATTAATGTCTTTTTTTGAAAACACTAGAACAAACTTTCCCATAAAGAACAGTCAAACTGGAATTTCTTTTGCGAAGGCTAAGTTGAAGCCTGGACTTCTCATTTCTGAATAGAAAAGGCCTGTTTCTTGACCCTGCAAGCTGATATTAATATTAGAGTTTTTGATGCCTCTGTTGTGGAGGTTTTTGGCAGGTGAGGTAGAGAGGTTGTGAGTTAGATCTATTTGCTGCTGTAGACAGGTAACATTACGTTTTTCTTTCTCAGATCTTTTTTGGATGATAAACTTTCCCTGTGTTCAGCCTCACTCTGCAACCTTCTGCTTTATTTTGGAACATGTCTTCTGGTCCTTGTTTAACTCTGCCATAAGTGAAACAGAGAGGTAAGTCTAAAGCCAGTATGGTTGCCATTAGCTTCTCCCAAGCTAAGCTGGCCAACATTGAGATGATAATCTCCCAAAGCCACCTCCTGCTGAAATGCTTCAGCAATGTCCTCAGGGCATTACCACTTATGGTGATCAATCAATACAGGACAATCTTCATGTGGGAAGGCAACTAACACAGAGAGTCTTCATCAGGAACCTACAGACATGAAGTCAAGGTTTCACGTGCAAGAAACTCCAAATAATGGATCTAACTGACCTTCAAGGAACCACATGTGGCAGAGTTCTCAGATCATACATTGGATTTATCAATGATCTCGGAATTCAAACCAGAGTAGAAGCGTGTCACTGTCAATTGGGTGGACAGCCAAAGAAGGATGAGAAACTTTTTAAGAACTTCCTACAGCATTTCTTTCATAATTTATGACTTACTTTACAAGTTATTTCAGTGCAGTATTTCAATTTGTGTATCAATTTTTCTGTGTCAATCGTCTGATGGATCCTAACTCCAGCTTTATCATAAATCCCTGTTGGAATTAATGTGTTACAAGCAAGGTGGGAAGTGTTAGGATGTCTGGTCTCTTTTTTTTCTTTTTTCTTAGGTGACCCCAACAGGTACATAAAGACCATGCTTGTCAATTTGGTGTGTGTTTAACTGTCTAAGCGCTGTGATTGTAAACACTATATGCAATCGTGTTCTTGTAAGATTTTAAAAAGAAAAATGAACAGAATATATTGTACTTAATATCTTATCTAAATGAAAATATTAAGAATACTCTGGCTGTCCTGTGTACACTTATTCATAAATTCTTTTCAAAGTGGCAGGATAGATGTGAGCAAAGCAAAGTCAGTTTATATGCAGATCTGGTAGATTGATTCTGAGTTCTGCATCGTGACGAGTTAAAGATGTTCCCAGATGATTTCTTTTGAATCTCCTAGATTCAGCAGAGTTCTAGAGGCTTAGAAGTGGTGGTTGGTCAAACAACAGGCAAGGTGTAAGCTTGCAAACTGAATGGAGGAAAGGAGATAGAGTGCATGCTCAGTGTCCTCCCTATTCTTTGGCTACTCTTTTGTTCTCACTGCCCTGGAGAAAAATACCTTCTTAAAACAAGAAAGAAAAGGATAGCTGATTGACTCATCACATGACCCTCCCTTGGAACTGACCAGTTACCCAAACATGGTCATAGCAAGTTGATTCCAAGTTCATGCTTTACACATGGTTAGATTATAGCTTTAGGAATTCCCTCTGAGTCGGAATACATTTTTCAAAGCGATTGGATCTAATGGCTTGATTCTGCCAGTTGAAAACACTGACTGACTGGGCATTTTGTGAATGGTCGGAGATTTGTCATTTGCCCTCATTTAAGGTGATTGTCTCTCGTCAGCTATGTCTGGACAGGCTATCACCATTCCAATGGCTTTGGAATTTAGTAGGTGCAGTTACACAAATGTATAACCACCTTAGAAGCTGGTGTTTTCAGTCTTTGAAAAGCTGTTTTTAACTTTTAAAACTCAGCCTGAATAAATAAAAGTCATTCTTTTTGAAGTCAAGCAGAGTCTGAAGGAATTGCCCAGTTAATTGAAGATTCCTCTAGGCCTGGAATACTCTGAAAGTCTCTATTTAAATCAGAAAATTTGGAGGTTCTAACAAAATTAAGTAAGTAGTTGTTCAGGAAAGATTAGATTACATATACTTACACCTGAGTAACAGTTTAACTCATGCAGCCTGAATTACACCTACCCAGATCAATTACATGGAGAAATCTTGACCCGATGTTTCTGAAGCCCTGAACACTCTCTCCTTCCATTGCTACTCTGACTGCTGTGAAGAGGAGACAAGGTTTTCCCTTCTAGGGCAGTTCTACATGGCGAGGGAACTATTGGAATGGAAATACAGCTCTGCATTCCATAAGCAGGCCAAATCAGAATCTATTCTCGGAAATGCGGAGCTCTCTTCTGTCACAAAACAAAGAGAAGTTGGATTTGTAATCTGTACGAGATTTCCATTCTTTGGAATTCCTAGCCCAATATATTGAATTGTTGGAGAGAGATTTTAAAGAGGAGTCTGAGTCCCATATTCAGCAGAACAAACTGATCTTTACTTGCGTCTCCTTATCACGCAGCCTGCTTATAAGTCTGTGGTGACAGACTCCAAAACACTCCCTGTCTCCCAAAAAAAGTACACAATATTTATACATTCCGCATTGCAATGATTACACGCAACATTGACGTCAGCGCTTGCCAACTCCCACCTGACTGTTATGCCCCTCCCCAGATATTTGCCAGCTGCATCATACAGAGTGGGTGCTGTTTGGTATCTTGTGAAGCTGTGATTATTTTCTAGTGACCTTTCATAAGGTTATTTGTTTATAACTTTCATTATACATCATTCAGTCCTTGACGTTTATACTATTTATCCTTCAACTCCGCTGCTGATGGGATGGGGGCTTCTCTCTACTAAGTACAGCCATTTATTGAAAGGGTGCCAGCTAGTTGGTTGCACGTAATTTTATATTCCTACATATATAAAGTGTAATGGCAATTATTTAAAAAACCTTTGATTATAATGGGATCAAACTTTCCCTTCTACACTTTACTAAATAACAAATGTTCTCTTTCACAGTAAGCTTCCTATGAGGCACTTCATTATCTAATCTGGTTGCCGTTAGCACGAAGGCTATGATCTGACTGTGGAAACTGCTGCCTCAGCTAACAATTCTTTTCAGCAATGGCAACTCCAACATGGGTGATGACAGAAAATTCAGACCAGACCGATCTTTAAGTAAATGACATGACATTAAGTTACATGACAACATGACAACGTGTGTACATTTGTGATATTGTAATCTTTAAAATTGTTGGTGTTGTAAATAAACATCAAGAAATTCGTCTCACATGAACCAGATGCTCTGTGGCACTTGTTGTATGGACTAACATATAGAAAATCACAAAGCATGTCAGAAGCCATCAAGAAATTAGTTGTAAGATGTAATAAAATGTGTTAAATGTAAGGCACCTAAAGACTTTTAAAATCTACTGCCCTACGCATAACTGCATTGATTTTTAGTAACATCTTAAAATATTCATTCCTCCATAAGATTGTTGCCTCGAAAATTATTGTCATCATTCAGGACCCCATCGTGAAGCTGCAGTTATTTTAAGCTTCATGCTGTCAACACCCTCCTCAAGGTCACTACTGCTGTTATCCTAATCGTGGTGTAAGCCTGCTTTGTCTCAGCTATAACCAAAAGGAGAATGAAGAAAGAATTTCTTTCTTCACAGATACTTTTTGCGACAATAATTCATGTAAGACCAATGATGTGCCAAGGAAATTGGACATGAATTTCTCCACACATATTTTCACCCTAAAAATCTGACAGGGAAAATGTACTCCTCTGCCTAAGCATGGATTTGCTCCCCTTGCTACTGTGCCAGATGGCACTTAAGGATATATTTGAAGATGATGGATTGCCAAGTCATGGATTGCATCTTAAATTTGTACCCAAGCTGTTTCACTTTCAATATATTTTAAAAACCTTAATTTGAGATTAAATAAAATAAACAGGCTGTTTGCCAAAGATTATCAATTTTCATCAATAATCTGCACAAAAAGCATAAGAAGCAAATGTTGAAAATATATTTCTAAATGTTTGCGGCATTTACTGTCGCATTTACTGTAGGAAAATCTCTGACAATCCTTTATATGAGGATAATCAAATAAAATTTTCAAAAATTTGGCATTGAATATTGTAAGGAGGTGTTAGGATAGATTAAAAAAGTCGTGGTCAGAGGTGAGGTTTAAAGGAGTATCTTTCGGTAATATAGAGAGAAGTAGAGAAGCAGAGATAATCAGGGAGGAATTCCACAGCTTTTATTTTACTCATCTGTGGATGTTGATCACTGGGCCAGCAATTATTGCCCTTGCCTCGCTGCCCTCAGAAGGTGGTGGTGAGCTGTCTTCTTGAACTGCTGCAGTCTGCCTGCTGTGATTGACCCACAATGCCCTTAGGAAGGGAATTCCAGGATTTTGACCCAGCGACAGTGAAGGAATGGTAATATCATTCCAACTCAGGACGGAAGGTGACTTGGAGGGGAACTTGAAATTGGTAATATTCCCATTTATCTAAGTTTTTTTTTGTTATCTCAGCCCAAATAAATTGACATCCCATTGCTTGTGGAGAATTTGGTTGATAATGCTTATAATTGATGTGCGTCTTTCTTCTAGCAGAGTATTGTTACCTGGTGAGCATTGTTCATGGTATCCCTTGTAGCATAAAAAGTAGTTTGTATTACTTTTCCCAGCCTGTAATGCAATCAACAAACGCATAGGATTGGACCCCAAATACAAACCATACAGATCAAAACAGGAAATGGCAGTATTCACCATAACAGACCAGGCAGTGCAAATCCCAAACGGAGTAGAATAACCACTTCATTGGAGGCTCCACTGATGATGTCACCTAGCATGGTGACGAACGTCTGAACGAGAACAAGCCAGCTCAGTGAGCACGTCAACAACCTCATCAAGCCACAGAGTTAAACGGCATGGAAAAACAGCTTTGTCCAACTCGTTTGTGCTGACCAGACACTCTAAACTGATCTTGTCCCATTTACCAGCATTTGGGTCATATCCCTCTAAACCCCTCCTATTCACATACTCATTCAACTGTCTTTTAAATGTTGTAATTTACCCACCTCCTCTGGCAGCTTGTTCCATACAGGCACCACCTGTTGCTTGATAGTTACCTTTCAGGTCCTTCATAAATCTTTCCCTCCCAACTTAAACCTATGTCCACTGGTTTTAGACTCCCCTAACCTGGGAAAAGATCTTAGCTATTTACCCTATCCATGCCCCTGATGATTTTATAAACCTCTATTAGGTTACCCCCCCCCCCCCAAGCCTCCAACAATCCAGGGAAGAAAGCCCCAGCCTATTCAGCCTCTCCCTACTGCTCAGACCCTCTCATCCTGGCAACATCCTTGTAAATCTTTTCTGAACATCTTTCAAGTTTAACACTTTCCTACAGTTGTGTAATAAGTGAACAAACAATGTGAAATATGAAGAAGTAATCCATCATAAGGATGCAATCTTCCCTGAGCACTGGGAATGTATCTGTCGCTACCTCCAAAGAGTGGATGGAAGATTGTATGGATTTAAAAGCTTCCTTGACTGCTGATGCAATATGTTTACCATGTCTCATATATTCATGAGTCATTAAATGGCTTGATTTATCCCTGGCTAGTACACAGATTCACAAGCCAACTATCTAGAGCGTTCAATATCCATTTGACACTGGGGTAAAAACCAAAAGAACTGCAGATGCTGTAAATCATGAACAAAAACAGAAGTTGCTGGAAAAGCTCAGCAGATCTGGCAGCATCTGTAAAGAAAAACAATCAGTGTTAATGTTTCAGGTCTGGTGACCCTTCCTCAAAGCTGAACTTTTTCTTCACAGATGCTGCCAGACCTGCTGAGCTTTTCCAGCAATTTCTGTTTTCATCTCTGTTGTAATGTGGACGTAATGTCTTAGTGTGGTGCTCACTGTATTGTCTCTTGTTGGCCCTTAAAAATGACTTACAGTGACATACCAAATTCATCTTCATATGACCAAAGTAAACAAATGTTTTCAGGTAGTTCCTTGATACATGTCAGGCCAGCCCTGTTTAGGTGTCTTTTGCAGCTCTTGTAACTGGTCATCTTCAGCAGTAATTGATCAATTCCAAATGGTTGCATGCACTTTGCTGCCATTACAATAGTGTTGGCTGTACAGATACAAGATCCCTCACGCAGGGAGTCCATTGGATTGCTAAAGATATATTTCTGGTGGCTGAAGTGATGTGGGAGCATCCTTCAGTTAGTATTAACAATTGTGTCCAGAATGATGGAGTATTGCTGTGTCTTGCAAAACAGGGGGAATTGGTGAGCACTGCAGTCACAACAGGATGGAAACATAAACTAGACAAAGCTAAATCCACTGCCCTCTGTCCAAACACAAACCAGATGAGGAGGGGTGATTGGCTTCCTCTTTTTAATCTCCCTCTTGGTTGGTCACAACACACGTTTTATTTCTTACTTTTAGCATGTTGTTAACTGACTTCAATTTTTCTATCTCAGCAGAGGTTAAGGCAGCATATGTTGCCTGTCGTTATTTGCCCTTGAGCTGTTTGGTTCTCTCCATCATTTCAGAGCTGATCACATTTATGTGGACCTGGAGTCACATGTAGGCCAGACCAGGTAAGGACGGCAGTTTCCTTTCCTAAAGGACATTAGTGAACCGGATGGGTTTTTACAACAGTTGACATGGTTATGATTAGACTCTTGATTGCAGGCTTTTTCTAAATTGAATTCAAATTCCATCACGTGCCCTGGCAGGATTTGAATGTAGGGCCCCAGAACATTACCTGGGTCTCTAGATTAACACTCCAGCAATAATACCACTAGACCACTGCCTCCCCAAAATATTAGAAGTAAATCCAATGTTTTGTGGGTTTTTTTTTACGTCATCTGCCAATGTCGGATTTGAGGCCCTGCTTCCAGGACATATACCTGGGGACTTTAGGACTACTAATTTAATGACCATTCCACCACACTACCACACTGCCTCGTTCAACTTGGTTAACATAATGAAATGTTAAGGAGAGCTAATTCCAAGCTTTTCAGTTGACAACCTACTGAACTCGAGAAAAAAGTAAGATAAATTTAAATCAAATGCATGCACACAGAAATAAAGATAATAGCGAGTTTTGAGAAGATTTGTAGCTCAGGTTGAGGTTCTGGATGTGAGTTTGCTCGCTGAGCTGGAAGGTTAGTTTTCAGACGTTTCGTCACCATTCTAGGTAACATCATCAGTGTGCCTCCGACGAAGCGCTGGTGTTATGTCCTGCTTTCTATTTATCTGGTTAGGTTTCCTTGGGTTTGGTGATGTCATTTCCTGTTCTTTTTCTCAGAGGATGGTAGATTGGCTCCAAGTCAATGTGTTTGTTGATGGAATTCCGGTTGGAATGCCATGCTTCTAGGAATTCTCGTGCATGTCTCTGTTTGGCTTGTCCTAGGATGGATGTGTTGTCCCAATCAAAGTGGTGTCCTTCCTTATCTGTATGTAAGGATACGAGTGATAGTGGGTCATGTCGTTTTGTGGCTAGTTGATGTTCATGTATCCTCGTGGCTAGCTTCCTGCCAGTTTGTCCAATGTAGTGTTTGTCACAATTCTTGCAAGGTATTTTGTAGATGATGTTCGTTTTATTTGTTGTCTGTATAGGGTCTTTTAAGTTCATTAGCTGCTGTTTTAGTGTGTTGGTGGGTTTGTGGGCTACCCTGATGCCAAGGGGTCCGAGTAGTCTGGCAGTCATTTCGGAAATGTCTTTGATGTAGGGGAGAGTGGTTATGGTTTCTGAGCCCGTTTTGTCTGTTTGTTTGGGTTTGTTGCTGAGAAATCGGCGGACTGTGTTCATAGGGTACCCATAAAACGAACATCATCTACAAAATACCTTGCAAGAACTGTGACAAACACTACATTGGACAAACAGGCAGAAAGCTAGCCACCAGGATGCATGAACATCAACTAGCCACAAAACGACATGACCCACTATCACTCGTATCCTTACATACAGATAAGGAAGAACACCACTTTGATTGGGACAACACATCCATCCTAAGACAAGCCAAACAGAGACATGCACGAGAATTCCTAGAAGCATGGCATTCCAACCGGAATTCCATCAACAAACACATTGACTTGGAGCCAATCTACCATCCCCTGAGAAAAAGAACAGGAAATGACATCACCAAACCCAAGGAAACCTAACCAGATAAATAGAAAGCGGGACATAACACCAGCGCTTCGTTGGAGGCTCACTGATGATGTTACCTAGAATGGTGACGTAAGTCTGAAAACTAACCTTCCAGCTCAGCGAGCAAACTCACATCCAGAATAAAGATAATACATTTTTTAATAAAGGAAACTGTAGGAACTACCTGCACAGGCTGGAATGTAAAGATAGTTTCGGTTTAATTTTTTTTTTGAGTCTTTGAGTTGTGAGGCTGAAGCCCTGAGAGAATAACTGCAAAACTATTGCCCTGTTGCTTTTGGAGTAGTAAAGCTCGAAGTTGATTTCTCAGAGACTGATAGTCTTCCCAAGTTTCTAGAATCCTACTAGCCTTACAGTGCAGAAAGAGGCCACTTGGCCCATTAAGTCTACACTGACTCTTCCAAAGTCAAGAATTTCCACCAAGACAATCACGTCTTTTACTTATATTCCACTCCAGTCATATCATTCTCCCAAAGATGGCTAACTTTCATGAGGAAAATAAAAGGCAACAATAGAAATGATTTGGGCAAAGGCTGTTTAAAATAGGGTGTACAGTTAAATTACATTTCCAGTAAGTGAACACAGATATTTAAGATTACAGTAAATGTATAATATTATTCTTACAATTAAATTTCCTTATGCAGCCACAAGGGCTCTCTTTTCCAAATCCTGTTCCTTGCATATACTGTTCCCCTGTGGCAATCCTCCAAAATGTTTCTGCCTTTTTCTGTTTACAGATAGATTATGTCTGCGCAAGGCAGCACATGGTATAGTGCCTGAAGTGTGCAGGTTGGATGTAAGGGATGACAAATTGGTGTGCTTTCAAACAAGTTCCCACTTCCGGGTGCCCTATTCCCATCTTTCCATTCATGTTAGTCAGGAGCTGGAAACCATTTTGCTACAGTGAGGAACAGCGTGGACAAGTTGATGCTTTGCTCTATTGTATTTAAACTGACAGAGTAACCAGTGAGAAAAGTTTCAGTTGTCTGCCCCATTTCCACAAGGAGGGTCACCCTTTCATCGAGGTGGGCATCAAGGTTAGAATTAGCTTCACGAATGCAGTGAAAAGTTTACAAGTCGCCACTTTTGGGGCCGTTTTAGATAAAAGTGTGTCTAAGTGCAGATTCTTAAAATTCTTAGAAGGAAAATTAGAAGAATGAAGAAATAAAAAGTCCAGCATTACAGACCTCACACCATCATAGGTAAAAATGTACAAAATAACAGGAATAAATCAGAAAAAATTTTTTCAGAATAATAGGCCTTCCAAACCAGTCCACGCCTGCACCTAGCCTCAAGACCGTGCCAGGCTTTGCCTCCAGTCCACACTAGGCTTCATGTTGAAACTCTTAAGACCAGGAGGGCCAGGAGTCTGCTCTAGATTTACCTTGAGGCCAGGAGTCTGAGGTGGCTTCACCTGGAGGCTCTCAAAGACCTGAGATAACATGTTCTCATGGTTGAGACAGATTTCTACAATCTCTCTCCAAGGGTGTAGTGCTTACAGAATCATATATAATTTCTGATGCAGCTCCAGTGTTGTCCTCTTCACGAACAATGCCCTGAATTCGGAATCTGTATCCAGTTGAGTGAAGCTTGGAGGGTGCTATGTTCTCAGGCAGAGATACCTCATTACTGTGCTTCTTTCCACCACCTACTCCTGTTCATTGCAATGTGTGCTTCCCTGTGTGATAACATAACCATCTTTCTCACAGTCCCACTGAAGTGTAAGTCTCTGTGCCGGGAGACGGGTGTACATTTTTTTTTGTAATCGTGCTTGCTTAGAGTGTGCAAATGCCCTGACGACTTACTGGGGCTTTGCCTACTCCAGATCTTTCATCACACAGATGGATCTGTGGGAGATAAAAGCCATAAATTACAACTAACATGGAGAAATGGGTAAAAACTAACTATTGTACGGACGTGCACATTTCAATGACTGTTGTCAAAAATGTGATGCCAACTTGCTGAGCTGCACGAGCTCTTCTTATGTAGTTATCAAACTGTTTATCATTAAAGGGTTCAGTGTCTCTCCCTGTATTAGGCATTGGAACGGTGTCCAGAATTTGTGATGGGTTAAGTGGCTTCAAAAGGTACTGGGTGACACCTTCTGTGATGCAAACTGCTGGTTAATTTTTCCTCTTATGGATTTAAATTTGCGATCTTCTTAGCTTATACACTTTGAAATATATGGCAGAGAAACAGGCCATTTGCTCCAACCAAGCCATGTTGACTAGCTCGGAGCTGTGCTGGTGATACATTTTAATTGAAAAATAGCAGCTGCATTCACATGTGCCTTGGTTTTGTGGTTAATACATTAATTCTCTGTCCCCAAAATATTAGCTCAGACAAAATTAGATTTGAAAAAAATACTGTCTAAGCTTAACAGTTAACTGCTGAAATGTTAACAAAGATCAGGACATTCATTTACAGCCGCTAAAGTTATAAATTCACATCATTTTGTCTAATTATGGGAGTGGCTGTATTAAGTCACAATGGCAGTAATTTAATGTACAAAAAATTACACAAATTTGTTCTTATGGATCAGTATCCAGGCATATTTGCTGTTGAAGTTGCCTCAACCTCCCAAATCAAGATTTTTTTCTCAGAGGCAAATAAAAGCTGTATGACGAATACTGTCGATTTTGGAAATCTGAAAGAAACTCAAGAGTTTCCATGGTCCAGGGACCATCTGCTCACTCTTCCACTCTATGAGTAACGAAGAAGAGTCACATCAGAATTGGAGCATTTGCTCTGTTTGTCTCTTTCTATTTGTGTTGCCAGACCTACTGAGTTCCTCCAGCATTTTCTCTGTTTCTTTCTTCACTTTTTACAGTACTGCATGTGAAAATATTGTCAACTTAAAAATGGACATTATTGCAACAAATAAGCTTAGAAGCTTTGACAGCTTCATTGTCACCAGTCCATCTTGCTGATATTAGTATAAGCTGCTAACACCAAGTGGGGAAAGGTACCCAGAGAATGCCTTTGGCAGAGGGTAGGATCAATTTTGAATGGATAGTAAACAGGTTTATTTCCTATTACTTGATAGCTAGTTAGATTAAATCTGTGATATATCGTTGTCTGTGTGAGACATCAGATTTCATTGAGAAGTAAGTTTGCAATATTACTATTGAACAATTCTCAACTATTTCTGTCACCAAAGATAGAACTGCTAATCTCCTTCTAGCAACAGTCCCTATTTTATGTTGGGCAGAGCTTATCTCATCATGTTAGTTAATGTTTTCGGATACTAATTGCTATATGCATCAGACTTTATTCAGTTCTTAGAGTACAGTCATTTGTTGTTAGCTGAGGCTTTTTGTGGTTTTCTTTAAGATGGGATAGCATCTTTGGTGTTTGACTGTAAAACTTAAGTGAAGGATCTTAATTCATCTGCAATATGTTTCCTGAGTCGGCAAGAGCTGCCAGAAATAATATTCCTCTTTGTTCTACTGGCATGGAGTAGCAGAAGAACAGTTTAAAATTTCTGCTTAATATATTTACTTTACCAGTCAGTTTACACTCCCACCACAGTCAGTCCCCCATTTGAGCACAGATTTGAGCAGGATTTAAATAAAGCCCATCAGTTAAAATCTACTTGACTTATTCTTCTCTGATCAGTGGAAAATTAACATTGGATTTGTTCTGATTATGAATTAGTAGAGGTGGCTCTAAATTAAGCATCATAACATGTAGATAAGGAACTCTACACCAATTCATTATTACCAAGGTAATTGAAGGCCTTGTCATTAGACTGGAAACATCAAGATACGTCAACTGGCTAGGGGCTGTTATGCAATGTGGTAGAGCCTTTACCTCTGAACCAGGAGGCCTGGTTTCAAGTCCACCAGCTCCAGTGATGCGTATAACATCTCTGAGAAGGATGCTCAGGAAATATCAAAGGCGGCGGACTGGAAGGGGCGGGGAATACATGCCTGGTAGTGGCATCTCACTGGAGGTGGCGGAAATGGCATCTGATGATCTTCTGGATGTGGATGCTGGTGGGATGGTAGGTGAGGATAAGGGGAACCCTATCGCTGTTGTGGGAGGGAAGAGAAGGGGTGAGGGTGGGTGATGGGTCACTCCTGGTCGGGGACCCTGTTGATAACAGTGCTGGGGAATCCACGGTTGAGGAAGAAGGTGGGCATTTTGGAGGCTCCCTTGTTGAAGTTGGCCTCATTGGAACATGTACAATGGAGAGGAGGAACTGAGAGAATGAAAGCAGGGAGTGAAGATGGATAGTCCATGTAGCTGTGGGAGTCAGTGGGTTTATAGTGGGTATTAGTGGCCTGTCTATCCCCAGCAACGGAAACAGAGATATCAGGGAAGCGAAGAGAAGAGTCAGAAATAGACCAAGTGAAAGTGGTGGCAGGTTGGAAGTTGGAAGTGAAACTGATGAGAGAGGGAAGCAGCACAAAGATTTAATCAATATATTGGAAAAAGAGTTGTGGATGGGCCAGAATGTTCCATGTATCCCACAAAGAAACAGGCATAACTGGGGGCCCATGCAGGTACCCATGGCCTCCCCACTGATGAAAAGAGAAGTTGTATCCTGGTAAATATCTTCTGCAACCTCTCTAAAGTAAACACATTCTTCCGATGGCGTGATGGCCAGAACTACATTTCATAACCTCCCAGTTCTTAAGAATTCCTGCAGTGGTCCCCACTGACTCTCTGAAAAGCTTCCCACCCAGACCTACCCACCACCCGATCCCATGGGTGTCCACATAACCTGCACATCCCTGGACACTATGGGCAATTTAGCGTGGCCAATTCACCTAGCCTGTGCATCTTTGGATTCTGGGAGGAAACTGGAGCACCTGGAGGAAATCCATGCAGACATAGGGAGAATGTGCAAACTCCACACAGTTATCCGAGGGTGGCATTGAATTTGGTGACTGGCACCGTGCGGCTGCATTGTTAACCACTAGCCATCATGCTGCCCCATACCTCTGTTAATAAAGGCAAGTATCCCATTACCCTTTTAATCATCCTTTCTACCTTCCCTTTAGGGATTGGTGGATATGTGCACCAAGATTCCTCTGATCTTTAGCATTTCCAGGTTCCTAACATTTGTAGCTTAATCCTTTGATTTGTTAGCCCTCCTGAATTGCATTATCTCACACGTTTATAGTCTGAATTCCATTTCTCCTAACAAATCCATGTTCACTATTGCTGATGAATTCCTATCTCTCCAAGTGCAGGTATATCGTGACTCTCAGAATTCTAATAACTTTCTCACTACCGACATTTAACTGATCGGCCTGTAATTTCCTTCCCCCTGTTTTTAAATAATGAGACAAATTTAAAGACCTCTGGCATCTCAACTGTGGTCACAAAGGATCTGAAAATTATTGCACCAATATTTGTTCTTTGGTTTCTTTTTCATATGAATTTGGCTATTTCTGGTCCGGGAACTGGGATTGGAAATGGGATTAGATTTTGTTGTAGATCTGATACCTGCAAATACATCAGATCTACACCTGCCTGAAATAGGAAAAACACCATTTTCTCTTTTAATCTGATTCTGAGTTTACACTAAGTGATACGACTGTGAGTCAGAAAGTATCTTCTCTACCTGTTGGTCTGATGGGGAATCTAATTGTGTTGTAGGGGTAATATGTCCTTTTACTCCTTTGATTTGATCCATAGTCACTTTCTAGCAAGCAGGTAAGGGAAAACAATTGGATGGAGAGGTGTTGACTAATATAGCCGATGTCTAATGATAAATGCTTTGATATTGACGCAATTCTTATTATTAAAAGATTAAGCTGATGTCATCAAGGTAGGATGTCATAGTGGGTCCGAACACTGGCATGAAATTGAATTGAAAAATCACAACTTTAATATGGTGAAAACAAAAAACAAAACCAAAGTTAGCAATGAAGGCAATGTTTATATTGTGGAAATTGTACGTGTTTTATTCTTGATCATTCTGAATTTGAAACAGAACATGATAGTGTGCACTATTATTTTGAATTGTCTATGTTTGGAGTAAAAATGCATTTAAATTTGCAAACTGAAATAAGTCAAAATCATTTATCCCTGACTTTCCTGCATCTTGCTTTAAACTTCAAATTACAGTTTGGTGTCTGTGGAGCCTGTCATAATGAGTTAGTATTTGTCTTACTGACAGACATTTGAAATTGCATTTAATGTACTGTCTCTTAAAAATCCATTAGGAAGGGATAACAAGACATGAACACTAATTCTGCATGCAGCTTCAAACCTAGTAGTGGGCTTTCATAATCAAAACTAATCATTTATCCACAGATGAGCCAGGTTAGGTTTGAAGAGACTGGGGTACAGGATCATCCTGCTGTTAACAATGTACTTTATATGGTTAGCTCCAATTAAAGTTCGGGTTTATATCTTATATAAAGAATTAATTTTGCCTTTAGGATAATATAGTTGCATTTAGAATCTTATGAGGTATCTTATGGGGTAAACAGGAAAGATATTTGATATAAGGCCGACATTTTTGATTGTTAACTTAGTTTCTCTCACCATAGATACTGCTAGATCTTTTGATTTTCTGTAGATTTTCTGTTTTCAATTCAGATTTTCAGCACCTTCAGTAAAGATGATAGTGGCAGATAATGCTTTAGGTACAATGTCAAAATGTTATAGTTATCAGTGAAAAGACTTCAGTCCCTGAAAAATATCATGTGTATGAGGTTTGGTATCATTTTCTTGTTGAGTTAAAGAAACTTAGTTGAAAATGTTTGGTGTGAGAGATAATGGGAACTGCAGATGCTGGAGAATCCAAGATAATAAGGTGTGAAGCTGGATGAACACAGCAGGCCAAGCAGCATCTCAGGAGATGCTGCTTGGCCTGCTGTGTTCATCCAGCTTCACACTTTATTATCTTGGAAATGTTTGGTCACTGTATCTACATTATCATACAACCATTGAGAGGAGTGGTAACCTTGACTAGAGTGTAGCTACAAAGGATTCGCAGAGTGATGCTCTGGCACATTCAATAGTATGTTTCAGAGGGGAAGCTTTAGCCTTGGTCATTTTAGACAATGGAAGAATTTTTACTAAACCAATAAACATCGAGAGTGCACATATATTTTTCAAAAGGTCAGCTCTGTACATTTTTACAGAATAAAAAGAGATCTGAATTAAATGTTTTTCATGAAGAATTTATCGTGATATTTGCATGCCAGAATACATGGATGGTAATGGCTAGGTTAGATTGATATACCATGTGCCAAATGACACTGTTAACATGCAATGTTGTGTGCAACAACTACAGGCTTTAACACTATATGCTTTAAATATTAGCTCATGTGTGGAGACGCCTTGTCCTTTCTTAAATTGTCCCTGCCTATTTACACCTACCATCAAGTACCAATGTAAAAAGTCACGATGATGGAATATCCCTAACCTCATTCTTTGACCTCCGCTTATCCCACAGTATCCCTTAACTATCTATAGTTCTGACTGTGGTATTCCCTTTCTTTGTCTCACCATTGACAGCCATGTCTTCAGTAATTTAGATCCCATTATTTGGAATCACCTCATTAAATTCCTGAAGCTTTCTACCTCATTCCTCTCCTTTAAGGGTATCATTAAAACTAAACTTCTTGACTCTCTTGAGGAGCTTGTTCACTCCTCCCAACCTCTCCTTTACTGGTCTCTCTGTGAAGTGCCTTGGGATATTTGTCTATTAAAGACACTATACAAATGGAAGAGTTAACAAGGTGTAGAGCCAGATAAACACAGCAGGCCAAGCAGCATCAGAGGATCAGGAAGGCTGATATTTCGGGTCCTGACCCTTCTTCAGAAAACATATATAAATATAAATGGAAGTCGTTGCTGCATTGTCAAACTTTCCTGTAAGTATGGAAAAAACTTGCTGTAATTCTCATTAGTCATGACCTTCTGCAGTTGATCATAAAATATAAATGTACATAAAATATATATTGGTTATGAAGTGATTATGGAATAACTAGAACTTGTTCCCAACAGTCAGGGCTCAAGCTGTTATTTAATCCCCGTGGTAAGAAAGAACTGAGATATAATAATCATGGACATAATAGTCAATTGTTTTGAGCATGTGGTTGAATCTTTTTCTTCAGATTACAGAGAGAGTTAATGAGGACAGTACTGTAATATCTTGACTTTTTCAAGATGATTTGTAACATGGCACATAGCAGGTATGTCAGCTGAGTTGAAATCTATGGAGTTACACGGACAAAAACAGGATTTTAGAACATTAGAACACTACAGCACAGTACAGGCCCTTTGGCCCTCGATGTTGTGCCAACCTGTCATACTGATTTCAAGCCCATCTAACCCACACTATTCCATGTACATCCATATGCTTGTCCAATGATGACTTAAATGTACTTAAAGTTGGCGAATCTACTACCGTTGCAGGCAAAGCGTTCCATTCCCTTACTACTCTCTGAGTAAAGAAACTACCTCTGACATCTGTCCTATATCTTTCACCCCTCAATTTAAAGCTATGCCCCCTCATGCTCACCGTCACCATCCTAGGAAAAAGGCTCTCCCTATCCACCCTATCTAACCCTCTGATTATTTTATATGTTTCAATTAAGTCACCTCTCAACCTTCTTCTCTCTAACGAAAACAGCCTCAAGTCCCTCAGCCTTTCCTCATAAGACCTTCCCTCCATACGAGGCAACATCCTAGTAAACCTCCTCTGCACCCTTTCCAAAGCTTCCACATCCTTCTTATAATGCGGTGACCAGAACTGTACACAATATTCCAAGTGCGGCTGCACCAGAGAGTTTTGTACAGTTGCAGCATCACCTCTTGGTTCCGGAACTCGATCCCTCTGTTAATAAAAGCTAAAACACTGTCTGCCTTCTTAACAGCCCTGTCAACCTGGGTGGCAACTTTCAAGGATCTGTGTACATGGACACCGAGATCTCTCTGTTCATCTACAATACCAAGAATCTTACCATTAGCCCTGTACTTTGCCTTCCGGTTACTCCTACCAAAGTGCATCACCTCACACTTGTCTGCATTAAACTTCATTTGCCACCTCTCAGCCCAGCTCTGCAGCTTATCTATGTCTCTCTGCAACCTACAGCATCCTTTGTCACTATCCACAACTCCACCGACCTTAGTGTCGTCTGCAAATTTACTAACCCATCCTTCTACGCCCTCATCCAGGTCATTTATAAAAATGACAAACAGCAGTAGACCCAACACCGATCCTTGCGGTACACCACTAGTAACTGGTCTCCAGGATGAACATTCCCATCAACTACCACCCTCTGTCTTCTTTCAGCAAGCCAATTTCCGATCCAAACTGCTATATCTCTCACAATCCCATTCCTCTGCATTTTGTACAATAGCCTACTATGGGGAACCTTATCGAACGCCTTGCTGAAATCCATATACACCACATCAACCGGTTTACTCCCAACACCACATCAACCGGATGTAAACAGAGTAGAAGTGAATGCTTATTTTTCGTACTGGAGAAAGATTTACTATGGTGATCTCCAGGGGCCAGATTTAAGACACTGCTTTTCTTGACCTATATTGCAGATTTAAATATATAGGGCACAATTTCAAAATTTGCTTACAATACAAAATTTGGAATATTGTGTGCTGTGAGGAAAATAATGGTAAGCAGGGGAAATTGATAAACCTGTCAAGAAAGCAAACAGGATTCTGGGCTATTCAAATAGTCATAGTACAAATATACTCAGCACAGATCCCTGTGGGACCCCATTCATCAGATTGTGCCAATCAAGAAAAGATCCTTTTATGCATATTGTCTGTTTTCTTCTAGCCAGCCAATCTACTATTCATATTTGTATTTTACTTCCTACACCATGTGCTTATGCTTTGCGTAATTTACATAGAAATCATCCTATCTGGATACATCACAGCTTGGTATGGCAACTGCTTCCCATGACCAAAAAAATCTATGCAAAGTTGTGAACACAGCCCAATCCATCACGCAAACTAGCCTCCCATTCATTGACATCGTCAAACTTCCTACTGCATCAGATGGATTGGGCTGTGTTCACAACTTTGTATAGTTTCTTTCGGCCTTTGGAAGATCAGTTGCTGTACTAAGCTGTGATGCATCCAGATAGGATGATTTCTATATAAATTACGCAAACCAACATAAATAAAGATCCCTCCCATCCCAGTTATATTGTCTTCCATCCTCTTTCACCAGGCAGAAAATATAAAAGTTTGTGTATGTATATGAACAGATTTGAGAACAGATTTTTCCCTGCCATTATCAGACTTTAGATTGGACCTCTTTAATGTTAATGTTGATTTCGAGTTGAGTTTCCAGCTTTCTGGCACCTTCCCTTCTCGAATAGAGAATTTGTATTTGTCACTTTCCAGTCTGATGGAACCTGTTCAGAATCTAACAAATTTTGAAACATTAACATCGAGATATCCAAAACCACATTAGATATGTCTTTTAAGACCCCAGATTGAAGTCCCTTTCCTATTACTATACTGTTCTTGTAGCCTTTACAGTAAAGACAGAAACAAAATATTTGGCCATTTCATCCATCATTTCTTTACTATCTTCTGTTGCTACCCCTTTCACATGTTCTTGAGGCCTAACATCTTATTTACTCTTTTCTTTCTTAAATACATGTAGAAACTCTTGCTGCTCATTTTTATATCTCTAGCTAGCTTTCTTTTGGACTCTAATTTCTTTGTCCTCATTTACCGTTTGTCATTCTCTGTCATTCCTTACATTAAGAACAATCATATGACCTGCACTAATCTTTGCACAATTATATGCTTTTTCTTTTAGGTTGATGCTTTCCTTAACTTTTTAAAATAAGCACAGATAGTCGGTGCTCTCCTTAGAATTTATCTTTTATAGTAGGAATATACTAACACCGAATATTCCAAGCTATTCCCTTAAATGTCAGAGACTGGTACCTATTGATATATCTGTAAGTCTAGTATATCTGTTTACTTCAGCTAGGTCAGGTTTTGTGTCCATACCCGTGCCTTGCTTTGCTTTGAAACACCAGCGCAAACTTTTCACATCTTTCAAACTGAAAAGAAAAACACATTGTGATGGTTGCTGCCAAGGGGTATTTACTTTGAAGTCATTAATTAATACTGTCTCATTGCACAATACCAATTCTAATATTACCTGTTCTCTGGCTGATCATACTGCTTCAGGAAACTACCTTGAAAACATTCTATGAATTCTTCATCTAGACTAGCATTGTCAATCTGACTTTTTTCAGTTTAAATGAAGATTAACGTCACCATTACTATTGCTGACACTTTATTGTAGGTAGGTCCTATAGATAATAATTAAAAAAGGACAAATCCAATCCAATCAATTACTGCCCCACCAGTCAACTTTCGATCATCAGGAAAGTAATGGAAGGTGTCATCAACAGTGTTATCAAGCAGTACCTGCTCAGAAATCACCTGCTCAGTGACGCCCAGTTTGGGTTCCGCCAGGTCCACTCAGCTTCTGACGTCATTACAGCCTTGGTTCAAACATAGACAAAAGAGCTGAATTCCAGAGGTGAGGTGAGAGTGACAACCATGATATCGAGGTCACATTTGACTGAGTGTGGCATTAAGAAGCCCTAGCAAAAATGGAATCAATGGAAATCAGTGGAAAACTCTTCACTGGTTGTAATTATCCTTGACACACAGGAAAATAGTTGAGGTTTTGGGAGGTCAGTCATCTCAACACCAGGGCATTTCAGCAGGAGGTCCTTAGGGTAGTGTCCTAGGCCTAAGCACCAGCAGCTGCTTCATCAATGACCTTTCCTCCATCATAAGGTCAGAAATGATGATGTTTACCAATGATTGACAATATTCAGTGTAATTTGTGACTCCTCAGATACTGAAGGAGCCAATACTCAAATACAGCAAGAACTGGCCGATAGCTAGGCTTGGGCTGATAAGTAGCAAGTAAAATTCATGTCACACAAATAGCAGGAAATGACCATCTCCAATAAGGGAAAACTAACCACTTGACGTTCAGTGATGTTACCATCACTGAATCTCCCACTATCAACATGCTTGGGGTTACCATTGACCAGAAACTCAACCATATAAATAGAGTAACTACAAAAGCAGGTCAGAGGCAAGGGATTACTGTGGTGAGTAACTCACCTCCTAATTCCACAAAGCTTATCCACTATCTACAAGGCAAAAGTTAGGAGTGTAATGAAACATTTCTCACTTACCTGGATGGGACAACACTCTGACAACACTCAAGAAGCTTGACACCACTCAGGAAAAAGCAGCCTGCTTGATTCGCACCATATCCTGAGGCATCCACTCCCTCCACCACCAACAACACTCAGCAGCAACAGTGCATAATACCTGCAAGATGCACTGCAAAAATTCACCAAAGATCCTTAGACAGCATCTTCCAAACCCATAACCACTTTAGTTAAAGGGCAAACAAGGGCAGCAGATACATGGAAATACCAGCATCTGCAAATTCCCCTCCAAAACACTCACCATTCTAACTTAGAAATATATCGCTGTTCTTTCAATGTCGCTGTGTCAAAATCCTGGAATTCCCTCCCAACATCATATATACTACAGCAGCTCAAGAAGGCAGCTCACCACCACTTTCTCAAAGGCAATTAGGGATGAGCAATTACTGCTGGACAACCAGTAATGCCCCACAATCCAGGAATGAATAAGGATACTTATCAAGGGTAGTCTCTGAAACCAGTCAGACATTTGCGGTGATCCTCATCAGGATCCTTGCTTAAGGAGCTAAATATGAAGAAGACCCCTACCCACCTCGATTCTTTCTGCCCTAATGAGGACAGTTTACCTCCTGGAATGAGAGAGAGGGAGTTATTTAGGGAACTGAAAGTGGCTGGCACACTGGTTATGTTTGGTGCAGGAGGGCAGGTATCCTGAACAGAGGGCCTGAAGGATTAGTGGTGTCAGAGGTTGGGGTGAGTGACACTGAGAGAGGGAAAATGTTGCAGCAATAGTGAGATTGCTAGACATGGGCCTTGGTGGGAGATTGCAGAGCCAGATTTTTTGCAGACAATAGCAGAGCCAGAGTGAGTGTAAAATATTGAAGAGCAGATGGTGTCACTTACACTACTTTGTTGGACATTCCTGTAAATGGCTAAATCCCTTTGTCTGCCTAACTCATTTTCTCCTTCTCTGGACTCTGTCTCCACCTATCGCATACTCCTTTCCATACGGCACCACCCCTACTCCACCTCCAACTGTGTCTTCGGCAAAAATACTGCTTTTTCCTTGCTACGACCAGTTCTGACGAAGGATCACAAATGCTGTCAGACCTGCTGAGTTACTCCAACAAATTATTATTGTTTCCAATTTCCAGCATCTGACATTCTTTGTTTTCTTTCATTTGAAATGCCAGCTAATTTGTCTATTTCTGAATTAATTGTCTCCAGGTTTGATAACTGCAAGTTACAATTGCCACTTGCCATATGTAGAAATTACCACCCAGTTCTAAATCTAAATAGGAGATGAGAGCCTTTTCATATTTGACTTGGTTGGCTGGTCTTAATGCCTTTGGATAAAATGTGATTTCCATTCAGTCCAGTTTCAGTTATTCTGCATTAGTTTGTAAGGCTTGGCTAATCTATGCAGTCATCTTAAATAAGTGTTTTTGTCGCTTTACCAAAACCACTTTAGTTCCTGATGATCCCAAATATTGAAACCAGATAGCAGAAATTAGAAATTTAATAGTTCGTATTTTATCACCACTGTGATAATTGTGCTGTTTGCTGATTGTAGTTTATCTCCATCTGACTCCTGCTGAGAATTTGATGTATATATGAATGTTGTGGACAACAGCGGCATTTAATATTTCGGCATAGGCAAAAAGTCGAGATCACGCATATGCAATGGCTACTTGGCTGTCAGTAGAAGGACTCTTGGCGCTCATGGAACCATACTTAGTGTCAATGTTTTCAGAGAGGAGGGATTAGGAAAAAGCTGCTGAGAAGGTTGAGTTAAAAATAAACAATTTCCTCCAAATCTTTCATTCTATTTCAGGCATCTGTACTGACCTTCGTCACCTCAAGGGAATCATAACTTCAGAAGTAAAATTCATGCATCTTTACTGTAAGGAATTTAAGTATTTAAATAAATGGGTCAAACTGCTCAGAGAAAAATAGGCCATCCATTAGGTGTCGGTCTGATTAAACAGATTATACTCTTAGTAGTTCCCTTTTGGATATGTTGGCATTGCTTAACACATGTAAACCAGTTAATGTTTGCTATGGAATAGAAAGTACTTATGCCAAAATATTTAAATAAAATGTTAATTTTAACAGCATAAATACAGTGCAAAACATGGCTCTGGAAATAGGAACTCCTAGCTTTACACTTTAAATGATGCCACAATTCACAAAATGAGTTATTTTGAAAACGGGGGTCATAACATCCAGATTTTTAAAAAAATCTATCAACAGACGCCTCAACATCTGACTTTGAGTTGTTCATTCTTGATTTTTTTTTCTAATCATGCATGGCAGAATAAAAGAAAACATTATTTGGTAAAACAATGAGGTTTAATGTAGATAACATGCTTGCTCTTGAATCTAGTAGAGTCATATACAAAGCATTGAGTTCCAGAATAATGTGAGATATAGCCAAAATTACTGCAATGTACCGTTTAAAAATGAACAATATACTTCTTAAAGTGCTAATGTTTGTTGAACTCAAGCAATCTTTTCACCACCAAGAATTGAATTTGCTAATAATTTATCTAGGCAGCAGCTACAATTCACAGAGCAGGAAGCTGAATGCCTGCCTCTGATTATGTATTCATTGTAGCTCCTACTGACACTTGGCAACAGCTTTGCCTGAATTCCCACATCCCAGTGGGTCAAGCTCTCAGTGCACTGTCACTGCAGGCTGATAAAAAGAGCCAAAGTATCTCTGCAGAAACTTTTAATTTGACTATGAATCTGTTTTTATTCTCTTAATCATGCCAAGGAGTATAGCTGGTTCCATTATATTCTTCTTAAAACTAAAAAAAATTCTACAAACAAGAAAGTATGGACTGTTTTTTCCTGAAGTAACTGAATAAACCTATTTACTGCTTGACAATATATTTCCTTTGATGTTGTATCAAATGGGACCTACCATGCAAGACTACAAAATTAGGTAATTTGGTGCACCACGGGAATATTTGCTGCTCCGAATCAATTGTCTAATGTTCCTCTTCTGATGCTTATGCAGTTATTTACAGATTAATGACATTTAGGAATTAAACATTAATCTAAACATTCCCCAATTCTTAGAGATAATGGGAACTGCAGATGCTGGAGAATCCAAGATAATAAAGTGTGAAGCTGGATGAACACAGCAGGCCAAGCAGCATCTCAGGAGCACAAAAGCTGACGTTTTGGAAGGGCCTAGGCCCGAAACATCAGCTTTTGTGCTCCTGAGATGCTGTTTGGCCTGCTGTGTTCATCCAGCTTCACACTTTATTATCTTGGATTCCCCAATTGTTAGTCAGGAAATGAATGTCTGTCTTTGAAAACATTGACAAATTTCAACTGTGCTGGGTACCTAAATCTGCAAACAGCAGCACCAAAGCCTGCACCCCCAAATCCACTCACCCCATCAACAATCCCATTCTCCAACCAATCCAAAATTAAAATTAAAATCCAAACCAAAATTAAACCAAAACACAACAAAATCCTTACTTTCTAGGCTGAATCCTAGAGAAGAAAATTGACTTTGCATGATGTAAATTTTATTGGTTTGGATGCTTATTGTATTTCATTTTGGCCTCCAGCCTTCAGAGGAAGGCAAATGAATTGGGCAATGTTTTTCTGCCAGCTCTAATGTCACTGGTATAATCTTGTTACTACTTGCCAAGGTCTCAGATTACACCCAAGAGTTTTAATTCTAGCTGAATCTTAATAAATATGTAAAAACTGTGCCAAAGGTGTTATGGTTGGTTTGCATGCCCTGCTTTTTCTTACTTACAATTCAACTTCTTCGCCATAGAATCCCTACAGTGTGGGGACAGGCCCCACAAGTCCACACTGACCCTTGGATCATCCCACCCAGACCCATTCTCCCAACTACTCATCTAATCTACACATCACTGCACACTATGAGGCAATTTACCCTAGCCAATCCACCTAGCCTGCACATCTTTGGACTGTTGAGGAAACCGGAGTATCCAGAGGAAACCCACGCAGACACAGGGAGAATGAGCAAACACCACACAGACAGTTGCCCGAGGGTCCCTGGTACTGTAGGGCAGCAGTGCTAACCACTGACCCACCATGCCACCCATAACCTTTTTGCAATTATATTAACTTGAAAGACAAATATTTCATTGTGTAAAATAAAGTTTTCCATAAAATGTACTGGTATGAGGAACATACCAGACCATTTGTAAAGGTGACCCTATCGTTCCTCACAAGTGAGAGCTTTCACTTGCAAGCTATCTGGAGTTTGCAGTGTAACCAGGAATTTTTGTGTTTTAGATTACTGGTCTCATCTGAATGGGTCTATGACATCCAATGAAAAATATTTCCCTGGGCACTGACTCAGGTTTTAACAGTCACACAAAACAAGAAAAGAAAATTATGAAGTCACAATAAAAACGCTGTAGTTGTTACAAAACTTTTTAATTACTTCCTTAGGCAAATGAAAAAATACACTTGTAACTCATTTGCCTTCCTGCCAAATATAGTGTTCTTATCTGGTCATCTTGTTTCTCACTGCCCACAGAATCTCTCAAGTTTGACACCTTCCTTCCTGAAAACTTCAAGCACATTGGGAGATGGAATGGAGTCCAAATAGTCTTAGTTACTCAGGGGCGGTGCATGTCATAAAATTGTGGTAGCCCAAGTGCGTGCATGTATATGATGCTGTCTGAATATTGATATTCATTGAGTCTAAGTGGAGGTATGGATGCAGGAAAATTTCCCTCAAATTCCACAAATTGAACAAAGCAATAGCTGACCTTGATCAAGCAAGTTTTGTTTAGCTCAGAAAGCTGCCAAATAAACAGATGTTAAACAAATTCAGCATGATATTCATGATTGCATTATGTCTCTTGGACATTTGACTAGATTGAAAAGCTACGAGATCGAGTAATTTAGTGCTTTTTATGATGTTTCTAACTTCTTACATGCCATGACTGAAACAAGTTCATACTATGGGCTAAAATGTCCTTGCATTGTGGAAGCAGGTTTGGAGATAAGGGGGCGTCAAAAAAAAGGAGGGAGATACTCAAAGATAGTTTCCCAAAGTACTGTCAGCATCAGGGAATGTTTCTAAGGCTAGGCTGGGAAATGGATAGGCTGCCTATCCGTGGAGGTTGGCGACGAATAAACACTCCCGGTACCACAAGTTGGGTTGATTCTATGGTCTTGCCATGACAGAGCCAATCGAACTCCCACATCAGCCCTGTTTGGTGGTTGTCAACTCAATGTGGCAGACAAGAAAGCTTTTGGGATTTGAGCCTCCATGACCCAAGCAAGTTGCCAGGAGTTCGACAAGCTGAACATGCGGATGGCATAGTTTGGACAAATGGTTCCCCTCCAGTCCAAAGGAGTTATCAGTTTGGCCACTCAGAAATGTTTATTTATCTTTACATCTTTAAGGCAACTTTCTGTTACCTTTGCGACACCAACTGCTCCTAATGAGGCTACCAATAGTTGACTGTTGTCTGTGCTTTGGACACTTTGATCAGTTCATGTATTAAAACACTTCACCCAAGCATTCTTATTAGTGAGGCAGGCAAAGAGACAAAGAACCACTTTGCACTTCAATTCAATTTTATTAGCAAAGTATTCTTTATTAGAAACACCATGTGAGCATTTCCAAATTCCCACAGTATCTGCTCTGTATCTAGCTCCATCCAACTTTTTGGTTCCAACATTGAGGTTCCAAAGTTTGGAGGAAAATACTGTTCCAAGTTGCATTGTTTACAGAGCTCCTAAATATTTTACCACAATAACTGATGAATATGTGTTGCTATATCTTTCATAACTAAATATGAACTGAAAAGCATTCAATAAATGAACCAGGGATATAATTTCTTAAAATAATGTATTTAAAAATTGATTATAATTTTAAAAAATGAATTAAGAAAATAGGGAAATGCTCAAACTCCGGTGACAACAAGGGAGCCATGCCAGAAATGGGATACTGAACATATCAGGTCCACTAGAGAAAATGGGACCTGCAGATGCTGGAGAATCCAAGATAACAAAGTGTGAAGCTGGATGAACACAGCAGGCCCAGCAGCATCTCAGGAGCACAAAAGCTGACGTTTCGGGCCTAGACCCTTCAGCAGAGAGGGGGATGGGGAGAGGGTTCTGAAATAAATAGGGAGAGAGGGGGAGGCGGACCGAAGATGGATAGAGGAGAAGATAGGTGGAGAGGAGAGTATAGGTGGGGAGGTGGGGAGGGGATAGGCCATTCCGGGGAGGATGGACAAGTCAAGGAGGCGGGATGAGGTTAGTAGGTGGGAAATGGAGGTGCGGCTTGAGTTGGGAGGAGGGGATGGGTGAGAGGAAGAACATATTAGGCAGGCGGGGACGAGTTGGGCTGGTTTTGGGATGCAGTGGGGGGCGGGGACGAGCTGGGCTGGTTTTGGGATGCAGTAGGTGTTCCCTCCACTCAGTTCGCAATAAACACCTGCACCTCCCAGTCGCGAGCCATTTTAACTTCCCCTCCCATTCCTTAGATGACATGTCCATCCTGGGCCTCCTGCAGTGCTACAATGATGCCACCTGTAGGTTGCAGGAACAGCAACTCATATTCCGCTTCGGAACCCTGCGGCCCAATGGTATGAATGTGGACTTCACAAGCCTCAAAATTTCCCCGTCCCCCACTGCATCCCAAAACCAGCCTAGCTCATCCCCTCCTCCCTAACCTGTTCTTCCTCCCACCTATCCCCTTCTCCCACCTCAAGCCGCACCTCCATTTCCCACCTACTAACCTCATCCTGCCTCCTTGACCAGTCCGTCCACCCCAGACTGACCTATCCCGTCCCCACCTCCCCAACTATACTCTCCTCTCCACCTATCTTCTCCTCTATCCATCTTCAGTCCGCCTCTCCCTCTCTCCCTATTTATTTCAGAACCCTCTCCCCATCCCTCTCTCTGCTGAAGGGTCTAGGCCCGAAACGTCAGCTTTTGTGCCCCTGAGATGCTGCTTGGTCTGCTGTGTTCATCCAGCTTCACACTTTGTTATATCAGGTCCACTATCTATGTTGAGAATTTCCATTACATAGTTACTGAATAATACTGTTTTTGCCTCATTAGCGGCCTCAAATATAATTCTTAAACCAGCATTCACTACTCAATCGGTATGACACTTTATTTTCTACCTCAGTCATCTATACCTGGAGTATTTTGTATAGTTTTCGTCTCCTTATCTGAGGAAAGATGTTTTCTGACAATGGAGGGAACGCAATGATACTAAACTGATTTGCTAGACTAATTTCTGGGGTGGCAGCAGCACTGAAGTATGAAGAGAGACTGAATTGGTTAGGACTGCATTTACATGAGTTTCGAAAAATGAAGGGAAATCCCATGGAAAGCTGTAAAATCCAACAGGACTAGAAATGGCGAACACAGGAAGGATGTTCCCGACAACCAGGAAATGCAGAACCATAGGTCACAGTCTAAGGATATAGGCAGGCCACTTATGACTGAGATGAGGAAAAGTATCTTCACTCAGGAACTGATGAGCCTGAAAATTCTTTGCCACTGAAAGCAGTTGAGACCAAAACATTAAATGTTTTCAAGAAGGTGATAGATACAGTTCTTAAGGCTAAAGGGTTCATAGGGTATGGGGAGAAAGCAGTAGCAGGCAAGTGAGTTGGATGATCAGCCATGATCTAGTTAAATGTGAGGCAGGGTCAAAGAGCCAAATGGCCTACCTCTGTTCCCATCCTGTAGTATTTCTGAATTAACTCTTTTTTTTTGCAGACTAGTTTTGTCAGCGTTGAACATTATCTGTTCAGACTCAGTAGGATAGTTGGGGGATGTGCTGAGATTTCAAGGTCACAGACAATATAATGTGCTGTCAATCACATAGCAACAGGGCAATGTTTATCTGCAAACTATGATTGAATTAAAAATAGCAGATTGGCAATAGTGCCTTGAGCATTGAATACAATCGAGATATAAGAGCACTTTTAAATGGTCCTTTATTCTGTGATTACTTATTTATTAGGTATCCGATGAGAAATGTTGTATCATTGGAAAATGGTTTGATTTGCTCCAGTGTCAAATTTGAATCAGTGAGCCATAATATATTATCAGCATTTGACCCATGTCAGTCATTACATGCATTTTTTTCAGTATTTTTGATTTGTTTGCTCCAATGAGATATGTAAGAAGTAAACTTTTCATGTTTGAATCACTAGGTTGAAACTTACCAATTTTTGGTTAAGTGTCATTGTTGTCAAATTTGGCTCCACCAAATTTCCCTTCATGAGGCCTAGCATGCTTTCTCTTATTGTCCTAAACACTTCCCGTTAAGTATCTACGACACCCCTATGACAGTCTTGCCTCATGTGGTTGTAACGACTTGCTGTTGGCCAGATATTCCAAGATAGCCCTCCATTACTGTTCTTGGCATGAAGTATAATATGTCTTTGCTGGCATGGGTTAGAGGATTGGCTTTATGGTTGAATGCAAAGAGTGGGGATAAAGGGATCTTTTTCAGAATGACTAGTGGATTTCCGTAGGGGTCTATGTTAGGACTACAACTATTCATGTTATACATTAATGACCTAGATGATGAAACTGAGGTCATTGATGCTATGTTTGCTGATGACATAAAGAGAGGTGGAGGGACAGGTAGTCTTGAGGATGCAGGGAAGATGCGCAAAGACTTTGACAGGCTAGGAGAGTGGGCAAAGAAAAGGCAAATGAAATACAAAGTGGGAAAGTGTGATGCTATGCACTTTGGTAGGAAAACTAGAGGCATAGACTATTTTCTAAATGGGGAAAGTCTTTGGAAATCTGAAGCACAAAGGAGCTTGGGAATCCTAATTCGGAACTCCCTTAAGGTTAACATGTAGGTTCAGTTGGCAGTTTAGGAAGGGATGAATTTCAAGAGGGCTAGAACGTAATGGCAGAAATGTACTGTTGAGGCTGCATAAGGCTCTAGTCAGACCACATTGGGAATATTATGAGAGGTTTTAGGCCCGTTACGTAGAGAAAAATGTGATGGCCCTGGAAGTGGTATAAAGGAGATTTTCAAGAATGGTCGACTAAGGTCGGTGGAGTTGTGGGTAGTGACGAAGGATGCTGTAGGTTGCAGAGAGACATAGATAAGCTGCAGAGCTGGGCTGAGAGTTGGCAAATGGAGTTTAATGCAGACACGTGTGAGGTGATGCACCTTGGTAGGAGTAACCGGAAGGCAAAGTACTTGGGCTAATTGTAAGATTCTTAGTAGTGTAGATGAGCAGAGAGATCTCAGTGTCCATGTACACAGATCCTTGAAAGTTGCCACCCAGGTTGACAGGGCTGTTAAGAAGGCAGACAGTGTTTTAGCTTTTATTAATAGAGGGATCGAGTTCCGGAACCAAGAGGTTATGGTGAAGCTGTACAAAACTCTGGTGCGGCCGCACTTGGAGTATTGTGTACAGTTCTGGTCACCGCATTATAAGAAGGATGTGGAAGCTTTGGAAAGGGTGCAGAGGAGATTTACTAGGATGTTGCCTGGTATGGAGGGAAGGTCTTACGAGGAAAGGCTGAGGGACTTGAGGCTGTTTTAATTAGAGAGAAGAAGGTTGAGAGGTGACTTAATTGAAACATATAAAATAATTAGAGGGTTAGATAGGGTGGATAGGGAGAGCCTTTTCCCTAGGATGGTGATAGCGAGCACGAGGGGGCATAACTTTAAATTGAGGGGTGAAAGATGTAGGACAGATGTCAGAGGTAGTTTCTTTACTCAGAGAATAGTAAGGGAATGGATCGCTTTGCCTGCAACGGTAGTAGATTCGCCAACTTTAGGTACATTTAAGTCATCATTGGACAAGCATATGGACGTACATGGAATAGTGTAGGTTAGATGGGCTTGAGATCGGTATGACAGGTTGGCATAACATCGAGGGCCGAAGGGCCTGTACTGTGCTGTAATGTTCTATGTTCTATGATCCTAGAGATGAAGGACTTGTCAAATGACTTTGAGACTATACTTGATGGAGTTTAGAAGGATGAGGGGGGATCTGATTGAAACTTACCGAATATTGAGAGCCCTGGATAGAGTACGGGCAGCACGGTGGCTCAGCGGTTAGCACTGTTGACTCATAGTGCCAGGGACCCGGGTTCGAATCTGTGGGGAGTTTGCACATTCTCCATGTGTCTGTGTGGGTTTCCTCTGGGTGCTCCGGTTTCCTCCCACAATCCAATGCAGGTTAGGTGGATTGGCCATGCTAAATTACCCATAGTACCTATAGTTACCTATAGTATTCAGGGGTGTGTTATAGGGTGGTGGTTCTGCATGGGATACTCCAAGGGTCGGTGTGGCCTTTTATGGGCTGAAGGGCCCGTTTCCACACTGTAGGGATTCTATGATAATGAAGATGTATGTGGATAACTTGTTTCCAACAATAGGAGAGACCAGAATCTGAGGGCACAGCTTCAGAGAGAAGGATGACCTGTAGAATTGTGATGAAGAGTGTTTCTTCAGCAAGAGGGTGGTATTTCTGTCAAACTCATTACCAAACAAGGTTGTAGGGGTCAAGCCATTGAATGGATAGATAGGTAGATAGATAGGCTCTTGATTGCTAATGGGATAAAAGATTATGGGGAGAAGGCAGGAGAATAGAGCCGAGAAACATATCAGCATTGATTAAATGGCAGAGCAGACTCAATGTGGTGAATGGCCTAACATTCTCCTGTACCTTCTGGTCGTATGTGATGACAGTGTGAATCTGCCCTTCAGGGCTCGTTACTTGTACCCAGACATGGCAGATGAGGGGAAGTTGGTGCTGCACATTGTGGACAGGAGCTTGGAGAGGCTAGTTGGTAGAATGGTTCAAAGGGGGGACATTCTTTTATCCAAGACATTCAGAGGAGCACATGGCATCAGATCTCTTTGGTTGGAGGTCATCATAGATCGGTGTCATCAGTGCTTTAGAGGAATGCTTTGTAGTAACTGAAGAAGGTTCAATGATGTTTGCTGCTCCACCAGAGTAAGCAATACATCCACTTCCTGCAATCTCACACTCTACCTCTGCTACTGCACCCACTTCTCTCTCCAAGGCTCATGCTCTACCCCCACTGTCACTATCACCTGGGCCTCCTTCCCTCACTTTATCTCACCGGCTCCCAAGCCCCCCACACCAGTAACACAGCATGGCTTCTGTGCTGCCTATTCACCACTTTTCCCCATCTCCCAACAGCACTAACGGTACTAAGCTGTGTCAGCCACTTCCAACGCTTTTCCACCACCCCCACTTCTCTCATTCCAGCAGAAAACTGTCCATTACGTGGAGACAGGGTTCCCAACACTTAGCTCTTCATCCACTATGAGGAGTTGAGCTTGGACTTCGCTGGAAAAGTTGTAGCAGCACTGTATGGGATTGTCCACTGTACCATAGTTACACAAGAGAATACGTGGGAAATCTAACCTCGGAGTTTTATCTTTTGTTTCATTGCTTCACAGAACATAGGCAATATTGGCTAGCCCAACATTTATTGCTCATCCTTAATTGGCCTGGAGTAGGTGGTGGTGAGCTACCTTCTTGAACCGCAGCGGTCAACATGCTACAAGTTGACCCACAGTGTCCTTAGGGAGGGAATTTTAGGGTTTTGTCCCAGCAATACTGAAGGACCTGTGATACATTCCCAAGTCGGGATGGTGAGTGGTTTGGAGAGGATGTTGCAAATGATGGTGTTCCTATGTATCTGATGCCCTGATCTAGATGGCAGTGGTCATTAGTTTAGAAGGTGCTTTCTAATGAATGTTGGTGAATTTCTGCAGTGCTTTTTGCAGATAGTACACATGCTGCTACTGAGCTTTGGTTGGAGCCAATATCTGTGGATGTATTGCCAGTTAAGTGGGCATCATTGTCCTGGATGGTGTTATGCTTCTTAAGTGTTGTTGGGGCTGCACCCATTCAAGCAAGTGGGGAGTATTCCTTCACACTTCCTCACACTTAGTGGATGAAGAGCTAAATGTCGGGAACCCTGTCTCCATGTAATGGACAGTTTTCTGCTGGAATGAGAGAAGTCGGGGTGGTGGAAAAGTGTTGGAAGTGGCTGACACAGACGTTAGGGAGTAAGGAGGTGAGTTAGTCGCCACAGTATCCCTAGCCTCTGAGCTACTCTTTTGCCCACAAGGTTATTGGGGATAGATGACAATGTGGAATTTTAAACAAGAACGGATCAGCCATCATTATATTGAATGGCAGAGCAGGCTCTAGAGACTGAATGACCTACTGCAGCTCATAGTTCATATGTTTGTTTACACTATCACGTCAGCCATCTACACATGTATCTGTCAGCATCTGTGAAGGAAAAATCAGAGTTAATGTTTTGGGTCGGATGACCCTTCTTCAGAACAGGACCCAAAATGTTAACTCTAATTTTTTCTTCACAGATGTTGCCAGACCTGCTGAACTTTTTAAAGCAACTTTGTTTTTGTTCTTGACTTACAGCAACCGCATTTCATTTTTTAACACATGTATCTGTGTTTACTTGGGCCCCTTTGTTCCCAGAACCAGCATGACATATTACAGGTGCAGGAAATCTAAACCAGGAAAAGAGGTACATTAGGCCAGACAGCATCTGTGGAGAGAGGAACACATTGTTTCCATTCAACGACCATTTATTGAAGTTTAACTTTTAAAAATGTTAAAAATGGTAGTAAGGAGCGGCCTAACTAGTCACCCTCCTCTACCTGAAACCATTTTTTTTGGTGATGCATGTATTACTTTTTGGAGCTATGATTGAGAATTTCAACAAAGTATTGAAGAAGGATCACTGGACCTGAGACATTCACTTTGCTTTCTCTCTACGAATGCTGCTACACCTGCTGAGTTTTTCCAGCAAATCATCTTCTTGTTTCAGCAAAGAACATATTCCCTTTGAATATCAGCATTGTGGCTAAACACATTCATAAGTACTGAAATCTATTCAATAAAAATGTATCTGTCTTTAGTTTAATAAAATCATTGAAAATTGAAGCATTCGCGTGTGTGTTAATACTGTGTATTGGCATATCACATGCCAAATGCCTTCTGTAAGTATTATCACTGACTCCAATGCTTTAAAGGCAATTGTGTATTAAGGATTGAACTTAAATTACAGCAATGACATTGCTTATTTTCAGCAGTAGCTTCAGGACCAAGGAAGCATGATATTTAAAGCCTAATAATGCAAATTGTTTAACCTGAAATGGCTCAAACTGGGAGATTAACATCACTGAAGAGAAATGAAGATGTTGAGATTCAGATTAAAATAGATGTAAAGAATTTTCTCAGATTTCTGAATTCTGGTCTCCCTGCAATATGAAAGATATTCTTAAACTTGAAAGAGTTCAGAAAAGTTTTACAAGGATGTTGATGGGGTCGGAGGGTTTGAGCTATAGGCGAGGCTGAATAGGCTGGGCTTATCTTCCCCAGAGCGTCGGAGGCTGAGAGGCGACATTATAGAGGTTTATAAAGTCATGAGGCGCATGGGTACGGTGAATAGCCAAAGTCTTTTTCCCAGGGTAGGAGAGTCCAAACCTATAGGGCATAGGTTTAAGGTGAGAGGGGAAAGATTTAAAAGTGACCTAAGAGGCAACTCTTTCAAGCAAAAGGTGGTGCAGGAATGGAATGAGCTGCCAGAGGAAGTAGTGGAGGCTGGTACAGTTGCAACATTTAATAATCATGTGAATGGGCACATAAACAGGAAGGGTTCAGAGGAAGAGATAACAAGGTGTAGAGCTGGATGAACACAGCAGATCAAGCAGCGTTAGAGGAGCAGGAAGGCTGACATTTCAGGCTTAGCTGCTTCTTGGGAATATAGGCCAAATGCTGGCAAATGGGACCTCACTAATTTAGGATATTTGATCAGCACGGATGAGTTGGGACGAAGGATTTATTTCTGTGCTGCAAAGCTCAATGACTCTATACAATATATCATGACACTATAAAGAATATTCTTTTGTTATCCTTTTTTTGAGGACTCGTGCTTAAAAAATTGTGAAAATTTATTCATTTGAAAGACTGGGAGATGCCTGAATTTTATTTACAAGAAACACAAAAGGGAAAGTATATTGAGCAATGTAAGCTGTTCGAACTCTGCGGACTATAAAACTGTTTGGAACTGTTTACAAAGAAATCACATGCTTGGGGTTTTGTGAGTTTGGAGCTTTTTGGATGTTGTTTGGAAAAGGAAGTTGGGCATGGCATTCCAAAAGAGAAGCCACCCAATTGATCTTTTTGCATCTTTAAGGAGAAACATTTTTTAAGATGCAATGTAACAGCTGAAAAACTGTTGATACTATTCTCCTAAATTGCTGCTGGAAGACCACCTTTTAATGACCCCTGAATGAAATATTTCTGAAAAAAAAACCCAGTGACAATCACACGTGTCTAGTGACACCCATCTTTATGTAAGAGAATCCCAGACTGAAAGCTACTTGGAACACAAGCAGGTAGAATTATTTGGCCAAACGTTTTTTTTTAAAGTTGATCTCTTCCTAGAAAATTCCTTTATTTATCTTTAATCAGTTTTGTATATGTGTTTTTAAGCTTTTAAAACAATTTTTATATCTATACTCTTCCTGTAAAACTGTGTATTAATCATTTTTGTAATTTGGTTAGGTAAACCCTGTTTCTATAACAAACTAATAATTTTATTGTTTATTAAAATATCTGCTTTTTTGCATTCTGAAACTAATACAGGTAAAGAATAACATTTGCCATATTAGTAGCTGGATAAAACATTTAAATGTATGTTTTGTTAGAACACCAGTAGCAGGGAATGACAGGGCACTCCTCCAGCCTTGGTTTTCACAATGCATGGAATGAATAAAACTTCATAGCTAAATGTGTGTCATGCCATTTAAGTTTTGAGCCAAATGGACATACTAATAACTCACCCATGACTTCAAGATATGCAAGGTATAATTGTCACTCTACAGTTAACATTCTGTCTCTAATGTTGGAATTTATGTTTAGGTTTTTGTAAGTTGTCAGCTCTGATTCAATTTGAAAGCAAAGAAAAGCTTATGTTAGACAGCTTCATATTACACATTGGCTTTCTCTCGGTTGTTCTTTCCCCTGATGTGTCAGGTTCAGATGACAAGAGTAAAGACGTGATTAAACAGAGAGGTTCTAAAACTGCTCATCAAAAATGATGAGGCAAATACTAATGAGTGCCAGAGAGTTTAAATCAATCTGCCAAGTGCAGAATTAAATGAAATGTTAACATAGAATTGAAGTAATCTTGTAAATGTGACAGTCTAACATGTTAACAAAAAGATGTTTGAAAATGTAGCAAACTAGATGTTTAGTTCTACAATTATAATGTTCAAATTGGTGCCATAACATAAATAATTTAATCATATATTACATCAGACAGAATCTAGAGATGTATGTATACATTTTATGTAATTGCTTTGATAGACATTTTTGTAGTAAACAGGTTGCTTGCCTTATAAAATGATCTAATATCCACTGAATAACTATAGGAGGTTCTATACTTATAGGTTGGCCTTGTAGAAACAAATCAACATTCGTGGAATGATATTTAATAGTCCCAGAAAGGTTTGAAATGGAAGTAAATTTAAGGACAAAAACAAAACAGCCAACAAGGATGCAGAATGGGAAGATTCTGTTTGCTGGAACCTTGTGTTTGAGGATATGGCCAATGAAAGTGAATTGTGAAAAACCACTACACCATGGCCAGGTTTTCACAGCCACGTCCTGGTGTCGTTTTGTCCGGCATGCAAACCATCACCAACTTCCTGCCAACCCCTGTGCTTCCCCTGTAATAATGGGAAAGTGGGCAATGATATCAGAAGATTGTCAACCATTTTAAAGTAAATCATTAAAGGTCAATTGATCCCACTGTCGAGCCAACTCACTGAAATGTTTTGCTGCACACTTCATAATACAGTTGGTAAAGCTAGGCTGTTATTTAAAAGCAAGTTACTAAAAGGCAGAAAGAAAGAGCTGCTCATTATTGGGGGGTTGGGGGATGCCTTCTGTGCATCAGGGACAACCTCCAGAAGGCTAGCCCCACCCTCACACACCCTTTGTTTCTTCCAAACTGTCCTCCAAAACCACATAACTCTCACTCCCCTCCCCAATACTCCTGTCCCTCAGCTGCCTGACCTCTCTCCATCCTAACAGCCTGGGACTAACTGTGCTCCAGGACCTAGAGATAGCAGTGAAGGCCTGCTGGCAGCAGTACGCCTTGCTGTGTTCTGTTCCTGCTGGAACTGCAAGAACTACTAGTCAATCAGATTGGCTGGTGGTTCTTGAGACAAAGAACTCCCCACGTTGAGAAGTGGACATTTCATGCTCAGCCTGTTTAGTCTGTGTCAATTGTGGGTATGAGCAAGCTTGTTTTAGATCCATTGGTTGCTGAACAATTTTTGGGCTGGAACGAGCAGTCCTAGCCCTCCTTAAAATTTTAGCACCAAGATACATGTGGAAATCCAAAAGGCATACAATAATATTCCAAGAACAATACTTCAGTGAAGTCTTTGAGTGAGATTGTCTCATGCTCATGATTTCCAAAGAAACTGATAATGTGCTAGCAGAGACTTGAACTTCAGGGTGCTGGGTGTTGGTTCCACTGCAAAATTTTGTGCTTTAAAGTCCTCACTTAACAAATGACTAACAAAAAACATACTTGATTAAACACAGTTTTCTTTTGGTAAAGGACTTAGTCTTTAAACTACAGGCAGTAATGGCCCCTCGTTATGTAAATGACCCAGTCCACTCTCCAGAGAATTTGAGTCCATGGGGGAACGTTGTGTTGCTACTGGTAATGCTGAGTAAGGAAAAGTAACTGAATAGGAAGTCAAAAAAAAAGCTTTTCCACAGTGAGATGAAACTACGTTAACAAATTTGGGAATGCGTGAAGGCAAGTCAAGTCTCTTGATGGTAATCAGCTGAAAAAGCCTTTGATTTATTGGCTTATCATACATGCTTGTAAAGAAGCAATCTTGTTAGAACTAAATTCATCTTCCCAATTAAGTTATTTGCTTGTGAGAAATTCATACCTTCATACTCCCAACTCAAAGTAAGTAGTGTGCACCAGGCAAAGTGTAGTGCTTGTTAGCATTGGAATGAGGCACCAGTGTTTTTGTATCCAAGAGGCAGGCTGTTCAATAATGGAATGATTGAAATCGTGTGGAGGCACAGGTGTAGGAGGCTGGCCAGGAGGGAGGGGACACTAAGGCACACTGTCTGGCCAGGGCAGGGAGTCCAGGGAAGGGAGGAAAGCTGCATGACCAGGGCATGGAAGAAGAGAAGGCACGGCTGCTGGAACATGGGAGGGAGGAAAAGGCCTTGCTCCTTTGATGTTGGCATAGGTCCTGTCTATGATGAGATCTTGTGCACTATTCTGAGGGTACATGGCAGTGGAGGGAATGACAATGACAGACAGAACAGCATCAATGAGTGGCAGCAGAGTAGTGAGCAGTACAGGAAGCTGGCAGCAGGCACCTAGTGTGATGGTGAGCATTGTGCCACATGGTATAAACTGCAGGTGCAGTTACCTGAAAATATCAGACTGGCAGTACCAGGGCCTGCTGGGGATGCTGCAGGATGTGGTCAGTTGCATATACCAGCTGTTCCATTAAGATCAGTGTCTATTACGACTGCAAGGAAATCTAACTTGGCCATGCTTAAAATTGACAGCAGTTCTTTCTAGGAAAGGATACAGTAAGATGTAGATTAGTTGGAAAGTTGGATGAAGTGTAGGGTTGAGCAACAATCCCAATCATCTAAAATACTGGACAAAACCCTGGACCTTTCTAACATATGGAATACGGGAAAAAAGCTGAAGCTTCAACAAATACACACAAAGCCAGAATGATTTCAGTGTGGGACTATTAGTCAGCCTAAAATTCCAATATACATCTCCACTCCAAAAGAACAATCAACCAGACCTAATACCTGAGATTGAAACTAACTTTTACACCTTGGGTTACACAACACAGACATTTTGGAACTTATACAGATAGCAGACATTGAATTTCAATCAATATTCAATCACAGAGGTATCAAACATTCAACTTCAGTCAGAATCCATTTACACATACTCCTAACTATCAGGAAACCAATTGTCCTGAAAGGGAGCACCAGAAACACAACAGCAACACAGATTTTTTTATGGGGGGTGTGGAGCGATGTGTGGGAGATAACGGGGCATACAGTCTGTAGAGCTGCCATGCCTGATCTCACCAGGTCAGAGCTTTTTCAACAACAAGCTTCTGCAGAAAGACCTTCCCCATAGGCTCAAGCCCCAAAAAGCAGCTTCGGAACCAAGAACCACAGAGGGTGAACAGAGAAGCTGGGCCGGGAAGCCATACCAATGGCATCATTGCAGCAAAGGGCATCGAGAGGGGGAACCCAACCAAGTGCTGTCTGAACAAGGGCATCCAGATACATGCATTAATATCTCATCTCAACTCAGTGATATGAATTTTCCCATTCTCCTGTGCAGTGAGTAGAAACTCTTGGCAAAAACTGGAAGAACTGTGGATGCTGTGAATCAGGAACAAAATCAGAAATTAATGGAAAAGCTCAGCAGTTCTGGCAGCATCTGTGAAGAAAAAAATCAGAGTGACCCTTCTTCAGAAATATCCAATCACTGTGGCAACTTGAGGGTGGGTTTGGGCAGACCTGCGTCTTTATTTAAACTAGTTCTCAAATTACAAGTACTTTATTATTAAATTAGTCTTCATGAGTAGACTTTGCATAAAATCCATTCTATTCTAATCAAATTTGAAAGTGTCATCATGTTTCAAGGCCCAAGACCTGGATTAAACTTGGTATCTCTTGGAGGGATGTAACACTGCCACAGAGTTTGGCTATTTCTGAGGAAGGGTCACCGGACCCGAAATGTTAACTCTGATTTTTACCTTCACAGATACTGCCAGGCCTGCTGAGCTTTTCCAGCAACTTCTGTTTTTGTTAGAAACTAGATGGTGACAATTTTCAACATGAAGTTATGTGGGTACCTGGTGATTGTAGCGCATTGATTGATTCTTCAGATCCCCATCTTAGACACCCATCACCAGCATCTTGGGGCATGCTTCATAATAGTGACCACATGCACCTGCTGTCCACAGACCATGGCATCCACCTTAAAGGGTCATAGTACTTCGGTCTTGCTGTGCACAAACAACGGTAGGCAGATTGTTAGCAGTCATCATGTTGTATGGCACTGGGCGATATCAATCTGACATCTATGGAATGCATCAGCAGCCAATGCTCCTGCTTCAACCAAATGGCCACATCTCAAAGGCTAAAAGGGAACAGTTCTAAGGTGAGCCACCATTAGTCAGGGACTGGTCACTCATCAGTTGGGACTGTCAATTCAAGTCGGTAGGGCCTGAGGTCTATGGCCAAATCTGCAGGTCAGCTAAATGAAAGTTAAAGGGGTTCATCAGGGGACACTGCTGTGGCAGGGAGTTGGGGTATTGGAGGCAGCAATCCAGGATACAGAGAGGACAAGGATGGCGAAGAAGAGAAATACTTGTGAAAGAGTTGGGGTGGATGGGGAGACCTCAGAGAACATGAGATACTGTGGGAGGGAATGTTATCAGCGGTCACCACCCCTGTAGTTTCAATGGGCTGTGAGTGTACATTATGATGGTGACAGGACTAATCTGTAGGAGCAGGACTCAGGGGCTAAAGGTTAGAGCTGCTAGCATAACTCCAGGTGCTGGGTGGGAAAATGCAGATGGTCCATTGTGATAGGCTGCCGAGGGAATGCCAGGGAGCAAGTGACATGGAGGTTTAGTAAGATGGCATTAATTATCGGGTTGAGCCTGAGATGCACTATACCAAGCATGACCTGTGCTGCCTTCCATCACCAATCGACTCCTTAATGTGAGTTTCAAGTGGACAATTACCATTTCTGCACCTGGAGTGGGTGGAGTCAATCTTTCTTTCTCCCTCCCAACACACAGGTTTAACTTATGAGTGACGGGAAGCTCTTCAAGGGGCAATTGCATCATTCACACACTTATACAGGTCATGCTGAAATTATCTGTAACCATCGCATGCTATGTGTGAAATATACACAGTGTCCAAATGTGGGGGGAATATACACTGAGGTCACAAGCAATTCTCTCCATGTTATTGTTTATTGCGGGTTGAAGATTTTCATTGCTGTTAAGCATAAATAACATTTGGTGACCTTAAAAAAGGCACCTGTGGGCCTCATAGCACTAAGTCAATGCAAACTCTACAGTCGACACAGGCGATGGAATGGATTCCATTTTACCTTCAGAGAATGCATTCACCAACATGCTCTATATGCAATGTTGCCTTTCTTGGGTGATGTAAGGGTGGGAGGACAAACGTCTCAGTAACCCTACAGCACTTTCAATCTACTAGCGTCACTTTGTGACGTGGCAGATTTTGCATTCATTACAACAAGGTGCATTGTACTGCATCGAATCATTCCATGATCCTCATTTTCAGAGTCAACAATGTCTTACTGCACGAGGAGTAAGTGAAACCTTCACTTATGAGCGATGCGAATGCTGACTGCTCACATTATTCAGGACCTGTCCTGCTCCTTCTGGCCCCAGCATGGGTCACTGGTGGATCCAGCTGCAGCAGGGATTATCGTCACTGCTGCAACAAAGGTGCAGAGAAGTAGAGCGGTAAGCCCAGGATTGGTTGCAACTTGCGGCAGCTGCTGAACAGCCTCCATATGAAGTGGTTACAACTGAAGATCTCCTGACAATGCATAGGAGAGCTAGAGTTTTTCACCCCCCCATACCATTTCCTCTAAATGAGTGACGACATTGTTGCCAAGTGTGGAGGATGCCTGACACATAGTAGGCTTCCTGCAGGTCCTACATGTTAGGCTGCACGTATGACATGTTGAGAACCCCATTATCATAATGTGGCTGATTTCCTCAATAGAAGAGGATGCCATTCCATCAATGTACAAATCATCTGTGATCATTTGTGTTACATCTTGTGCCCTGGGAATGGCCTTATATGGATAGCCTGGAGAATTCCTATGCTTCTGTTGGGCTACAAGGGCCTTATAGGAATTCCTACTTCAGGACAATGACTTACCCTCTATGACCCTGGCTGATGACTTCACTCTGCAACCTCCTGATTAAAGTGGAGTGAAGATAAAATGTTACTTATCCTTCCAGCAGGGATATCAAGCAGCAATTAATAGGCTTCCTGAACATGAGGTCCCAATGCTTGGATTAGTGTCTAAGGGCAAGGGGGGCTTACAGTATACATATTCCTTGCATACTGAGGTCCACACAACTTGAGCAAGTAAAAAGGTGACATGATGGATGCTGAGGAGCTGGGAGCGGGTCAGCAGTCTTCCTAGGAGAAGGAGAAGCACATTGAATAAGAGGAACATCAACTTCTGCATGATGGAGTGCTGCAGCTGTAGACACTACAAACCAGACAGGACTGAATTAACTTTTAGTTCTAGTATGTGAAAGCTGGGAGCAGTGATTCACTCATTCACTGTAAAATTGTTGGTGTTTGAAATGTGACAAGTTAGTTTCTGTTTTGAATGGTGCATGAAGCTGCTATTGGCTGTCTGTTTGCTTTTGTTGTTGCTGAATAAACATGAATGCTATGAAGCATTTGAAGTATTTTTTGTATGTGATTGTCGCACATTGAACAAAGATAAGACACTGACTACACTGGCCATTGGGGTAAGAGTAGCGCAGACCTAGACAGGATTGTAAGGTGGGTTGTGGCTAAGGATAGATAAATTGCACGTCCTTGCGTTTAAGCCAGCGCAAGATGGATAAATGTACAGTTGTATGTTGCAATGACATGTCAGCTGTGACACCACTGTGAGCTGAGAAGCATTGGTTTATAATTACTGTCCCACAATGTGCACAGTGAAGGACATGCCAATGCTTGACTGAGTGCATGGCCCGAGTTCAAATACAGTGGTGACAAGGATCCTGGATATCTTAGTAGTGACATGAATGCCCACCTCTGGTGAGTCAGAGAATAGAACAAGTGGGGCACCATAGAGATGTGGTTCATTGTTAATGAGTCCTGTTGAAAATGTGAGAAAATCTGCTAGGCTCGCATTGGAGTGTTTCTCTCTGCAAGGCCTACCAGATTTTCTCACCAATAAGGACACCTGGCCAACTTTCAGTCAGATTTTGTTCCAGATTTCTGGCTAGTACTCTAATATTCCCCCAATTAATGAAGATTTTGTCATTCTTTACTATTATTAATGTTCTGTCTAATCTTCTGACCTACAACTGTCATTGCACAATTGTGTGCATTGTCTTGAAGTTTGATAGAATCTTTAACATTTCTAATTATCCAAGGATGGTGGGTCTATCCTTTGGAATTATATTACTTGTTGAAATATATCTGTTTTGGGTATTTTGAAATATCTCCTTAAATGTCTGCCACTGCATTTCCTTTAAGCAATCCTTTAACATAGTTTGTCAATGCACTTTAGCCAGCTCCACTTTCATGCCCATATAATTGTCCTTATTGAAATCTTTGAAAATATCTCACTAAATACATATGAATGTAAAATTTAGTCATATTATTGTTGCAACAATCCAAAGATGCCAATGAGATTATTAATTACACCTATATCATTGGGCAATAGATGCAGGAGAGAAGTGGTTTCTACTCGAAGATACATATCCTGCAGCCTTCAAAGGATTCTGGGAGAATTGTCCTCACATGGCCGTGTGGAAGATGCATCATCAGAACAGCAATTACTGCTAGGGATGGATTTAAGAAACTCATCGAGAAAAACACCTGAAGGTGATTACTCAGAGTAATAGTCGGCAAAATGTAGGTGCAGGAACCCATTATAAACTGGGACCTCTTGGGGATTATCTATTATAAGGAGCAAAGCCTTGGAACAGAAGATCAGTGGAGGAACCAAAATTGTGCACCACTTTTTCCCATGGATAGGATAGCTTATATCACACGGTTAGATACTGGCCAACTCATGAGGAAATGGATGTGCACAGAGCACAGCAACTCTTGTGGTGGTGGCTTGAAGGAAGTCAATGACCTGCAATGACATCACAGGGTCAGGGGTCTGAGTGTTACATTTGACAGGCACTTGGGCCACAACAACAGTCTTGGGAGATTTTAATTCACAAGAGTGAATTAAAGTGCTAGCATAGAAAGCCAAGCAACCATTACCTTCCTGTCTGCCTGTGATATTATTGATTCACCAGCAAGCTGTAAATCTGATGCCAAAAATAGCATCCTCTGCCCCGTGGCAACATGATGCACATGAAATTTATATCCAGGTAGAAATGCTCATTCAATGTGCTTGACACCAACTCCCGTTCATCTTAGAAGTCAATATATTTACCCACTGATCCCACAACACCTATTTGGAACTTTGGGATTCTTGGGAAAAGCTACGCATTGTGAACTCTGAGATTGTTGTAATTGTCTCCTGACGTGAAAACTACACATTTATTTTCCAAGAGAAAAGCAATTCAAGCTCACCTTTGACCTCGAACAATCAAACTGCCCAAGCAAGTTGTCAGGCAAACTGCAGATTGTCACATGACTTCCTTTGTCTATCCTAAATTTCAAAATACAATTCTGTAATAATTTCCAAATGTCATTGTTGTAGCACTCATTTTTGCTCATCTTGCTTAGACAGTAATGCTGTCAAACTTGTTCGGTTATAAGGCTTTGACTCAGCACACAAGTTGTACAAAATTTTCCAATCAGATTAAACCCTATGAACACCTTGTCCATTTCTGTTACTGAAATGTAAAGATGAATTGAACAACTGGAAGAAGAGTCAAGGAGCTGCTCCCTGGTGTGGCATTTAATATGGTCTGTAAGAGCGGGAAATGTAATAGTTGGGGGGATTAATTAAGTGGGTGCTGAAAGCTGGGTGTCCCAATGGCAGATTAAGTCAACTGCACAATGAATTGGTCTGCACGCTGTGTGGTGGTGAGGTCCTAATTTCAGAACATTAGAGTAGGGATGGAGATTCGTTATCTCAAAACCTTTTCAAATTAAATCCTACCTTCGAGATTTTCTTCCATCTAATGCATCCAGTTTCATAGATACTTAGAGGCACTGTGCACCAGTTGAGTTTGTCCACATTCTGATCAAAACTTGCTCTTGAAAGTTCCACCAAATCTTCTGCCAGCAGAAGAAATGTTGGAGACAGTGTGGGGAAATCACTGAAATCCCTCTTTTTATCTGCCGAAGCTGGAAAACTGATAAAAATGCTGGAAATACTCAGCAGGTAGGATGGCATCAGTGGAGAAAAGCAAAGTACACATTTCAGAATGGTTTTGATGAAGGCTCACTAACCTGAAAGGTTAACTGTACTTCTCACCCCTCATACACTGCTTGTCTTGCTGAACATTTCCAGTACTTCCAGTTTTTATTCCTCCTGTGGTCCTCCTGAATGAGTTTTCTATGCTTGTGAATAAGTTAGGATGAGAAATATATTGATCTTCACAAAATCTAAGATGACTTACAGTCTGTCACTTAAGCTGGGCTTATTTTAGTGCGGCAGTAAGTAAGTATTACCATTAATGCGTTAACTAAGATTTCATGATGCTCATTACTCCTTTATTTAGGATTAATGCTTCTAAAGATAATGTTAATACAGTAGCTTTAAACATTAATGTCAATACATGTATGAAAAGCAAAATAATTGGACAGATATGTAAAATACATCTAATAAACAAGTTCCAGGTATCTTAATTAAGCTCAAGGTACACTCAAGGGCTTGTCTGGTGCTAACTGTATTTGCTTTCCTAATCTAATTATGATGCTCATTCTCATTCATTGTACAAAACCAACTTATATCAGCTCTCATCATCACAAAGTAGTTAGATCTGCTAAATGGCAACTGAAGTCCCCCAACATCATTCCTTTTCATTAACAAGATGAAAAAAAACGTCATAATATTTCGACTACATTTACTTAGAAGAACTGAAACAAGTCTAACAATGTTATAGTTTATATCTTAGCAGGAACATGCAAATAAATCCTGATTCCTTGCTTCCAGGGCATCAGAAAGGAAAAGTTATGGGCACTGTTACAGATGGTCTTCCACAGTCTTTGGCTTGTTATTTAAGTGTATGTGTCATGATTATGCTGCAAAAGACAACAGACCATGCTGAACAAAGACAGAGAGAATTTCTATTAAGGGTTGATGATCAGGTTGATAAAGGTTTGCCTAGCTATTTAATTAGTGCATTTGTAGAGTTGTCACATTTTTAAGCTTCTCCAGATGGAATCCTGTTGCCTTCCCCTGGGACATTTGATGGCAAGGGGGCACTTAATCTGGTAAGAGCTCTTCCTGCCTCCACTCCAATTAAGTCTGCAACAGGAAGACCCATTGGAAGTCACTCTTAGCCCACCACAAATTGTGTTGCTGAAGTACATGATTGATGGTCACTTCAAGGCCTCATACCACTGTCTCTGGCACTAGCTGTTGCAGTGGTCGGGTGAGGGTCCCCAACAATGCTGGGAGCAACACAAACAAACCAATACAGGGTTGCTTTCAGATTCCAGGAATGGGAGAGTATGGCATGCTCAAAGGCATTCAGCTGTTTATTGATGAAGCCAGCCTTGGGAGGAGGGGATGGAGTGTACCCAGTGAAACATACCACCCTAGTTTTGTTACTGATGGCCTTTTCTTTCAATTCCAACCATTCGGCCACCATCCTATCATCACATCACCCCTTGACTGCGGTGATCCAAAGATGGTCCTGACCCTTGGGTGCCACTTAGGTTTTGGACCTACAGAAACCATCCCTGCCTGGTGGTGGATCACTCAACAGAGCTACTGGCCTTTGATTGGCCAACAACTCTTGTCTCAAACTCAAGTCTCATAGTTTCTTTTCTTTTGTCATTGAATACTGAGGAAATCTGGGCCATGTCTTTTGCAGTGGATTGCTTTGTTGATTTTCTGTCTGAACGCATTGCTTTGTTATGAGTGAGGTGTCAAATGAGCTATACCCAGAATTCTACTGGGTGGCCACACTAACCACATAGAGGGAATCAAGCAAACTGAACTGAATTGGGAAACAAATAGTTGCTGTAATGGGCAGACAATAGCATTGCCAATTCAGGTAGGAAAAGAAATTTTTCTCTTCTGAATCCACTTTGAGTGATTAAGTTTGTTTATCTTCAGAAAACTGTTAAGCCTGTACACAGAATGTTAGAATGACAACACAACTGAGTTTATTATGTTCTTGTTATGAACTCCATTGCTGGGCATCCAAGGATGATTATCAGTACTATTAAGCTATCATATTATTTTCTTTGGAACAGAGAGGGGGCCTGATAGAGATGTATAAACATAATTTTTAAGGTGAAAGGCAAAAGGTTGCGTGGGATTTTGAAGAAAATGCTTTTCACCCAGTGGGTGGTGCGAATCTGGAATTAACTGCCTAGTGGAATAGATGAGGCAGGAAACAGCACAACTTTTAAAAAGTACTTGGATGAGCACCTGTAATGCCATTACAATCAAGCCTATAGGCCAACTGCTAGAAAGTGGGACTGGTGTAGATTTGGAGTAGTTTTGTCAGCTCATACTCAATGAAAGCAAGCCCCAGTAACATATCTCTTTGATTCAATGATTTATTACTTCATAGAACCAAGAACGGCCCCCAAAAATTCAATGCCAACACAACATCTGTCAGTGAATAAAACTTACCTTACTTCTTGATTGGAATGTTAGATGGAATGGCATCAATCTTTGGGAAAGTTGGAAGAACACTCATCTGGGTGTAGATATTAGGGCAAATTCCATTTGGGAAAATGACGCATTTCAGTATTGTTCTCCTACCTTTCTGTGTCTGCTCTCTAGCCCTATCATCATGGTAGCAGGGGTTTTCCAGGCTCTTCTTCCAAAGCTAGAAACAGGCATTGGAGAGCCTGCATTTGCTCAAGTTCCATGACCAGATCTAGTGATAATTACCAATTCCACCTGCACCTTAACTAATGGTCCTTAAATGGGGGAGCACCAGAGGTTTCATGAGAAATGGGCGTCATTGGCAAGACCAGTATTTGTTGCCCATCCCTAACTGCCCTTGAATTCAGTGCCATGCTAGGCCATTTGAAAGCACAGTCAAGAGTCAACCACTTTGCTGTGGATTTAGAATCACATGTAGACCAGGCCAGTTAAGAGCGACAGATTTCTTTTCCTAAGGGGCATTAGTGAAACAGATGGGTTCCGATAACAATAAATGATAGTTTTATAGTCACTATTTGTGGGGGTTTCTTTCAATTTTGGAGTTATTGACTGAATTAAAATTCCACCAGTTGCTATAGTGGGATTTGTACCCATGTATCCAGCCTTAGCCCGGACCTCTGGATTACTGGTGCTGTGACATTACCACCAATCACCAACTCCCCTATATGTAGGGAAGAGGGAATCTTCTTTAGTATACTTGTCCACGTCCATATTGTGGGCAGATAAAGACTACAGGTTATTGCCATTTTGCATTAGTTCCTTTCCGATCTACTGTCTAGAAATCTGCTGAAGATTTACCTATGGACTATTACCTGCTCCATATTTGAGACTTTCAAATTATCAAGTTTCTATGAGAGTTCCAAAGCCCAATTTGAGTCAAACTCCCAAACTTTCATTTCTGGTGCCTTTTGACACCCCAAAGTGAACCTAACAAAACAACTTTCTATCCTTTTTGGCTGTCTTCATTTAAATGGTGTCTGCTGCTACCTTAACAGCAGATAGCATTGATTTCCATAAGACAGGCAGGCTCTGGTGTTAATTTAAAATATACAAATTTAACGTATAACATTACTTGTATTGCACAGATCAATCTGTGTCAACTGAGTTGAAAAGCTTGTACCTTTCGTTACAATGAGTAAAGAAAGAATAACCAAATACCAGAACTAACAACTGAAACTACAGAGATTGCCAAACAAGTACTTAGAGTGATAGATTTATAGAAATGTACAGCATGGAAACAGACCCTTCGGTCCAACTCGTCCATGCTGATCAGATATCCTGAATAAATCTGGTCCCATTTTCCAGCATTTGGCCCATATCGCTCTCAACCCTTCCTACTCATATACCCATCCAGATACCTTATCAATGTTGTGATTGTACCAGCCTCCATCACTTCCTCTGGCAGCTTATTCCATACACGCACCACCATCTGCATGGAAAGTTTGCCCCTTCAGTCCTTTTCAATTTTTCTCTTCTCACCTTAAACCTACGCCCTCTAGTTTTGGGCTCCCCTAAGAGGAAATACATGGAACCATCAACATGTACTGGATTGGAGTTTAACTAAAGTGGGCTATAGTTAACCCATAGGGCACAAATCAAGATGTACTTCTTGGAGTGAAGAAGACGGCTTTGTGTTATATCTGTCACTGTTGGGAACTAATTGTGATGTGACTGTACATTCAGGCTGCCACATTTACAGTTCAATTGCAGTCTGGTTTTGAACAATAACACAGCAGGAAATCAGCAACATGGATTAAGAAATACACCAAAATGCTCCAGCATTTTGAGTTTAATTTTACACGTATGGGAACCAAAAGACATTACATAGTAAACGCATGTGTCTTAAGTAAGGCTGAAATATTTTAAAAGGATTTAATTTTAAACTAGATGGACAAAAATCAACCCAAATTAGTGCCAGAGAGAGAAAAAAAACTAAATGAATTATCCAAAAATGAAACAAGCATTGTAGTAGCTTCACAGGAGTGTTAATCACCAACAATCTGCCCTGGCCAATCCACATTGATGCTACGGTCAAGAAAGCACATCAACACCTCTACTTCCTCAGAAGACTAAGGAAATTCAGCATGTCCGCAGTGACTCTTACCAATATTTATAAATGCATCATAGAAAGCATCCTATTCGAATGTATCACAGTTTGGTATGGCAACAGCTCTTCCCAAGGCTGTAAGAAACTACGAAGAGTTGTGAACACAGCTCAGTCCATCACACAAGCCAACAAGTTCAGAATCAGACTGTAGTTGAACTGTAAATGTGGCAGCCTGAATGTACAGTCGAATCACAATTAGTTCCCAACGGTGACAGATATAACACAAAGCCGTCTTCTTCACTCCAAGAAGTACACCTTGATTTGTGCCCTATGGGTTAACTATAGCCCACTTTAGTTAAACTCCAATCCAGTACCAGTAGATTTAAGGTGAGTAGGGAAAAATTGAAAAGGACTGAAGGGGCAAACTTTCCATGCAGATGGTGGTGCGTGTATGGAATAAGCTGCCAGAGGAAGTGATGGAGGCTGGTACAATCACAACATTGAAAAGGTATCTGGATGGGTATATCCTTAGACGGCATGTCCATCCTGGACATCCTGCAGTGTCACAATGATGCCACCCGTAGGTTGCAGGAACAGCAACTCATATTCCGCTTGGGAACCCTGCAGCCCAATGGTATCAATGTGGATTTCACCAGCTTCAAAATCTCCCCTCCCCCCACTGCATCCTAAAATCAGCCCAGCTTGCCCCCGCCTGCTTAACCTGTTCTTCCTCTCACCTATCCCCTCCTCCCACCTAAAGCTGCATGTCCATTTTCTACCTACTAACCTCATCACGCCCACTTGACCTGTCCGTCCTCCCCGGACTGACCTATCCCCTCCCTACCTCCCCACCAATACTCTCCTCTCCACCTATCTTCACCTCTATCCATCGTCGGTCCGCCTCCCCCTCTCCCTATTTATTTCAGAATCCTCTCCCCATCCCCCTCTTCTGATGAAGGGTCGAAGCCCAAAACATCAGCTTTTATGCTCCTAAGATGCTGCTTGGCCTGCTGTGTTCATCCAGCTCCATACTTTGTTATCTCGGATTCTCCAGCATCTGCAGTTCCCATTATCTCTCTCCAACCTTCTATGTAATGATTTCATCTGTATTTCTTGCTGCCTTGGGAAGTCAGCCAACATAATCAAAGACCCCCTTCCACTCCAGTTGTAATGTCTTCCAACCTCTTTGGTCAGGCAGAAAATATAAGAGCTTAAACACACATAACAATAGATTCAAGAACAGCTTCCTCCCTGCTTTTATTATACTTTTGTCTGGACCTCTCAAATTTTAAATTTCACATTGATCTCTCTCTTTGTACACCTTCTCTGCAGCCGTAACATTGTATTCCTCTGTTCTATTTCCCTAATGCATTTTATAAGATATGATCAGTCTGTACTGCATGATAAACAAAACATTTCATCGTACCTGGGTGTATGTGACAATAATAAATCAAATCAATTCACATCAAAGGCAGCAATGAATGCACAGAGAAGTTTAAACAAGAGTGCAAACATGTTCATCCCAAAACCAGCCTAGTTCTTCCCCTCCCCCCAGTGCATCACAAAACCAGCCCAGCTCATCCCCTCCACCCACTGCATTCCAAAACCAGGCCAGCATGTCTCCGCTTCCCTAACCTGTTCTTCCTCTCACCCATCTCTTCCTCCTACCTCAAGCCGCACCTCCATTTCCTACTACCACCGCATCCCATCCCCTTGACCTGTCCATCTTCCCTGGGCTGACCTATCCCCTACCTACCTCTTCACCTATACTCTCCTTTCCACCCATCTCCTTTTCTCTCCATCTTCGGTCCGCCTCCTCCTCTCTCCCTATTTATTCCAGTTCCCTCTCCCCATCCCCCTCTCTGATGAAGAGTCTAGACTCGAAACGTCAGCTTTTGTGCTCCTGAGATGCTGCTTGGCCTGCTGTGTTCATCCAGCTCCACACTTTGTAATCTTGCAAACATGTTCAATAGGTTTCTAAAAGGAGAAAAGAGGTTAAATTTGTTTGCTAGCTGGATGTGGAGTGAGGAAATAGTACAAATTAGGACAAAATGCTCGAAAAATTCAACACTCATCTTCAACCAAAGTCAAGCCATCGGATCCACCAATAAGAATTTTAAAGTCTGATGTAGGAACCAGCGAAACCTGGTAACAATTTCTTAATGTGAGATGCAACCAGGAAATATTAATTCAAAGGAACAGATGAAAAGCTGATTAGCATGTGGAGTTAAGGACCCACATACCCTGATGTACAAAAAGATTTGAATGGAAATGACAAGGTCACAACATTGCAGGCTGTCAGAAGCCATGAAACCACATGGATATAGAAGAAGACACTGACTTCCCAAATAGCTAGCCTTCTGTTAAGTCAAGAGAAATGCAGTGGGGTTGATTCAATGATACGGAAACATAAGAATGCACACCAGGGAAAAAAATACATGCAGGAACCGTAGATCACCACGTGAGCTCAAGTGATGGGGAATGTCTTACATGTGGATCAAACTACAGAGCTCCTGGAAGCTCAACCATGGTGAAAAGACGTGCAGAGCAAGGAAAAATGATGGTAAATGGCTTATCAGAGACAGAACGCAGAAATTAAGAAGAAAAAACTCAAAACATCTATATCTTCAAGGATAAGAGATAATGGGAACTGCAGATGCTGGAGAATCTGAGATAACAAAGTGTGAAGCTTGATGAGCACAGCAGGTCAAGCAGCATCTTAGGAGCACGAAAGCTGACGTTTCGGGCCTAGACCCTTCATCAGAGAGCTCTCTGATGAAGGGTCTAGGCCCGAAACGTCAGCTTTTGTGCTCCTAAGATGCTGCTTGGCCTGCTGTGTTCATCCAGCTTCACACTCGATATCTTCAAGGATGATCTGTTTGAGGACCCAACAGGTACAAAAACCAAAGAACTGCATGAGATGTCTTGGTGCAACAACTCCCAAAAAGTACATTCACACAACTCGGAGCTAGTACGAACTACTGATGCTGGAGTCAGCGATAACACAGTGTGGAGCTGTGGGAACACAGCAGGCCAGGTAGAATCAGAGGATCAGGAAAGTTGATGTTTCGGGTCCTGCCCTTCCGAAGCTGCCTGGCCTGCTGTGATTCTCCAGCTCCCCACTGCATTATCCACGTTCATGCAACTGTTCGGATCAGAGAGAGGGTTATAACCAAGCTCACAATCATCAATCTGAACCTAAAGCTTGATTCTGGAATACAGAGAAACATCATCCTGATCAATCCATAATTGAAGGTCTTTCCTGAAATTATGAAAGAGAAATGGTTACTCAATGAAAGATGCAGTGAAACCAAGTAACATCATGCTAACAGCATTCAGAGAAATGGAGATTCAATAGGTAGCCACAAATCAGGGGAACACATGAGGGAACAGACTTTCATGGTACGTTCTACATTGTGGAAAATTCCTGTTATCTTGGGTTGGTGAAGATCTGCAGCTAAACTCAGTAATCTATGAGATGAAGGAGGTGTCATGTTGCTTAATGCGGGGCACCCATTAAAAAGCAGCCTCTAATCAAAAGTAAAATAAGATATGGTACAAATGTATTCACAGTAGTTTAATGATATGGCTGTATGTTTTTAATGGACAGATTTTGATCAATAAGGAAATTAAGGGCTGAGGGGCAAAAATGAACTTGGGATTTTCAGATCAGCTGTGATCCCATTGAATGGTAGAGCAGATTGGATGGATTGAATGGCTGACCTCTGTTCCAACATACTATCTCATGGTCTTCAGCAGCACACCACAATTATTCCAGCAATGAAACCAGTGATCCATTCCCCCGCACAAAGTGTCAATAGAACCAAAAGCAAAGCATGAAAGGAAGCTCCAAGATGTGGCAGAAGAGTAAGTAATTGCAAGATTCACAGAACTTATAATTTCATTTAATAACATTGTTGAGACAGAGAAATCAAATGGCTGGATAAGAAGTTCCTTAGGTTCAAAATCCTTTACTCCATTAATAAATAAGAATGACCATCCTATTGTAACATTGGAAGGGATAAAAACTACTGGCAGAGGTAAAAGTTTCCAGAAATCTTGATTACAGAAGCTCCTACTGGCCTGTGAAGTGAAGTATGAGGAGGAATCTTTGCTGTTTACAACATCCAACAATTCTTTGATTGGAGGAAATCTTTCTGCATGCCTTTTGTACTTAAAGTCAGCCAGAAAGTAGATGTGTCACACAGAGGATATAAACAAACAGTTTGCTTGTTGGCTGATGATATCCAGACCTGTTCTATATATCATGATTAGTGTCTAAATGAAGCCATGAGGAGAAAGCTGGAACCATGCAATTACAGACAAATGTCTGATAAGAGTGGCAGAATGCCGTGAAAAATCTCGATAAGTTCACAGCTAACTCTGAGATGAAAGGGTCAAAATACTGGACAGATTTGAGAACTTCTCTTGACTCAATGCAATGTATGAGTTTTTTCATGGCTCTCATATTGAAACTTACAGCAAACCCACAATAATTGATGAGAAAAGATGTTGAATACCTCTGGTCAAAATGACATGAAAGAAGTTTCAACAACTCATGCAAGTAATGTTCAACAACATAAACATCTGTCATACAAAACCAAGAGAATCTGTCATTCTGTGACTAGATGTTTGTAGAAATAGACTGGCAGGAGCCCAGTTGGAAGATGGAAGACCAAAACTTCAGCTAGGGGCAGATATACCATCACAGAAAGAGAGATTTTGCTATTGTGTGTGGATATGAGACATTTAAGCCATATAGGAATTATAATTAGCTTTACTGTCACATGCACTCACTTGAGTGCAATGGGATGTTTACAAGTTGCAACTCACAGCACCATCTTGGGCAGGAAGGTACCTGGGTACAGATTCTTAAGTAGAAGTTCTTAGAGAAAAAGTTAGAAAATGAAACAAATTAGAACATCCAGCAATAAATGAGAAAAATAGAGAAATAAGAGTTCAGAAAAAACAGTCCTTCCAACCGAGATCACGTTGGACTTCACCTTGAGGCTGGGAGTGCCAGGAGTCTGAGCCCATGCTGGCTTTCATCCTGGGCATTGCCGATGCCACCTGAGGGTAGGAGGCAAAAAGAAAAAGAAAAAAATAAAATGCATAAAGAGGGAGAGAAGTAGAAAAGAAATGGATGGAATGGATGAGTTCCAGTTCAGGAGTCCTACTCTGCTGTCATCTTGGAAATCTCTCTGGGAGAAAGTTCACAGTCACACATGGTGCAAATCTACAAGTAAAAGCTGTGCAGAGCACTAGCAAGGCTGCAAGGGTTATTCTTGAGGCTTCTACTTTACAGTTTCACTCCAAAATACAAGGCAGGAAAAGAACAGTTCGGGCAGGTGTTCTGTGTATTACATGCATAATAGATCTGTTGCTTAATCTGCTGAGTTTTTTTTCCACCATTTTGTTTTTATTTTAGAATTCCAGCATTTGCAGTGTTTTGCTTTTCTTCTAGAAGATTCACGAGCTTGGTTGTTGTCTCAGATGAAGGCTGAGATTAAAGATCTAGATTAAAGAATCTAGCACCCAGTGAACATAATATCACCAAAACAGTCACGTCAGAGATGACGCCAGATAATATGAAGAGTTGCAGGTCCTTTCTTAACAAAGGATCATGGATGGTCCAAACGGATACAGCAAACATTTACAAGTACAACAGGATTAGTCTAACATTGGAAACAGGCTGGCACTGTGGTTTAGTGGTCAGCACTGCTGCTTCCCAGCACCAGAGACCCAGGTTTGATTCCACCCTCAGGTGACTGTCTGTGTGGAGTTTGCATTTTCTCCCTGTGTCTGTGTGAGTATCCTACAACAATCCACAGATGTGCAGGCTAAGTGGGTTGGCCATGCTAAATTGTCTGTAGTGTTCAGGGATGTGTGGATTGGCTGGGTTATAGGGGGATGGGTCGGGGTGGGATGCTCCAAGGGTCAGTGTGAACTTGTTGGACCGAAGGGCCTGTTTCCACACTGTAGGGAATCTATGATGGAGTAGGTTGTTGGTGTATGTTGAGCATCTAATGCCAAAGTCACTGCTGGTTATTTCATTGACAGGTAAACTTTTGCACACAAAGGGACTGGAATATTCTGGATGTTGGATGGGGAAAGCCGGAGTTGTCAGTATGGCCAAGGCCATGTATATACTTTGCTTGCCCTGTTTCCAGAGGGTGCTATCCATTAAGTCTCAACTGTGGCCATGATGTGATGCTGGATGGTACTACACAGAGAGATCATTAGCAACATATAAGGTTAAGGCCAAACATTTATACATAAACTGAGAGTCATGCACGAGCTTGAGCTGCCAAAGTGTCCTCAATAAATTTGTTTCTTCCTCTCTGCAACACTGCATCTTAGTGTACTCTCTGGTTTGCCATCTGAGTTAGAGGGAGCCTGCTCGACTAGTTAATGGAGGAGGCCAGCTTGGTAATATATAGCAAGAAAACATGCAAGCCCTCTCGCAGCAAACAACAACTCCAAAAGACCAGATGCAACTCTGGATTATCCGAGGCAAGTAAGCTTTAGCCCTATGTTTCTGTCTCCAGGTATTCCAACAGTTTTTGGTTTTATTTCTGATTTCCAACTTCCCTGAAATATTTTGCTATTTCCTGTTTATGCTTTCATATGTGTTGATTCGGTTGTCAGTATAATTTTCTCTGTCCTCCACCTCACATTTGGTATCCTTTCCAAATATCAACACCATCCTTCTAATTCCTGAGTTTAAACAACTTATGTGTATGGTTAAGAACAGAGGCTTCAACACAAATCCAACTTAAGTTTTGTTAGTTCGTCTAGTATTTCCTTTCTTTCTGTCTTGGTTATTGCAAAATCCCTCTTAATTTCTGTGAATCTCTGGGTGGAAAATGAATCAACAAACATCTGACACAACTGCAAGAATGTTGTCACTGAGCCAAACTCTACCTGAATGGGATGCTTAGTCTTAAATACAAGCAGAAAAATTGGAAAATGACCATGCCATTTGCCACCTTGAGTTCCCCATTTGATAAGAGCATTGTTGATCTAATTGCAGTGTCTACCTTCCTGTCTAGCTACCTACCTACTAGACCCTTTGCCCTCTTGTCATGTGACCAATGACTAGTGTTAATTCTCAGGATATAACTAAATAATGACACGGGTCATTAATAGAGAGTTTGAGGAAACATCTGTCTGGTGTGTTGTATCGGTCAATAAAGTAGGTAGATCTTAGAGAATAGAACAAAAATCACAGAATGTGATATTGATGGAATGCAGTGCACTCATTCACTTAATTTAGAAGCTGTAGTGGCATAATAAGTTGTATATAAGAAGTGTTTCTGGAAACGTTGAGGAACCTGGACAACAAGGAGAAGCCACAGAAGTTAAGGGTTGTATTAATTTTGGCTGATGGTATAAAAAGACAGCATTGAATTAGTGGAGATCATACACTTCCTCTGATTTTCCCTTCTGAAGTTAATTGGCATCCAATTAATCATTGTATCTTTTATGCGTGACCAATGGTTAATTTATCACTGCTGGGTTGCTTTCTTGATGAGAAGTTTGAGAGCAGATCTTGGTGGAGTATTCAGACCTTTAAAGATGTTAACAGGGTTTATTTTGCCTTCAGAATGACAATGATATGCAGAAGATGAACTTCCAGATAGGGAAAGATTACTCAGAGAGCTGTTTCTCTTAGAGCATAATAAATGTTTGGAATGGATGCCCAGGAGACTAATAACCTCAGTCATTTAAAGGAGAGATACAAAAGCATTTCATGAAAAAAGTAATCAGTCAAATCACGGGATCGAGTAAACTGTATTTTATTTTTGAATTCAGTGTCTTTCACCTAGACTAAAGACGATCTTTTCAGGTCTGAAGCATTCCTGTGATGGTGGTGTGAAAAGGAATAAAATATGAAAGGATATACAAGTATGAGCTTTCTTGTTGAACTTTTGGACCCAGCAGAAAAATACCTCCCCATACCTCATAAATATTAGCAGACTCTGCACAAATCAACTCACAAAGGGGCAAAACATAAAAACAAATTTTATTGGTCCAATTTTTTCTTGAAATATTAAAGTGTTTCAATAATAGTGGCCATCTAATTACAAATAAATGATTGATTTTCGCCTGTTCTGTAAATTATTTATTGAGAACTGGCACTGAAATAGATTGTAACTTTGCTGCATTGATTCTTTCAAAATTCTGAAGAAGTAAAAGTTAGTATTGCTTTGGAAAGACATAGTCAATGATCTAAATATATGGTAACTGATTAGCATTGTCAACTAGATGTTAGGATCAAGAAGTTCTTTGCTGTAACTATAACAGGTTTGCCTTTGTCACCAAAGAGATGTTTCATATCTTATGAAAAATATTCTTGATTTATATTCTGCCAATGTTGGGAGTTTTTTTTGCTAAAGAATTGTTTTCGTCTGCACAGATCAGGGATTATTGACAGCTGTGTTGCTGTTACAGGGCACAATGTGCAGGTTCTATATTTTCACATTGATGTGGCAAAGAATCAGAATTACTTTTTCATACATGTGACCAGACAAAACAATGACAATGACAGTACTGCACTGAAAACCACAATTTCCACCACATCAATTGACATGTTTGAAAATCAACTTGAGGTAATAGTTGAATGAAACGCTTTTTGTCTTTCATTACTTCAGAGGTTATTCAGCTTATAAAAAAAAGCATCAGCGGCAAATTTTATGCAGAATTATTTCCTATTGCTTTTCAATCTTCTACCAGTTTATCTTGTCACCCCCAGTTCCCTGCATCCTCATTAGCACATTGACTTTGGAATAGAGAGGCACCCACTTCTGTTCCAATGCAGATCATGCAAAGCCACAAAAAAAAGGAACCGTGAAGGAACACAATTTCTGTGGGGCTTGCAACAGGCCCATGTGACTTGTGCCTAGAGAACTTTTTCATTTGCCTGTTTCTGCTTAGTCTTCAGACTGCACTTTGCCTAACTGCTGTTATCCTGGTCCAACCAAAAAGAAAAACAGGAAATGCTTTTCTTCTGCCAGTGGCCATCATTCACTTTGTCAAAGATAAATAGAGTTTATTCCTTTTAGAAAGGATGCAGGAAATGCCTGGGGCTTTGCCATGTTTCCACGCGAACTGGGGCAGGAAGGCAACTGTGTCTGAAAATATTTGATGGTCATTGATTCCTTACTGGATGACAGGTCCAAAGACCTAATAAGAATGGCTATTATTTACAGCATATCGATCTGTTTCAGTTTATTCTTTAAATGAAACGTTCATAATAGGCTAAATTAGGAGCATTAGGGTTAAAATCCCTCTATGACAGATGGTGGAATTTAAATTCAATAATAATCTGGATTTAAGAATCTGATGATGACAATGAAACTCGTATCAATTTTTGGAAAAAATCCATCTGGTTCACTAATGTCCTTTAGGGAAGGAAATCTGCCATCCTTACCTGATCTGATCTACATGAGATTCCAGACCCACCACAGTGTGGTTGACGCTTAACTGCCCTCTGGGCAATTAGGGATGGGCAATAAATGCTACTTAGCCAGTGATGCCCATGTCCCATAAGTGAATGAAAACAAAAATTTCTGGCTTCTCTCATTGTGCCATAATTTTATACATCCTCAGAAATTCACGATCCATGTGACATACTACAGGGGTCATTTTTTATCTAAACTGCCCAGTGGAAGAAAAAGAATACAAGGTGTAGAGCTGGATGAACACAGCAAGCCATCTCTGATGAAGGGTCTAGGCCTGAAACGTCAGCTTTTGTGCTCCTAAGATGCTGCTTGGCCTGCTGTGTTCATCCAGCTTCACACTTTGCTATCTTGGATTCTTCAGCATCTGCAGTTCCCATTATCTCTGAGCAGCATACATGTTGCTTACAGCATGGTGTTACAGGGGTTAGCACTGCTGCCTCACAGCACCAGGGGCCCACGTTCAATTCTACCCTTGGGTAACTGTGGAGTTTGCAAATTCTCCCCATGTCTGTGTGGGTTTCCTTTAGGTGCTCTGGTTTCTTGCCACAGTCCAAAGATGTGCAGGTTAGGTGCATTGGCTGTGCAAAATTGCCCATTGCGTCCAGGAATGTGAAAGCTTGGTGGATTAGCCACGTGAAATATAAGATTACAGGGATAGGGTAAAGAGATGGGTGTAGGCAGCAGGGTCAGTGTTGACTCAGTTGGCAAATGGCCTACTTCCACACTGATTTAGCTGGTCTTGAAAGTTTATCACAGTAAATGTGGGCATTCATTCCATCAGAAGAAATTTAATATTGCAAATTTTAAACTTCTTTATCACATCAGCCAAGTATTGCTAAGTTACATCATGATACCTAATTGATGTTCATGTCCATCAGAATGTTATTGCCACTAATTTGTATTTTGCTCCTGTATGTGAGCTAATAATATTTGGCAAATCTCAATGTGTACATTAATAAATTCTGAATAGTGAGTAATATGCAAACACAAGGTAACAGTTGGGAAAAAATGTATTGATAATTGAAGCATCAATAGGATTTTCAATTTTGGAGTGGGTGGCATATAACAATGTAAATTAATTTGATCTAGAAGTCATTTTGCAAATAATTCATCTGGAATTACTGGCATCACTTGTAAATTTTCATTTTAAGATGTTAGCCAGGAGTGGCTTTACAAAGATTGTAAATTTAAAAGTACAGAGAGATTTGTTTTCCCAGTTCCCTTTGCTCTGATCTTACATATTTGCGTTAGTCATTTCTGAACCACTGAAGACCTTTAAAATCTAATTGTTTTTAACTTTTACTGATGATCCCTAGTGTTTTTTTTTCAAATTTAGTCATGTATCAGTAAAAACCAATTTCCTTAGGAACTTAAGCCTCATAAAAATGGCATCAATGGATTATGTAAATAATTACGAGTTATCATTTATCATAAATGTGCCTTGTAGTGTTTCCTCAAGCCTCATTTTTGTTGAAAACAAAAGCACAGTTTCACTGTCTTGTTTTACTGAATTTGCCTTTGGCTGCCATTTTGCCCTTGAATTCACCCTATTAAAAAAATTAAAATACAAAATTGCAAAACACCCAAAACGGAAAGCAAAAACCGATGTTCACAGATACTCAGAATCACTAAACCTCCAAATCCACGACATTCAGCTGTAACCAGGATGGGTATAATCTAACAGACCACACTGGGGAGTGCACTAGCCTGCGCCCTCACTTCTTGAAGATATTGTGATATTAATGGCTGATTTGTCATTTGTTCAGCTGTATCCTTCAAATTATGAAATTGTCATGACATACTTCACTTCTTAACATAGCAATTTTTTATAAACTACTTCCTTTCTTGATTGGAATTGAAAATCTCACCATTCTCCAAATCACAAACAAGCTTTTCACATAATTGGATTTGATAGTACAGGCAGGATTTGTGACTTAATCCCCAGACTGCTGCTGGCAGGACACTGGAGCTGATTAATACGAAAACAAAGTATAATTAAAACAATTATCACACATTATTATCTGCCTAGACTTGGGATCCTGCACATGAGAAATTGTTTTAAAATGTATAAGGCAGATATTTATGTGGCATAATGGTCAGACTTAAAACCATGCATTTTTTGTTTGGAACTGAACAGTTACTTAGAGGATTGGATCTATGCAAGCAGACACAAATCACAGAATGAGGTCAGTGAAAATGTAAATGAATATCCTGCAACCACAAGTTTAGTTCCAGGTGTGAATTAAATTATCCATGGTCAAAGCATTAGATCATGAGTGTTGAATACCTGCTAGTTATTTGTTTGTGTGTTTAAACTGTTTTATTGTGCCTCTGAAAATTATTGACTGACAATCCTTAATTCAAGCTTTGTTGCAAAGAGTCACACTTTGTTGAAGCTTTTCATTTTGCACACATCATAACAGCACATATCTTTTGCTGTTCCTGACAAGGAAGGTACTGACTATATCCAACCAGTTCATACTTATGAAACTTGCAATACAGTGTCTAACACTGGGTATGATTCTGCAATAGGGCGACATTTACTCAATAGTCTTGAGTCTACAAACAATTATACTGACAATCAATTCAGGATTGTCAGTCAGGCTCACAGTATGATGCGCTTGTGTGTAAATGGAAGCTAAATAGATTAATATACAGGGGTCTGACCTTCACAGACAGAAAGCATGTGTACACACACTGCACCTGTTTTATCTCAATAAAATAGGTGACAGCCAATCACTGAGACATTTTTCAGGGCAATACTCTAACCAATCAGAGTCAACCGGCCTGGTTAAACTGAAACGAAGCCTGACAGTTAACCATAAAAAGGTGCACTTCTCATGACAACACCTCTCCAAATCAGAGTCAAATTGTTAACAAGTCAATATGCTCCTCTTGCGTAGTATAAATGTCAGTTTTCCACGTGAATTAGTATTCTTCTGAAATGTGCTGACAATTTCATGATGAAAGGCTTTGCAAAAATACATCTTCTTGCAGCAGTAGCCAAGTCCCCCTCTACCACGTATTTATTCAGAGATCTTTGGTCTGGATAAAAGGCAATCTTTTCTTAATAAAGATAATTCCTTGGCTCAGCACTCCCTCATGGGAGCTATATTTGTGAGGAACATATGTTTGAGCCAAGGGCACAAAGCAGTTCTCTGTTCCATGTTTCCTGTGACAACAGATCCCCACTGCTGGGCTGAATTCCAGGTCAGAAAAGCAGAGATGTGTTATATAAAAGGTTGCCTCTAGGTACCTTGTCCAATCAGATGGGCTGTTCAACTGGGGTGGGGAGGTAATGTGAGCATCTGAGGCCCCATGGTATCCATACACTTTGTGCAGAATGCCATGTCTTGGGACTTACTCAATTTAATTGGTTACCTGCTGCTGATGGGTGTATATCAGTCTCTCAAACTATCTCCCTGAAGATAGGCTGGAGGGCAGCAATATCCTGAAAGTGAAGCCAGCAGTGAGAAATCACTAGGACATGTGAAACCACTAGTGAGAAGTCACTGGGACATGTGATTTTGAACCTGTCTCCACCTCAAGATCTAAATTCTGCTCAATATTTTTTCTGAAAGCTTTATGGTGTGGTACATGAATGGCTTCCTGTGGAAGTAGAATCTCTGGTACTGCTGTTCCTATGGTAAAATGCAATGGGCTACAAATTCAAACAGTAGCTTCACCTCCTCCAACTGATGTGACCTAACCACAAATCTGAGTGATGGTATGATTTAAGTCTGAGAAACTAGCTGCTCATGTCAACCCCATATGAAACCAGAATTGGTAATCCAAAGTCTTCATGTGCCAGCAGAATGGTTCCTCCTTTGCAACCTTGCTGTGGATATGGACAGGTCCTAACTGATTGTTATTTTATTCTCCTGAGTGGGACCTACATCCCATCATATCTGGCCTTTGCTGCTTCTAACTGTATGCATACAAACTACTCACTACACTGCCAGTAATCCAATAACTTCCAATGATGAGGCTGGTATCGCCCACCCACTGACCCTATTAATTCCCCTCAACCTTACTCCACATCAAATGCATACATCCCCAGAACTGTGCTTTTAGTTGGGCGTAAATTAAGTGACAAAACATGGAAAAGGAGCAAGGAAGCCCTTCCTGGTGCTCTGGTCAAACTTCAGTTAATGTCACAAGAAGAGGTGATAAAGCCATTATCTCAACACTGTTCATGTGGCATCGCTGTACACACATTGACTCCTGCATGTCTTGTATTAAAGACCGGCTATAGTTCAGATAGTCCTTAATTATCACAAAAGCACTTTGAGAGACTGCTGTATAAATGCAAGTGTTTTCTTGTAGGTCATTATGTGGAGGTTAAGGGGTGATGATTTGCCTTGCAGAAATGATTCAGTAATGCCAAGAAAGTAAACATTAGCGTGAAAAAGTGTAAAAAAGTCAAAGTTGTCATTTCGAAAGCATGGATTCCTAGTTTTACTCATTCTTGTTTCCATTGTTGTGTTTGGAGAATCATAGCAAATTAAAATAGTACAGCACATAAGAGGCCATCAGCCCATTGGGTATGCACAGACACTTTCAAAGAGCTGCAAATTTTTTCCATTACCTGGCAATAGTTTTCCCTTCGAATGATACCTCAATTCACCTTTGAAACGAGTTGTAGAATCAGTACCTTCCATCCTATCAATCACTGCATTCAAGTCTTAGTAACCAAATATGGAAATGTTTTCCTCATGTCTTCTCTGATTACAATCAGTTGAAACTTGTGCCTTCTGGTTACTGGCCCTTAGATATTGGAAACAGTTTCTCTTTATTCATTTTGGCAAAACACTTTATGAAGTCAAACATCTCTACCAAATCACTTCTTCACTACCACTATACTCAGAAAAATACAATCTTCACCATTTTATCCACATAATTCTAAGTCACCAATCCTGGAAACATTTATCAATTCTTGTAGCCTTTATAAAGCTTTTGTGCCTTGCTTCAATTTTGATTTCCAAAACTGAACACTGTACTCAACTGGAACCAAATCATTCACTGAGCTTAGCTTCTGTTTACAAAGGCTGTCAAACTGAGGTCCAATAGGATGAAATGTGCTGCCAGACACTCCTGGCATGTTCTGTGCAGTACCCCATGCATGATAGGCTGCGAGGGCAGTACAAGCCTGTGTTGGCTTTAATGGCTGTAATGACTTTCAAATCTGACTGATTTAACACAAGGCCAATTAATGTCCATGGCTGCATGTGCCAGTCATTCTCAGCTGAATGGATGGAACTTCCCAAGGGTACTATTTAAAGGGACAGGTTTCCAAATTGCAAACAAGGCATTTTTGGCTTACTTCCGCTGTGGACACATTTGTGAAAGTATTTGGGTATATTTTGGAAGCAACTGCCTCTATCCACATGCCCAGGAGCCAATCAGAGAGCACCTGTGACACAGATGATTCCTAGCCCGGACAATTCATTCTAATAGGGGAAAAGTTTGTTCTACACACACACACACACACACACACACACACACACACACACACACACACACACACACACACACACACACAGACACACACACACACACACACACACACACACACACACACACACACACAGGCACACACACACATGCACACACGCACGCATGCACGCACGCACACACGCACACGCACACACACACGCACACACACACACGCATACACGCACACGCGCACACACACACGCACACATGCACACACGCGCACATGCACACACGCGCACGCACACACGCACACACGTGCACACACGCACACAAGCACACACGCACACACGCGCACACACACACACACACACACACACACACACACACACACACACGCACACACGCACGCACGCACGCACACACGCACGCACGCACGCACAACAAGCCAAAATGAAGAAAACAAAAAACAAAGAAGTGGTCCTCACGTGTTGAATTTCATACATTCATATCTTTCCAGGCTAGGGAAAGCAACATATTGAACATCTCATTTGCCATTTAATGATGCTTCCTGGAAATGACAGAAGGCCCACTTGGCAATAGAGGTAAGTACTTTCTTAAACTGGATGTGTTGGCATGAGGATTTGTGGAGAACAGTAGAATTTTCTATGGCTGCAGAGCACCATTAAGTGTATGCACATGACCCTGCTGGACCCCACAGGTCAACGGGGAGAGGCATAGAAGACACAAGGGCTAACATCACATCAATGTGCATTATGTCAGTGTAAATCACTGTCCTCAGCTGACATGATGCATTTATTAACATTCCCTTTGTCTTCAAGACTCCATGGAGAAGTAGAAAGTGAGTCTTTTGTTAAACTCTTTTTTAACTCTCGTTAAAATAAAAGTTCCTTTCCTTAAAGGTGGCTGATAAATCTTCTCTGCCACCCAACTGCATGAGCTCAATGAGGTTATAATAATAGCAATCTCACTACCAGAGACAATGTGAGGAAGACTGTATGTGTGCCAGAAGACTGCTTGGAGCAAACTGAAGGGGGAAGACCTTCACTACATGCTAGATGGATATCCAGGTTGATGGCAGCCTGCTATGCCCTCCATATCATGGGAGCACAACCAAAAAGCTAGAGGCCACTTTTAGAGGAAGAAAAGGAAGAGAAAGAAGAGAAAAAGGAAAATAAGGAATATATGGAGACAGAGAAGAGCCATCTCATGTCTTTTTTGTTTCATGTCAGTTGTTTGATAATATGTAATAAGGCTCCACTTTCTGTAGGTTATTGGAAGATGATGATGTTTTGGTAAAGCCACTATACTAACAAATTCAGAGGTCCAGGCTAATGTTTTGGAGACATGCTTTCAAATCTCACCAGGCAAGTGGTGGAATTTAAATTAAATTAATAAATCAGAAATGGAAAGCCAATATTAGTAACGATGACCATGGAATTATCATTGATTGTCACTCAAAACCCATCAGGTTCACTAACATCCTTCAACAAATCTGCCATCTAGTCTACATGTGACTCCAGACCGATGGAAGACTAAAGAAAAAGAAGGCCAATTTCTATTGCCACATGGTTCCACTAATCCCCACATCATTCACCTGGGATGCATGAAGATTTCTTGCCCGAATTCTACAATAAAAGCCCTCAACAATAATCTTTCAATAATGTCTTGATCTGGACAAGCATCCACGTTTGTAAATGGAAATGAACTATCACTTTCGTGCATCTTGTTGGCTCCTGTTTTGAGAATTTGTTGCCTACTTCTGTAATGCAGTGCTACCTTAGTGGTTGCAGCATGACTGCTGCTGATTTTCAATGGCGGAGAATGACAATAATCTTGCAGGATGAACCTTAAGGACTTGATTTCATCACCTTGGCATGAATGACAGAATGTAGGGCTGGCTGAAATGCAAGATCTCTGGTGGGGTGTCAGTGTTGGGGGCGCATGAATGCTGTCATTCTGTGAAAGAGAGAATAGTGCCTCTGAAATCATTGTAATCTGGTGCACACAGAGTGGCTCCTTGGAGCCAAGGCCTACACTTTAAGGATGCAGTCAATCACATTTGTGATTAGGGCATCTGCAACTGGAAATATATAACTGGAGCTTCATGAGAACAATAGCAGTCAAAGAGTAAGCCATTAGATTATTGAAGATGAGGTTCAAGTACCTGAACAGGTTGAGAATGGTAATGATCTGTTTAACGTACACAGTAAGAGAAAATTGCAGTGAAAGAGGAAGGAAGCTGATGAATGTGTACTTCTTTGGAGCAGGGGCACAAGGGGCAGTAACAGGAAGAGGCAGAAGTTGATGAGACAGGGGTCCCCACAGCTGTTTATTTAGCTGCCAGAAATATCTGTAGCAGAATGAAACACATGCATTTCAGTGAATCTGAGGCTATGGAGCCTTACATTCCCTCATTCCATCACAAAGCATTCCCGCAGTTGATAAGATTTCTATTTCATTCCTGCTACTGATTTCTTGAGCACTGACAATCACGCCCACTTTGTTTCTAAGGCTGATCTTTTTCCCCTAGTGTGTAGCTACCAAAGGATAATGTCCCAAGATGCATCAGAGAATGGGGCACAGTTTCTCTATGAGGAGACACATTTTTGCACGTACTCTCTCTTTCCTCTATCCAGTCGAACCATTGTGACCCTTTCTGAGGTCAAGGACTTCAAAAATCAGATGTGAATAGTCATTGTGTCCAGTTGCTCAGTGTTGTGATTTTTTTATGCAGAGGTAACACACTAATTTTTATCTTTAAACACTCTTTATTTTTAGTACCTTTAAAAGGTCTCCACACCAGCAACAAGTAGGGGAACTGTCAGAACATGCCCTTCTTGAATCATGGACATTTATCATCAGCAGCCAATGACTATAGGCTAACTATCAGCTTAATAGAGATACTCCTTGATCATCAACAAACTCTGAATATAAAGCTGTGAGCGACTGACTACCTTCTTACATAGCCTTGAGGCATTGGCTGCCTCCTCCACACATATGAAGCAGTTGGACAAATTCCACATCAGACCTCAAGCATATTAAATGGGAGGACAGAATACCCAAAAACGAGAAACTTTGAAAGCAGAATTGAATCAGCCATCATCAAGGCTCAGCTCAAATAGAGTGGACATGTAGAATATATGATTAATAATAAATTCCCCAGGGTAGACATGTATTCATGGTTTAACTTGGACACCTCTTACAGGATGGCCAAGATTAAAGTTCAATGAATCCTTGAAGATGAACCTTAGCAAAATAAAGCATGGCCGCAATGGATCGGAGAAAAGAGAGAATCAACAGCCTTGGTAGTGTCCCATAGAGTGAAGCTCCCTCCTTCAAACGACATAAACAAGTGAACTAAAGACTAAAGCAAGCCTGAATGACTGGGCAGCTCCCATAGAATCCGACAGTTCATCCTTACTGCATTGTGGAAACCAAACTCCAGGGCCATACGAGAACATATAGCAGTAGACTCTACAAAAGCCTAAAGAAGTCATCGTCAATAACAAAGGGAAACTGGTGATGGCACTTTAACGTAGTCAGATGTATTATTTTATGCAAATTTATGTTTTTAGCAAATCAATGGGAAGGAGAACCTTTTCCTTCCTTTCTTTACAACACCAGTTGCCAGGTAATGAGTCCTTCTGAACATTCAATTGTTTTGACTGTCAGTGATAAATAAACTGCAAACACACTTGATTCACTGGTTGAGAAGCTCTGATGAAATTTTCCAGGTCAGCTCGGAAAATCAAACTGGCAAATCAAAGTTAATAGTCTGAAAACATAAAAACCTCTCTTGCACAATCTGCAAATTAATAGGCCTTACGCATTGGCATATGTTTTCAATTAACATGCATGATGTAAATGCTTTTACTTTGATGTTATTTCATGTGTAGCATCCAACATCAATTTTTGCACTGATTCTTAAAAGTATGAAAACAAGCCAGGCAATAGAACTTCAGTCCAAACCATGTTGCCAACCAGCTCGAAAGCAAGTGCATTCTGAACAAGGATCATTGGACTTGAAATGTTAACTTTGCTATCTCTTCATGCAGTCTGCTGAGTTTCTCCAGGAATTTCTGTGTTTGTTCTATAGCAAGTAACCTGATACCACCCAGTGCACGTCCCAGTTACTCTATGGCTAGATATAGTGTCCGATCTAATTTGTATTTTGTTTATCTAAACTGAGGCTTTTCCAATCCTGTAATTTATTCATGATAATCCATCTTCAGCTGCTTCATCAATGACCTTCCCTCAGCAGAAGGTCAGAAGTGGAGATGTTCGCTAATGATTGCACAATGTTCAGCATCAGTCATGACTCCTCAGACACTGAAGCAGCCCATAATACATTGCAAGACCTGGACAATATCCAGGCTCGTGCTGACAAGTAGCAAGTAACATTCAAGCCACATAAGTGTCAGGCTATGCTTATCACCGATAAGAGACAGTCTGACAACATGCCCCTCAACATTCAATGGTGTTACCATTACTGGATCTCCCACTATCAGCATCCTGGGAGTTATCATTGACCAGAAATTCAACTAGGCTCACCACATAAACACAATGGCTATGAGAGCAGTCAAAGGGTAGGAATACTGCAGTGAGTAACTGATCTCATGACTCACCAATGCCTGTCCACCATCTACAAGGCACAGTCAGGAGTGTGATGGAATACTCCCCACTTGCCTGTATGAGCACAGCTCCAGCAACATTCAAGAAGGTCCGCACTATTCTGGAGAAAGCAGCCCATTTGATTGGCACTACATCCACAAGCATCCACCACTAATGCTCAGTAGTAACAGTGTGTAATATCAACAAGATGCTCTGCAGAAATTCACCAAAGATCCTCAGACAGCACCTTCCAAACTCGCGACCACTTCCATTCAGAAGGACAAGGGCAGCAGATATAAGGAACACCACCACCTTCAAGTTCTCCTCCAAGCCACTCATCATTCCGACTTGAAGTATATCGCTATTCCTTCACTATCGCTGGGTCAAAATTCTGGAATTCCCTCCCTAATGGCATTGTGGGTCATCCCACAGCAGGTAGACTGCAGTGGTTCAAAAAGGCAGCTCACCAACATCGTCTCAAGGGCAACTAGGGATGTGCAATAAACACTGGCCACCCTGCAACAACTAAGTCCCATGAATAATAAGTTATGAAGTGCTTCAAGAATTTCATTTTGGCACATATCATTTCCAGCCTCCCAGATTGCTTTAATCCGCTACAATTTGCCTACCGTCATAATAGGTCCATGGCAGACCCCATCTCCCTGGTCCTACACTCAACCCTGGAACATCTGGAGAACAAGGACACCTGTTTATTTACTTTAGCTTTGTGTTCAGCACCAGACTTAGAAACGAACTTAACCTCTAAACTCGGAGACCTAGGACGCAGCTCCCCACTCTGCAACTGGGTCCTTGACTTCCTGACCCAAGGGCTTCAATTAACAACGATAAGTGACAACACCTCCTCTACAATAATCCCCAACACCAGTGACTTGTAAGGCTGTGTACTCAGCCCCTTGCTATACTCCTGTGTGGGCAAATTGTGCTTTAAGTCCATTTATAAGTTTGCTGACGACACCACTGTAGTGGGTTGGATCTCAAATAATGATAAGACAGAGTACTGGAAAGAGATAGACAGCTTAGTGGCAAGATATAGACAACAATCTCTCCTTCAATATCAGCAAAATGAAAGAGGTGATCATGAAATTCAGGAAGTGGGGTGGAGTACATGATCCTGTTTGGATCAATGGTGCTTAGGTGGAGGTAGTTGAGAATGTCAGGTTCCTGTGAATGATGTTTATCAACAATTTGTCCTGCTCTATGCATGTGAAGTTAAAGTTAAGAAGGCACACCAACACTTCCACTTCCTCAGAAGGCTAAAAAATTTGGCTTTCCCACATTGACTTTTAACAATTTTCATAGATGCACCATAGAAAGCACCCTATCCAGCTTAGTGCCTCGCCCAAGACCTCAAGCAATTACAGAGAGTTGTGGACGCAGCCCAGTCCATCACGAAAACCAGCCCTTATTCTACTGACTCCTTCTGCACTTCTCACTGCCTCGGGAAAACAACCAACATATTCAAAGACCTCTCCCACCCTAGTTGTACTCTCTTTCACTTTCTTCCATTGGGTAGAAGATATACAAGTTTGAAAACGTGCTCCAACAGATTCAAGAATAGTTTTTCCTCACTGTTATCAGGCCTCCGAATGGATTTGTCATTTTTTTTTAAAGTCAGTCTTTTTGTACATTTTCTCTGTAGCTTAACACTATATTCTGCATTCTGTTCTGTTACCCTGATGTTTGTTTGGTTAGCATACAAAGTAATACTTTTCACTGTATCTCAGTATATATGACGATAATGAAATGAAATCAAATCAAATGTACATCACTTCTAATAAACTTAAATGAGCCATATTATAAGCTCGACTGAATATTTTTGATTGCCCATGAAGCTATCGGTATACTCAGTTTTGCTCAACAAATGATGCCTGGTTATGGAATCAGATCTAACACATTTCAGGGTTAAAATCATTAAATTATAGAATCCCTACTGTTAGGAAAGAGGCCATTCAGTGCACTGAGTCTGCACTGATCCTCCATCCCCACTCCCACCGATTCCTGTAACCCTGCATTTCCCATGACCAATTCACCTAGCCTGCACTTCCCTGGACACAATGAGCAATTTAGCTTGGCCAGTCTAACTAACCTGCACATCTTTGGGACTGTGGGAGGAAACCAGAGCACCCAGCAGAAACCCACACAGACACAGGGAGAACTTGCAAAGTTCGTATAGACAGGTGCCTGAGGTTAGAATTGAACCTGGGTTCCTGGCTCCCTGAGGCAGCAGTGCCAACCTTCATTTTGTTTTAAATTTTGCAAGCACGAGCTTGTTGAATATGGTTAATAATCTGCCTATAACAAATAACTCGTAGAGCATGCTGTTTGATTGCACTGAGAGCCAACCTGTTGTCCTCCTATTGAGCCCCTTAAATGTCTCTCATGTGGGTCTGCTAATCACCAGACATGCCTGTCTTGGATTGATCGGTGGCTCTTGGCAGGTGGGGCATCTGGCTCAGAGCCGGTGACCTCGAGAGAAGAGACTGCTGGCCTGACAAGTGCTTTGACAGATCAAGATGTGGGGGGCTTTCCCAAGGGAAGGTGACTGTCCAGCAGCTCTAACTCCTGTACAGTAAAGGGAATTGTATGTTTACTCTGGATACTGTGAATGAGCGTGTGGGGAAGGGACCACATCAGATAAAAACAGGAATACAGCCTGGGTGCGTAGTTGTCAAGTTCCCTATTACCATCATCTGTATATAATTTTGTTCAATAAACCTAGTTGCAGTTCACTCAGAAGAGCAAAGATCCCATAAAACTACATGATGGCAATGGTAACCAGACCCACAGAATTGGAGGATGGCAGCAAAAGCTTGTAGTGATGTGGGAGATGGTAAAACAGAAAGGCAGTACGTTGATCCAAACCCAGAAGTGGGGCAAATTCCTGAAGTAAAGATCATGGGTGGTGGAGGCAGTGATGAAGGCATTTGAGGCATACCTAAGCATAGAATCACAATGAGAGGGGCAATGTTTTCACACAGAGAGTGGTTTGAATGTGGAATGAACTAGAGGAAATGGTAGATGTAGGTACAGTTACAATATTTAAAAGACATTGGTCAGGCAGATAAATAGGAAAGATTGAGAAGGATAAGGGTCAAGTGCAGCCAAATGTGACTAGTTCAGTTTGGGAAACTTGGTTGGCATGAATGAGTTGGACCAAAGGGTCTGTTTCCATGCTGTTTGAGCCTATAACTGGAAAGTGCACTCAGAAGTTGCAGAAAGCAAGGAAGAAGGCTTAGTGCTCCATACACAGAAAGCAACAAGTGAAAGTAGATCAACTTCAAAAAGTATTGAGTCTCCATAAATTACAAGACCATAGTAAAAGAAAAACGCTAGGAGAAAACATCCAGGCAACACTACGGAAAGGACAGGAAAGATTGTTTGTCTATATAACAAATAATAGAACATAGGACATAGAACATTACAGCACAGTACAGGCCCTTAAGCCCTCGATGTTGTGCCGACCTGTCATACCGATCTAAAGCCCAATAACCTACACTATTCCATGTACGTCCATATGCTTATCCAATGACGACTTCAATGTACCTAAAGTTGGCGAATCTACTACCGTTGCAGGCAAAGCATTCCATTCCCTTACTACTCTCTGAGTAAAGAAACTACCTCTGACATATGTCCTATATCTTTCACCCCTCAATTTAAAGCTATGCCCCCTCGTGCTCACTGTCACCATCCTAGGAAAAAGGCTCTCCCTATCCACCCTATCTAACCCTCTGATTATTTTATATGTTTCAATTAAATCACCTCTCAACCTTCTTCTCTCTAATGAAAACAGCCTCAAGTCCCTCAGCCTTTCCTTGTAAGACCTTCCCTCCATACCAGGCAACATCCTAGTAAATCTCCTCTGCACCCTTTCCAAAGCTTCTACATCCTTCTTATAATGCGGTGACCAGAACTGTACACAATATTCCAAGTGCGGCTGCACCAGAGAGTTTTGTACAGTTGCAACATCACCTCTTGGTTCCGGAACTCGATCCCTCTATTAATAAAAGCTAAAACACTGTCTGCCTTCTTAACAGCCCTGTCAACCTGGGTGGCAACTTTCAAGGATCTGTGTACATGGACACCGAGATCTCTCTGCTCATCTACACTACTGAGGATCTTACAATTAGCCCAAGTACTTTGCCTTCCGGTTACTCCTACCAAAGTGCATCACCTCACACTTGTCTGCATTAAACTCCATTTGCCACCTCTCAGCCCAGCTCTGCAGCTTATCTATGTCTCTCTGCAACCTATAGTATCCTTCATCACTATCCACAACTCCACTGACCTTAGTGTCGTCTGCAAATTTACTAACCCATCCTTCTACGCCCTCATCCAGGTCATTTATAAAAATGACAAACAGCAGTGGACCCAACACCGACCCTTGCGGTACACCACTAGCCACTGCTCTCCAGGATGAACATTTCCCATTAACTACCACCCTCTGTCTTCTTTCAGCAAGCCAATTTCCGATCCAACAATGTCTCCCACAATTCCATTCCTCCTCATTTTGTACAATAGCCTATTGTGGGTAACCTTATCGAACACCTTGCTGAAATCCATATACACCACATCAACCAGTTTACTCTCATCTACCTGTTTGGTCACCTTCTCAAAGAACTCCTACAAACACCTTAAAGATAGATAAGGCCTTTGACTTAATCTCCTACAAAGCACAGAAGGCCCTCTCCAGTCTACTCACGATGTAAACTGATGCCAATGGTTTAGCAGATATCACACTACAGCAGCCTCACAGTAGACCCACACCACCAACTTCTGGGATCGTCCAGATGCAGGAAGCCTGCAAAGAAATAGGGAAAATGCACTGGCCCGAAGGGAAGGTTGCAACAACACAGTTTCAAGATCCTGACCCCTCTCCAGCATTCTTCCGGCAAACATCCAGACTATTGAAAACAAAATGGATGAACTCAGATCTAGACTTACCCTCCAGAGGAAATGGAGGGACTGTTGTGTGCTCTACTTCACAGAGACTCCCAGTCTTCCTGACTGTGTGCTACAAGCTGATGGCTTCTCCAAATACCCCACGGCACCCTCAGGTAAGGCGAGGGGCGTTGGGGCATGTTTCCTGATCAACACCTCCTGGTGTTTGGACCTAGTGACCATGGCAAGCCATTGCTCCCCGGGCCTAGAATGCCTAACAGTAAAATTCTGTCCCTACTGTCTACTGTGAGAGTTCACTGCCGCAATCCTGATAGCAGTCTACATACCACCTCATGCAGATGTGAAGAATGCCCTAGAAATGATTTACATTGCCACAAACACACCAGAGACAAAATTCCCCGAGTCCCTATTCATTGTGGCCAGCAACTTCAACCAAGCCAACCTCAAGCAGGTGTTGCCAAAATGTCACCAACACATCTGCCTCACCAAGGGACTGAACATTCTGGATCACTGCCGTACAACCGTCAAAGATGCCTATCACTCCATTACCTGCCCACGCTTTGGAAAATCTGATCACAGCGCTGTGTTCCTCCAACCAGCTTACAAACAGAAGCTGAAATACTAGAATTCTTCATGAAACAAAGTACAGTGCTGGTCTGAGGCAGCAGAAGACAGTCTCTGGGACTGCTTAGACTCAGTGGGCTGGACCATATTCAAGTTTTGAACAGAAAACTTAGGCGAGTATGTCACCACCATCACGGACTTCATTAGCAATGCATGGTGGAGTGTGAACCAAAGAAGTCAATCTGAGTGTTCCCCAATTATAAACCTTTAATGAACCAGGAAATCCACACTACTAAGACCAGACGTGCAGCATTCAAGTCAGGTGACCCAGGCCGATACAGATATGACCTCCTCAAATCCACCAGGGAGGCCAAGAGGCAGTACTGGACCAAGTTAGAGGCGCAAACCTACCAAACAGACTCCTACTGCCCATGGCAAGGCCTAAACAAAATTACGAGATGCAAAATGAACAAAATGCAAAGGCCACTGATCTTGCTCATGTTGATCTTGCCTAGCACACACCTTGTGTGACGTAATCTGTTTGCCTCTGTTTTTTTACACCCTATGATCTGTACATTCTTGTTTACTATCGTCTACTTGTACTCTTCCTAAACAAAGCTTTTCACTGTACTCCAGTACCTGTGACAATCAAACATATCAGTCAAGAAGCCAGACAAGGACCGGGTATGGAGTCAGCAGCAGTGTTAATGTCAATGCTATTCTTGTGAGTGTATATTGAAAGAAACTACAACATTATAAATAAAATGTTTGACTTGTTTCAGCTCAAGAAGAAACCCCATCATAGACCATGCAAAGTTTAATCAATGTCTGCAAGGGTTGGGAGAAAACATTGACTCTCTCACAAGTGATTTATACCACCTCACAGATGATTGACAGTTTAGAAAATTCAGAAGAGTCTAAAAGGGACTGTATTGTGGTGGAGTTACAGAATGAAACTCCAGCAGAATTTTTGCATGACTAAAAGTGTGCTAGACAGGATGAGCTCTACAAGGGAAACAAGGTTTCTGTCCGAGAAGGAGGGCAATACCTCTGGAGTCCAACCACTGGTTCTGGCTCAGTTCAGTTCATTAATCAGAATGTTACTAATGAGTTGGAAAGGAACAACAACAATGAAAAGATAGCGCTGCTCCTGCCGTTGCTTCTTGTCCTCATTGTGGTGGGAAAGCCATGTCAATAACAATGCTATGCGTATCATAAGTTGGAGCTTTTTCACGGCAATAAGCGATTTGAATCTGCAGTTTGAAAGTTTAAAGGCTGAACATTTTAAACTATGATAATTAGAGAATCAAATGCCACTCAAGACCAAGAGGAATAAGACATATTCTTCTTAGGTGATGTGATAGACTTACAAGATGAATTCTGGTGGGCAGATATCACTGCAAATGATAGAACTAATTTCAGATTAGCTACAGGAGAGGGTATATTAATTCTTTCAGAGTAAAGAGTAAGATGCGTGCTACATTTTGCTCCAATAGAAAAGAGAATGCTAGAGAGCTTTCAAGTAATCCCTAATGTTGATACGTTATTGGACAGACCTACTTGTGTGGTTTCAGACATTCTTCATTTGGAAGATGCTTAGGCAGTCCAAATCTAACATTGCTAGAGACTGAAGCAGTCCATCCTTTTCATTTTCAAAACAAAAGCTGGAAACAGCAGGAAAGGACACACCAAGGAAGCCACCAGACGATACATTGGATCCAGCAAATAAATCATTCATTTACTCAAATACAAAACTTCAGACATTCCCTTAAGGTTCATGTTCCTAAAAACTCAGCTCTCTCTCTCTTCTGAAGAAAATCAATCTTTTCACAAAGATCGGAAGAACTAAAGCTTCTTCCAGGGTAGATAACAGAGCATGCTGGGAAACACAAAAGTAACCTTTTGTTAGTTCAATTAATCATTTAAAAAATGTGAAACTTCAAATATTTTTACAGTCTGTGAAGCTACTTCAGAGCCAGGATATCAAAAATGGTAGAAATAAATCTTCAATCACATGCACGGAAGAGGTCTCAGAGCTGCAAAACAAATTTAAGACTATTGAAGCTTCAGTCAGCCTGAATGGTACCACGCCTGCACAAGCAGGAACCAACAGTCTGTAACAAAGCTTTGCAATCATAAACAGAGGACCTCAAGATGAGCAGGAAAATTCCAATGCTGCACGATAGGCAAAAATAAAGTGCACCAACTTCACTTTGATGCTAAGAAACAAACCGGAGAGAAAGAAAGAGATCCTCAAGTCCAAAGTGGATTATGTCAATATTTACAGTGACCTGGAGAGAAACAGCTGGAGGCTGCAAGTATATCCATCAGCAAGCCGCCGAAGTGCTCCAGAACTTGTAGACTCACAACTCAAAAGCCAGCCAACCCATTCCAATAATGAGTTAACTGCCCAAGGAAATGGCAAGTTCTACATGTATTCTAAGAGTGCCAAGAAACAATTAGAAATACTAATACACAGAAAAACACAGGAAAGCCAATTTGAATATGTACACTCACAGACATGAAACACAGACTTGCAAATATGCACAAAAACACACTGTGCTCATGAGATAACACGGTGTGAAGCTGGATGAACACAGCAGGCCAAGTAGCATCAGAGGAGTGGGAAAGTTTGACATTTCGGGTCGAGACCCTTTCTTCAGAAAGGGGGGAGGGGAAGGGGATTCGGAAATAAATAGGGAGAGGGGGGAGGCGGATAGACGATGGATAAAGGAGAAGATAAGTGGAGAGGAGGCAGACAGATCAAAGAAGTGGGAATGGAGCCAGTAAATGTGAAAGTAAGTGGGCAGTTGGGGGGGGGGGGGGGGGGAGGATAGGTCAGTGCAGGGAGGCAGACGGGTCTGGGGGTTGGGGGCGGGATGAGGTTAGTGGGTAAGGGATGGGGGTGGGGCTTGAGGTGGGAAGAATGGTTAGGGAGGCGGGGACGAGCGAGGCTGGTTTTGGGATATAGTCGGGGGAGGGGAGATTTTGAAGCTTGTGAAGTCCACATTGATACCCTTGGGCTACAGGGTTCCCAAGCGAAATTTTAGATGCTGTTCCTGCATCTTTTGGGTGGGATCATCATAGCAATGCAGGAGGCCCAGGATGGACATGTCATCCGAGGAGTGGAGGGGAGAGTTGAAATGGTTTGCGACTGGGAGGTGCAGTTGTTTAGTGCGGACCAAGCGTAGATGTTCTGCAAAGCGGTCTCCAAGCCTCCGCTTGGTTTCCCCGATGTAGAGGAAGCCACAACAGGAACAGCTGATACAGTATATCACGTTATCAGATGTGCAGGTGAATAACTGTTTGATGTGAAACGTCTTCCTAAGGCCTGGAATGGGGACGAGGGGTGAGGTACAGGGGTAGTTGTGGCACTTGCTTCGGTTGTAGGGATAAGTGCTCGGGGTGGTGGGGCTGGAGTGGAGTGTGGAGCGGACAAGGGAGCCACAGAGAGAGTGGTCCCTCTGGAAAGCGCGTAAAAGGGTGGGGAGGGAAAACTGTCTTTGGTAGTGGGGTTGGATTGCAGATGGTGGAAATGTCGGAGGATGATGCGTTGGACCCACCACCCCCTCCACCCACTGCATCCCAAAACCAGTCCAACCTGTCTCTGCCTCCCTAACCTGTTCTTCCTCTCACCCATCCCTTCCTCCCAGCCCAAGCCGCACCCCCATCTACCTAATAACCTCATCCCACCTCCTTGACCTGTCCGTCTTCCCTGGACTGACCTATCCCCTCCCTACCTCCCCACCTATACTCTCCTCTCCATCTGTCTTCTTTTCTCTCCATCTTCGGTCCGCCTCCCCCTCTCTCCCTATTTATTCCAGAACCCTCACCCCATCCCCCTCTCTGATGAAGGTTCTAGGCCCGAAACGTCAGCTTTTGTGCTCCTGAGATGCTGCTTGGCCTGCTGTGTTCATCCAGCCTCATATTTTATTATCTTGGATTCTCCAGCATCTGCAGTTCCCATTATCACTGATACAAGCATGTTACAACGTAGCCTATGTTAAAGATCCCATTTTATTCAATGTTGAAATCAAGTTAATAAGATTGGATATTTCAGGGTTCGTAGGTCAGCAACATTTAACAGTGTCAACAGCTGGCTGGGAAGTGCCAATCTCTGTAGCTTTGGCAGTTGTGAATGTCAATACACCACTTATCTCCAGCACTTTCTCATCTACAACAATCTGTGATCATCTGTGGCACAATCTGTGGAGAATCTCCCTCAATTATCTCAATCCCTCTACGCTATCTTCTTCAACCATTGTTAGCCACTTCATCAATGATCTTACCTCCATCATAAGGCCAGAAGTGGGATGGTTGTTCGTGATTGAGCAATGTTCAGTACTATTCACAAATTCACGGATTCTAAAGTAGTATTCACGGATACTGAAGTGTAGTAAGCCCAGGATAAGACCAACTGACAAGTAACATTTATGCCACGCAAGTGGCAGGCAATGACCATTTCCAAAAACATGAGAATATAACTATTACCCCTTAACATATCGTCACTGAATCCCCCACTATCAACATCCTGGGAACTTCCATGGACTAGAAGGGGAACTGAATTAGCCATATAAATACTATGACTAGAAGAGCAAGTGAAGGGCTAGCAATAATAATGTGAGTAACTCACCTCTTGACTATCCAAAGTCTGTTCACCATTTACATCGCACAGGTCAAGAATGTGTAGAATGCATCCTACTTTCCTGGATGGGTGCAGCTCCAACAACATTCAAGAAGCTTGGCACCATCCAGGGCAAAGCAGCCCACTTGTTTGGCGCCATATCCACAAGGATCCACACCTTCTACTATCAATCCTCAGTGGTAGCAATGTGTACCATCTACAAAATTCACCGCAGGAAGTCTTCAATGCTTCTTAAGCAGCATCTTCTAATCCATAACCATTCTATCTAGAAAGACGAGGATAGCAGATGAATGGGAATACCACCACCTGCAAACCACTTGGACAGCAAAATGTAGGGAGCAGATACCTGGTCTACGAAAGGATAAGTAAGCAGGTGAAAATTGGCCGATAGATAAGAATATGTGAAAATGTGAATTTATGCACTTTGGCAGGAAGAATAGCAAAACAATAAATTACTTAACTAGACAAAAACTCTAGACTTTGCTATACAGTTGAATCTGGGTTCCCTTGGTACATAAATTACAAAAGTAGGTATGCACATACAGCAAGTGGCTTGGAAGGCAAATGGAATATTGCCATTTATTGTTGACATTAAATGTTAATTTTTAATTTACTCATGGAATGTGGGCATTATTACCGACCCATGGTTGCGCTTGAGAAGGTGGCTGTGAGCTGCCTTATTGAACTGTTGTGGTCCACATGTTGTAAGGAGACATATAATGCTAATTGGGAATTCCAAGATTTTGGCCCAACAGCAATGAAGGAATGGCAATATATTCCCACGTCTGGATGGTGAGTGTGTGGCAGGAGAACTAGCAGGTAGGAGTGTTCCCATGCTCTCATTGTCCTTCTAGATGGAAATAGTCCTTTATATGGATGGGGGGAGATAGCTGACGTTTTGGGTCGGGAACCTTCTTCAGATTTCTGAAGTAGGGTCCCAAACAGAGACGTTAATTTTCCTGCTCCTCTCATGCTACCTGACCTGCTGACTTCCTCTAGCTCCAAACTGTGTTATCTCTGACTCCAGCAACGGCAGTTATTACTATGTCAGATTTTAAGCTTGGTACTTTCTGTTATGTAGCGATGGGAGCAAGGGTACACCTCCCAGATTCACCTGAAAACCACAGTTCCTGACTTCCATTACTTGCCCTTTTCTCCCCAGTCACTTCGATGCTCATTGGGGATTCGCCTAAGCCTCTCAGTTGGTTACATTAGTTCTCCATCTGTGACCCAGTTGTTGCTGGGTTTCTCATTAGATGCCATAACTCACTGTCACAATCTTAATGAGTTTGATGGATTAAGTTGCTATGAACGTGCCACTGCTCTTATTGTGCAGATACCTGTCAGTGGAATCAAATCTCTGTTTGTCTGTAATTCAATTTCTAGACTCTTTTGTACGATTTTTGTGTTTTGAGAAAAAGTTTATATTTGTTGTGAATTATGTGCTTCGTTGACATATTAACGATGTTAAGCATTTCCTTTTATTCAGTTAAGGATATTGGTGTGTGTCAGCAGTTAACTGGTCATCCTTAGAAGCCTTTGAGAAGGTTGTGTTAAACTACCATCTTGAACTGCTGCAGTCCATCTAGTGCAGATGGGCCTACAACGCTTGTAGGGAGGGTGTTCCAGCACAAAAGACTGACATTGTTGATCGATGGCCTGTTGGTGATGCAATCTTCTGTTATTTTGATATGTAGACAAAGATTACACTCCAGTCATTTCCTGCAGGAGAGGAAATCTTAGCTCAGATGTGTTGGCTAAAAAGATGTTCAACCCTCATTAAATTCTCTGGGGGATTTCTAATTAGAACGAGAATCGACTGATGGCATCAGTAACATATTACTGGAAATTGTTGCATTCTGCAAATTTGATCTTCGCTAAAAAAGAAGTAAAAATCTTCTAAATGGAAATAGCTGCAGCAAACATAGCAATACAGCTGCTTGAAAACTCCTGAACATGATCATATTAATGCTTTTGTAGCATTTGTAGTGACTGGCAAATAAATGTGTCAACTATTCATAGATGTGAGCACAAAATGAGGGTGATGGCACTCAGTCCCTGTACTTTAATAGCTATGGAAAGCAATCAACATGACTGCTCTAATTTAAGGCACTGAAGGCCTTCCTTTTGATGAAATGATTCCATAACGTTAATTTATTGCATTAATAGACCATAATGGTTGGGATGGACCGCTCATCTATGGCGAGCAGTCACGGTCTGTCCATAAAATCTGAATTGTTCGGTTAATTTTTGTATCACAACAACTCAATGCACAATTGATATTTTTGCTGTTTCCTCAGATTGTTAATGCTGGCACGGGGAAAAGGAAATGCCGCACTGGTGAACGAACAGACCATTCCTGTGAGGTGGAATTAACAGAACCACAATGTTATTAGAAAACACAATCTGTTTGAAAAGTTTCAGGAAATAAATTGTCTCTCAAATGTTTTGGACTGCATGTTTCTATGATGAGGAAAATCTGACTTCTAACATGAAGTAGTTTCTCAAAACATATGCACTGACAGTTTGTTGTTATTTTTGGCATGTGGACTGCAGCTAAGTTGGTCTTGGGTGGAAATTGTTGTCTCGGATATTTCATTATCAAAATACTTTAGAGGTCGGCATTCTGAATCGTATGTGCCACAAAGGGTCACTTTCTTTGGGGAAGTTACTGGCAATGCTGGGAAATCTTTTATTCATGTGATGTGCTTGTTCCCCAGAGTTAGTGGTGTATCACTTTGGAAACAAGCAGATGGATTACAGGAAGGACATATTCTGACCAAGGCGCTTCTTTAGTTTTATGCAAAGCTAACTGCAGTCTACAAAATTCGAAAAGATTGAGTTATATGAAAGCAAAGTCTTGTGAATGCTGGTAATTGTAAATAAAAGTGAAAATGTTCATTCGGTCAGGTAGCATTTGCAGAGAGAGCAACAAAGTTTTGTTTCAGTTCAACAATTTTTCATCAGAACTGGGGAGAGTATGAAAATCACATAAAGGTTTTAATCAAAGGAAAAGGAGAAGGTGGAAAAGAACCAAAGCAGTGGTCTGTGAATGTCAGGGGACATTAAAATCCAAAAGAGTGTCGGTGAAGAGTTAATGAGGCATTACCAAAAGCTTTAGTTGTTTTCCTCACCATAAATGCTGCGTGACTCACTGAGTATTTGTTTGGGTTGTACCAAGTCGAGTATCAAGTTGGATACTTGCTGAACCCTGGGGATTCTCCTTTGCCTAATCTACTCTGTGAAAATTCAATCATTTCAAGGGGTCAGAATCTCAGCTGGCATTTCCTTATTTTGGGAAGTTGGATGATGCTAACAGATCACAAACCATAAGATTCTTGGAGTTAATCCTTCACATTTTAAGAATATAATCTGGAATGAAACCTAATGATTGGTAGAATCTTTTGTTTATTAGTAAAAAGGTGGGTACAGTGTTGGGCCTCAATACGCCCTTTTACCAGGCAGGAGAAAAGGAGGCACAGAAGTCCACTCTCATAGTTCAACCTTTCATGTTAGAACTGTATTGGAAACTCTTTGCAACATCACATTTGACGAGCAATCCATAAGCACGGGGGCACACTCGACAGAATGTGCACTTCTATTCCATGACCTATTAACGCAGAACCAAATCTAAATAGTCTTAACTGTAGTCCCTTTTTTATACTTAACTAGCTCTGTACTTTACTTTGAGGACAGGAAACAGAAATTTTATATTAAATGAATGAATTTCCATTGTTTTTTCTTTCCACTTTCTTCAAATGTAAGCTTTACTAGCAAGGGCAACATTTGTGGACCATCTCTAATTGTTCTTCAACTAAATGGTTGGCTAGGCCATTTCAGAGGGTGGTTAAGAGACAACCATATTTATTTGAGACTGAATCAAATACAGACAGATCTCCTTCTCTCCTCCGATCTAGGCCTGAAATGTCAGCCTCCCTGCTCCTATGATGCTGCTTGGCCTGCTGTGTTCATCCAACTCCACACCTTGTTATCTCTCATTAGTGAACCAGGCAGCTTTTTACTACTATTGTTGGTAGTTAGCATGGTCATCATTGCTGACCTTAGCTTTAAACATTCCAGAATCATTGGTTTAGTTTAAATGCCACCCATTACTGCGTAGGGATTGAAGACATTTCTCTAGAGCACTTAGCCTGGGCTTCTGAATGAGTAGTCCAGGGGCATGACCGCTATGTCACTATCTCCCCATTCATGCACACTTTAGGTGGGTATTGACTAAAATTCTGAATACATTCCCAGTGACATGGGAACGTGCTCTCAGCCAGATCTTCCATACTGTCTTCTTATTTCTACTTTCAATTCTACTTTCAACCACTTACATCTCATCTGGACTCAAGTTTCATTGCAGTCTCATTATTATTTAGTTTTGCATTATAACATTATCATTCTGTCATTCTCCTGTCTTCCATTGTATCACAGACCTTTCTCTTGTTTTCCTTCTTTGCTCCTTGACCTTTGCATGTGTTGAAGAACTTGCCATTTTGGAAATCAATTTTGACATGAGGTAATCAAGGTCATTCATTGAGTTGAGTTTTCCCAGACTGGTTGAAGTTCCAGTGATGGAAACCAGGAGTTGGCTGCAACAGAACAGTTGGTGTAATGTTCCTCGAGATAGCCAGTTGAGGAGTCTTTCAGTGCATTTTCCAGTTCACGATGGCGTCCACATCAAGGCCTTATAGGACTCAGAGTTCTTGTAAACTTCACAGAGTGGTCACTGCTAAGGGCAAGTGGCAGGAGTGGTTTTGACACCACAAAGTGGCATTGGTAGGGATACAGTGGCTGCCATTACTGCCATTATCAGAGACATCAGTCTCCAGAAAATGATTGCAATGACCAACTTTCCACTTGTAGTAATCTGAAATATTGGAAACCACTTTCAATGCAGGAAAGACTCATGCACAGAATACATCCTCTCAGCAAAAGCTTTTCTTGTAAGCAAGGAAAGGGGTGTGGGCTCTACAGGGTCTTTTGTCTGCTGTTTGCTCAGTCAGGGCCAACCACCCTCCTCTTCTCAATTCCTGCTGCCCCCTTGTCTTTCAGTGAGTTCCGGAAGACCTGAGGAATCCCTGCACACTGAGTTAAATTCCAAAAGTCCAGTTAAACTAGTTGCTAAGTTGTCTTTAAAAGTAATTAAATTGGTAACAGGCCACTTTTGAGAGCATTTCTCACAGCTAGATGAGTGTACAACAGTTAAATGTGGAAGTTAAAATAGTATCAGAGATAATGGGAACTGCAGATGCTGGAGAATTCCAAGATAATAAAATGTGAAGCTGGATGAACACAGCAGGCCAAGCAGCATCTCAGGAGCACAAAAGCTGACGTTTCGGGCCTAGACCCTTCATCAGAGCTCTGATGAAGGGTCTAGGCCCGAAACGTCAGCTTTTGTGCTCCTGAGATGCTGCTTGGCCTGCTGTGTTCATCCAGCCTCACATTTTATTATCTTAAATGTGGAAGTTGATGGACAGCAGCCAGCTACTTGCCGGGATCTTAATTTTCATTCATTTTAATCGGCTTCACGCAACCAAATCCACTTGTAAAAAAATGTCAACAGGACAACAGCTGTTGTGCTACACTGGTAGTATCCCAACCTCTATATCAGGTAAGCTTTGGTTCAAGTACCACCTGAGACTGGACAGTTGCATTTTGGGGATAACGGGAACTGCAGATGCTGGAGAATTCCAAGATAATAAAATGTGAGGCTGGATGAACACAGCAGGCCAAGCAGCATCTCAGGAGCACAAATGACCCTCTGATGAAGGGTCTAGGCCCGAAACGTCAGCTTTTGTGCTCCTGAGATGCTGCTTGGCCTTCTGTGTTCATCCAGCCTCACATTTTATTATCTTAGTTGCATTTTGGAGCTGTTTGGGAAACATATAGTACAAAAAAGAAGTTAACAACTCTTGCCAAAATTAACCAATTTGAGTTTGCCTTGGGATGAGAAACAGGTTTTATTAAATTAATTTATTGAAGTATTCAAATAAAATTGTTGAATGTGGAATGGTAGTTGATAAAAGAAATTAAGAAAATTGATGGGGATATTTGTCAATAGGGGACCGTCTATACATAAGCAAGGATTCTTTACATTTACAAATCACTTATTAAGCTTTTTGTTACAGTTCTACATGACATATTAAACTACAGACAGCACAGAGTTAAAGGCAAAGATGAGGGACTTAAATTATGTGAAGAATTTGGTGAAGCTGAGATTGTTTTCCTTAGGGTAAAGACTTTTAAAGAAAGACCTAACAAGTAGTAAGAAAGGAGTTGGTGAAGGTTGATAGAAGATTTACAGTGCACTTGTTTCCTCTCAGTAGTTCTGTAATTAGAGATTCTAGATGTAAAATAATTGGCAAAAGAATGAGAGGGAAGGTTATGAGAAATTTCTTCACACAATGAGTTGTTAAGATCCAGAATGCACCACTTGAATGGATATGAGGAATTTTCAAAGATCAGATCAAAAGGACTAATTTGCAAGTTTGTGGGGTGACACAAGCTGGATTATGGGGCTAAATTGGACATTATTTAAAAAAGAGCTAACACAGACATAACAGGCCAAATTACCTTCTTATGTGCATGCAAGTTTCTATGATTTTATACTTTGGTATGCTGCATAAAGGCATGAATGTAGGAAATGACTCTAAAGTTCACTTTCATGGCAGTTGAGGAGGTGGACAATGCACAGAATTGCATTTGACCATAAAAGATCAGAGCAGGTGGGAGAAAAAGGGATTGAAATGGGAAATGGAAGCGGTACATTCTCAGTTCACTCTCTGTTTCAGCCCACGTAAGACCATTATATAACTCACGGAGAAATTGCCTTATCCAATTGGATTTCAGCACAATACAACCACAATTCACAATAATTGTTAAGTACTTTTGGAGAAAGACATTTGTTGAAGAAAATTGCTATACAGTGGAAAAATACCAAGAAATGTGTGCTAAAGGTTAAGTGGGCAAGACTTCTATGGTTGACAATGCTCCACAGTGCAAGTTGTGAATTTTCTTTGAATAAGCTATGAATGTTTTAATATATTGAAGGTTGAAATCTTGTAGAAATTAAAGGAATTCCTGAAAGTGGCCATGAATTGTTCATTAATGCGCTGACATATCTGGATCAAAACAGGAAGGATAGGAGATGGCGTTGGTTGGGACCTGTACATAAGCCACACTGACGGGACGTTGGATGCTTTCAAGGCAGAGATCGACAAATTCTTGATCTCAAAAGGAATCAAGGGCTATGGGCAGAGTGCAGGGAAGTGGTCTTGAAATGCCCATCAGCCATGATTTAAATGACGAGTGGACTTGATGGGCCGAATGGCCTTACTTCCACTCCTATGTCTTATGGCCTTATGGACAGCATACTAATTGGTTAAATGGCTTTTATACATACCTTTGTTATTTTGTAATGTGTTATGTACTTTTAATGAAACAAAGTGGAAGTTATGTTTACAAATTTAACTCTGATTAATATTCTCTGCTTGGCCCTATTAATTGTTTCCATCTACATCTGATAAAATTTAAAAGATGACAAGAGTACAATAATTCACCTTGCCTTCCTCTAATTATGGATACCACCTAATGCATTTTCACCATTTTCAGTTGTTATTTCTTTTTTGCAATTCCTTCAGTAGTTTACTTTTGGTTGTTGTGCTGAAATGGTTTGTTTGAATACAATTTAGTAATATCTTCTCTGCCCCTAACTTTCTAACACAACAATTAAAAGCATTCTGCAATACTTTGTAGACAATTTTATTCACAGAGGAGAATAGCTTGATGAGTTTCGCGTTCATCGCCAATTGCATCTCATGCCATAAGTATATCATTTAGCAAATTTAAAGCATTAAACTACATTTGAATCTATAGGACCTGAGAAATACAGGTAACTTTTCATTGTAATTGAGAATTTGGAACCATCTGTTCCAAGGAATCGAATATATTTGAAACACTACACAAAACATGAAACAATATCACATCGAAGTTATTTCAGAATCAGGATGTTGGGAGAAAATTAGGAAATATGAAAAAAAAATTAAATGGACAGGGAATAAGAAAGATTACAATATACAAATTTTGTCCCATCTTTGGCTGTCATGGTTTTTTTGCAGCTCATATGTAAACAAAGTAACTATTACACTGAAAACGGACAATAATCTATAAGCATCAAATTTGAAAAGTCCCAAAAATTATGCAGTGATGCAGATAAGTAGCATGATGGTAGATTTTTAAATTAATACAGTATAACATCATCAATGGTAACAATGGATTAACAAGGTAATGAATGCATTTCCATTTCTGTAGGTGTCAACATTCTGCTTATTGTTCATGCATGCCTAATCTTAGGCCTGGTTAATAGATTTTATGCAAATGGTTGATGACCAGTCATATTTTTCTCTGCTGATGTGTGCAGACAGAAGCCTGAAATATGTTAATAAACCTTTTAACCCAAACCGGTAATGTATCACATATTGCCAAATCTGTCTGTGTAAAGAGTTCTGATCTGGTAAATCTTGACTGGTCATATGTTCCATCCAATCAATCTCTCCTGCATTAAAAAGCCACGATGGGTGAGTCATGCAAACAAGAACATGAAAAGAAGCATTTGTCATAAAGAAGTTAACTGCATGGGATGAACTGAGAATTAAACAGGTTTTACATTCCAACTTCATTTTTCTTTAAAACTACAGGTATTGAATAAAAATACTCCTTGATGGCATACATTCTCCAGATTCTATTCTGCATTTGACGCTTTGAGAACAATAATTTTGGCAATTTTATAAACTAGTATGTACATTTCTTTGGAAACTATAAATGCAATCCTTGCATTTTCTTATTCTGAATGCTAATTTTATTAAAATTGAAGGATGCAAGCTAAAGTTAAGGTTTGAAAACTGATGTTGATTTAAAATTTAAATTGTTATTACAAAGGAATCATTTCAGATATTTAAGTCACAACTGCCATGGCAGCTGTTGTGGGGTATAGTGATACCCAGTGGTTGAAATAAGCAATTACAATTTAGTGTGTATTTTTCTGTGTAGTTACTGAAGTGCATAAAGAACAATAGATCGTAGTCAATAACCTAATGGGGGAAGGTATTAGTGAAAAATGATCAACCTTGTGGTAAAGGACCTTGAGGAGAATCGGTCTAGTTACTGTGGACAGTAACTTCCATCAACACTAACCCTTCCCAGTCAGGGGCTATGTCCTATTTACCTTCAAGGCTTTTACGAAAATGAGGTGAACTAGTTTTATTAGCTAAACAATTACTGGATACCTGAATAATCAATGGGTAGCATTAATCCAGCCCAAACGGGGTGGACTTGGAAGCAGTGTGAGGAGGTGAATTGGGTGGGAATGGACAGTGGCAAGAAAATATAGGGGCCTATAGTCAGAGTAAGTAGAAACTGCCGATGCTGGAGAATCTGGGATAACAAGGTGCAGAGCTGGATGAACACAGCAGGCCAAGCAGCATCAGAGGAACAGGAAAGCTGACGTTTCAGTTCAGAAGTGTCTAAGACTAGAGGTGTTGGCTTTCCTGCTCCTCTGATGCTGCTTGGCCTGCTGTGTTTATCCAGCTATACATCTTGTTATCTCTGTAGCCAGAGTAAATCTGGTTATAGATAGAAGCCTTGTTAGAAAATATCAACAATTTTTATACAGTATTAACTGTATCCAGAGATGATAAGAAAGGAGATGTCTGGCATCTTACATCCTCAGGCTCCAGGTTCCTGTGAGCTGATAACATTGTGCACACGCTCAGTGGCTACTATTACAGTCAAAGTATAGTCAATCCTTCACGCAACATTTTCACACCCTAAGTTTACCTTTCTCTCAAATCTTTAACTTCATAAACTATTTACAGATTTCATCCAACTCCTATTAGCTCTTCTCCTCCTCCCCACCCAACAAGTGACTTGCACCTGCAGTGTAATCTCTAGCAGCCTTTGTGGACCTGTTGAGGGATGCATAAGACTTCTGTGCTCCTCCATCCCTATCTTAGATGGGTAGAGTGGGAAGGCAGATAGCACCTGACCTGTGACACTTATGGTTACATCTAAATGTAACACCATTGAAAACCAATCAAGGAAAAGCCAATTCAAGAAGCAAGCATCCAGGCCTCTAATCATCACAGCAGCTTGGAGAGAAAGATGATGGACTGAAATTGGTATTCTCCTTTTTCTGCATCACACAGTCGGACAATGTTAAAAGGTCAACTTGAATAACGAAGTAATTTCAGCTCCAATGAAGAACTTCACCTTTATGTCATCGATGACTGCTGTAACATCGAAAGAGCTGCTAAACACCATATTTAAGAGTGAATTTAACCAACAAAGACACACACACACACACACACACACCATTATATCTTTGTCGACAATCGCATCTTCTCAGGAAAGCAGGTGTTAATCATCAATGATATAATGAATGTAAGTAAAAGCAAAGTACTGTGGATGCTGGCAATCTAAACTAAAAACAGAAAATGCTGGAGAAATTCAGCTTGTCTGACAGAATTGGTGAAGACACAAACAGAGCTAGTGTCTTTTTCATTGGAACTCAATAGAAGGAACATGTGAATCAAGTCTAAGGGAATAGGAATATCTTGGTTGTCTGCTTCCATTAAATCAGCAGTATGAGGGTCAACTTCACTCTGCACCATCCTTTCCTGAAAGAGCAAACCGATGTTTAAAATTCCCTCATGAAGCTGGGCACTTTCATCCTTGGTGCACTTTCTTCGCATTGCTTGTAACTTTTCTTCTGAGAGGCATGGAAGATCTGTGTGATCTTTTTGTGCTCATCAGAATGAAGTTTCTGTTGTGCATAGTGATTCACAACACACTGTGTGAATGTCAGTTTTTCATCCAGGTATTAAATGAAGAAAATTCAAAACCATGCAAGTATCTCCACTTAGTAAAGAAGAGTGAAGATTAGGAATGAAGAACAATGTAACAGTGATTTTTCTCTCATTACAATGAAATTTAGCCCGTATCTGTTCTCTAATTCTGATTTGAAACCTCTTGAATGGAAGACAATTGGAGATTTTTGTTTTGGCTTCAGTTCATGGTGTTGAATCTGAAAGAATGAATTCACTTGCCTTGTATTGAATCTGAAATCAGTTTTCTCGTCATTAACTGTGATTTCTACAGATCGGCATTTGCCTTGTGGGTCTGGAAAATCAGTAGAGCTGAATTTGTGTACCAGGCTTGTTTTCTGTCCCCAGAAGAATTCTCCCTGCTCTGCAGCGTCCTCGAATCATTGGAAAGTTACTAAGTATTGAGATTTATTTTTAATATTTTGTACTGCTAATCCAGTTCCAAAATGTTATCTTTCAGCACTCCTGATGTTTTCATTTACAATCTAAGCAAAGCTCCTGCTGTTGGGGGTTTCTTAATGACTTCAGCCGTAACCTGCCTGTTCCCTGCATGCTGCTGACAGGTATTGTGCATTTTTTCATTTCACAGCACTGTAAAGATATATAATCTTTTTGTGACTGATTCATGTTTTCAGTTCACCATATCCTTGCCTCAAGCTTTTACTGCACTTTGTCAATGTTACGCAGGGTTTCCCTTTCTGTAATCTGTGCCCTAGCTTGGCTGTGGTGCCCTTCACCTGCAGCTCCGCGTAGCAACTGAATTTTCCTCAGGGTCTTACTCCTGTTCGGTATCTTAGATTGCTGAACTGGTTTTGTCCTCTACCTGCTGCACTGCACAGTTTCTGGTTTCACTTCAGGGGTTCTCTTGCTGCTTAGCACCATTACTGTGGATCTGATTATCACTTGCCACTATCAAGTCAGGTTAGGCCTGAGTTGGTGACAGAAAACTTGGGCGGCACAGTGGCCGAGTGGTTAGCACTGCCAGCTCCTAGCGCTAGGGAGCTGGGTTCGATGCCAGCTTGGGTGACTGTCTGCATGATGTTTGCATGTTCTCCTTCTGTCTGCATGACTTTCCTCTCACAGTCCAAAGATAAGCCGGCTAGATGGATTGGTCATGCTAAATTGCCTGTTGTATTCAGGGTTGTGTAGATTAGTGGGATGATTCTGCGTGGGATGCTCTAAGGGTCAGTGTGGACTTGTTGGGCTGAATGGCCTGTTTCCACACTGTGGGGATTCTATGATCTATGATAGAGCTGGTCCACACCCTAATCAGTAATCGTTAGTGGATATTAATGATATATTGAAATGGGGAGAGGAGATGTCTCTGGAAGCTGACTTGAGTCCCGAGGCCTGAAATGTCAGCTTTCCTGCTCCTAAGATGCTGCTTGGCCTGCTGTATTCATCCAGCTCCACACTTTGTGATCTTGGGTTCTGCAGTTCTTATTGTCTTTGAGTCCCAACTTCATTGGATCTAATTCATTGTGATGCATCTTCTTTAGTCAAATGCCCAGTAACTACTATTTAAAGTCAAACAGTCATAGAGGTCTACAGCATGCAAACAGGCCCTTTGGTCCAAAGATAGTGACAACTGCCAATACTGGAGTCAGAGATAACACCGCGTGAAGCTGGAAGAACACATCAGGCGAGGCAGCATCAGACGAGTAGAAAAGTTGACGTTTTGAGTCAGGGCCTTTGGCCCAGTTACTTATTCCACAGGGAGCCATGTTAAATTAGTTCCCTGATAAATGGCTGATACCAGGCGACTTTCCCAGAAACAGAAATAGCTGCCCACTCCATAGTGATGAGCAACCAATTAGATGGTTACGGATCTATTTGTTAGAGATTATGTGACATGTTGATGTTGTCAACTCAATGGAGGTGCCTCCTATTTCTCTTGTGGCAGGCCAAGGGTCATAAAGGCCAGAAGCCACATTCTTAGGGATGGGACCGAGGGGGGCCGAAGTGGGGATGGGAGTGTAAAGGTTGTAACCATGACATCAATAATTTTTCCATAGATGTTTCTCTCTGCTCAGAGGACCCTAACAGTTTTGTTCCTTATCATTTTTGTTTTGCATCCAAATCTCCATTCTGTCTCTATTTTGTGGTGCCTTCATTGTTCCTGAGCTTCCTCAGCAGAAGCCCACCTCTCCTAGTGCGTCTCTCTATGTTCCCATGCTGTTGGCCTGCAGATTCAGCCAGTGGCACTGAGAATCTACCGCGCATTCTTAATAGGACAACAAGCTTGGACATGGACAGGTAGGAGGTAATTTCACAAAAGACATCACTACCAATGGCAATATCGACAAGTTTGAGCGTCCTGATGTTGGTGTTCTGTAGCTTGTGTGGAAATCCAGGTCAATGTTTTGTGTCAATGACAAATCATCACAACTAGAAAAAGTGGAACCTCGTTACAGTTCTAAATTTCCCTAGCTTTGATGGAAAAAAGGACTTCCATTTTTGTAGTACTTTCCATGACGACTTGAAGTCTCAAAATTCGTTTTCAGGATTTTCGTCACCATTCTAGGTAATATCATCAGTCAGCCTCCAGTGAAGCGCTGGTGCTATGTCCCGCTTTCTATTTATCTGTTTAGGTTTCCTTGGGTTGGTGATGTCATTTCCTGCGTTGGTGAAGTCATTTCCAGTTCTTTTTCTCAGAGGGTGGTAGATGGGCTCCAAATCAATGTGTTTGTTGATGGAGTTCCGGTTGGAATACCATGCTTCTAGGAATTCTCGTGCATGTCTCTGTTTGGCTTATCCTATGATGGATGTGTTGTCCCAATCAAAGTGGTGTCCTTTCTCATCTGTATGTAAGGATACTAGTGATAGTGGGTCATGTCGTTTTGTGGCTAGTTGATGTTCATGTATCCTGGTGGCTAGCTTTCTGCCTGTTTGTCCAATGCAGTGTTTGTCACAGTCTTTGCAAGGTATTTTGTAAATGATGTTCGTTTTGCTTGTTGACATCACCAACCCAAGGAAACCTAAACAGATAAATAGAAAGTGGGACATAACACCAGCGCTTCACCGGAGGCTCACTGACGATGTTACCTAGAATGGTGACAAAACGTCTAAAAACGAACCTTCCAGCTCAGCGAGCAAACTCACATCCAGACCCTCAACCTGAGCTACAAATCTTCTCAAAACTTGCTAGTCTCAAAATTCTTTACTGCCAGTTAACTACGTATTGAAGTGTAAACTCTCTTGTAGGCAGCATAGCAGCAAATTGCTCATGGCAAAGTCCCATAAAATGTGATATGATAATGGCCTGACAATATATTGTTGTGGTTTCATTGAGGCATAAATATTGATCAGGGCACAAGGAACAAATTGTGATCAGAGATAATGGGAACTGCAGATGCTGGAGAATCCAAGATAACAAAGTGTGAAGCTGGATGAACACAGCAGGCCAAGCAGCATCTTAGGCGCACATGAAGGAGCTGATGAAGGGTCTAGGCCTGAAACGTCAGCTTTTCTGCTCCTAAGATGCTGCTTGGCCAGCTGTGCTCATCCAGATTCACACTTTGTTAACAAGGAACAAATTATTTGCTTTTCCTCAAAACAGCGCTGTATCATCTTTTACATGCATCATGCAGGTAGAGCCAGAGTTTAGCATCCAAAAGACAGCATCTATGGCAAGGTAGCACTCCCTCAGGAATGAACTAGAGTATCAGCTTTTCTCTTTGAACTCAAATTCTGTAGTAGAACTTGAACCTAGAATCTTGTAATTCCAAGGTGATAGTACTGCTGACTGGTCCACAGCTGACAAAGCCACTAACTGGTAATATTGGGCAGAATCATATGCAGCTCACAAAAGTGGAAAGTCAGGTTTGTGGGGAAATCTAAATGCTCAAAAGGCATAATTTCAGATTCTGATGACAAGATATAATTTTACGATTAATTTCTCAGAACTTTAAAAGCAGCTTGAGTTTTCTGACTTGCAAGTGCTGGGAAGACCTGTTTCCTGCTTTTGTATCTAATACATGGTCCTTCATAGGTCAGGTGAGGAATTCGGCTCCCTTCCCAAATAAGCTCACTGTGAGTGAGAAATACATACCATCACATTCACGACATTGCAGATGTGCTGCCGTCCTTGCTGGACTTTGAAGTCAGTAGCTGCTGCTTTATTTAGTTTGAGAGCATCTTACAAAGCCATGGTATGAGTGAGATCCGGTTGTCTAAGTTAGATAATGCAGAAAAGATGGCACAGGGATGGAGACTGAAATATAATATGCATGTGTCGAAGAAGTTGGACAAATTTGGAGGTCAGACGGAGGGGAGATACAGTCAGTCGGGGCTGACAAGGAAAGGGTGCAGGGGTCAATACATTTAACTGCAGCCACCCCCTCTAATAATTTGAGCAATTCTCCTGGCTCACAAGGAAAGAATGTCAGTCTGAGTGCTCCTTACCTATGGTGCCAGGACATCAGCCTTGTAAAGGCAAAGATGTTGAATTCCTATTTGCTCCAACATCAAGACTTGCACGTCTAGGAGTCATGGATTCATACAGCATAGAAGAAGCCCTTTGGCTATCAAGTCTTGGCTGACCTCTCTGTACCCATCCCACTTTCCTGTACTTGGCCTGCAGGATTGATTATTATGATATTTCAAGTGCTCATCCATGTACTTTTTAAAGGTTGTGATATTTCCAGCATCTGCTACCCACCCAAGCAGTGCATTCCTTGAAAGCAGTAATCCTCAACTTCCCTCTAAACTTCTTGCCTTTAAAATGAGTCCTCTCATATTGACCTTGAACTAGTGAAAACAGTTGCTTCCTTTGCACCCTGTCATTTATACACCTCTTTATACCTCTAACAGGTCCCCCTCCAAACTTCTCTGCCTTAAAATAAACAACCTGAGCCTATCCAGTCTCCCTTTCATAGCTAGACTGCTCCAATCCTGGCCACATCCTGGTGAATTTCTCCTGCACTTGCTCCTTGCATGAACATATTAATTATTTGTACATGAAAAGTTAATCTGCTCTGAGCAAATGTGGCGCTCACTTTTATCTTTTCAGCTGAACTTCTGATTTCTAAAGAAAGATTCTCTCCACAGGCATGGAAAACTTGCTGAGTTTTTCCAGTTTGGTCTTGATTTAAATAGATTACTGCTTTTGAAAAACTCAAGTTGAAGTCAGAGTATTTTTTCTATTCATTTGTGGGATGTGGGCATTGCTGGCTGGCCGGCATTTCTTGCCTAACGCCAGTTGCCCTTGAGAAGGTGGTGGTGAGCTGCCTTCTTGAATTACTGCAGTCGTCTCACTGGAGGTTGACCCACAATGCTATTAGGGAGGGAATTCCAAGATTTTCACCCAGCAACAATGAAGGAATGATAATATATTTCCAAGTCGGGATGGTGAGTGACTTGGAGGGAAACTTGGAGGAGGTGGTGTTCCCTTATGTCTGATGTCCTGACCTTTGAGTTGGAAGTGGTCATGGGTTTGGAAGATGTTGTCTGAGGATCTTTGGTGAATTTCTGCAGTGCATCTTGTGATAACACCCCAATGCACATCGGTGCAACATCGGTGGTGGAAGGAGTGGATGCTTATGGATGGAGTGCCAATCAAACGGGCTGCTTTGCCTTGGATGGTGTTAGGCTTCTTGAGTGTTGTTGAGGCTTCACTCATTCAGGCAAGTGGGGAATATTCCATCATACTCCTGATTGTGCCTTGTAGATGGCAGATAGGCTTTGAGGAGTCAAGAGGTGAGTTAATCGTCACAGTATTCCTAGCTTCTGGCCTGCCCTTGTAGCCACTGTGCCTATGTGGTGAGTCCACTTGAGTTTCTGGTCAATGGTAACCACCCAGATGTTGATAGTGGGGTATTCAGTGATGGTAACACCATTGAATATCAAGGGATGTTGGTTAGATTGTCTCTTGTTGGTCATTGTCATAGCCTGGCTTTTGTGTGGCACAAATGTTACTTGCCACTTGTCAACCCAAGTCTGGATATTGTCCAGATCTTGTTACATTTGAAGATGGACTGCTTCAATATCTGAGGAATCACGAATGGTGTTGGACATGTTACAATCATTGGCGAACATCTCCACTTGTGACCTTATGATGGAGGGAAGTTCATTGATGAAGCAGCTGAAGATAGTTGGGCCAAGGACACTACCCTGAGGAGCCCTTGCAGAGATGTCCTGGATCTGAGATGATTGACCTCCCATAACCCTGGCCATCTTCCTATGTGTCAGGTATGGCTCCAACTACCAGAGACTTTGCCCCCGATACCCATTGATTCCAATTTTGCTAGGGCTCCTTGGTGCCACACTATGTGTCTTGATACCAAGGGTTGTCACTCTCATCTCACCTCTGAAATTCATCTCTTTTTTCCATTTTGGATCGAGGCTGTAATGAGATCAGGAGCTGAGTGACCCTGGCCGAACCCAAACTGGGCATCACTGAGCAGGTAATTTCTGAACAGGTGCTGTTTGATAGCGCTATTGATGACACCTTCCATCACTTTACTGATGATTGAGAATGAACGGATGGGGCGGTAATTGGCTGGGTTGGATTTGTTCTGCTTTTTGTGTAGACGACATACTCGGGCAATTTTCCTCATTGTTGGGTAGATACCAGTGTTGTTACTGTACTGCAACAGCTTGACGAGGGTATTGGGAAGACACACACACACACACACACACACACACACGCACACACACACGCACACACACACGCACACGCACACACACACGCACACACACACACACACACACACACACACACACACAAACACACAAACACACACACACACACACACACACACACACACACACACACACACACACACACACACACACACACACAGCTACATACTGCACTGATTACAGACAGAGTGGAAGGGGAATTGAATCTATCAGTTTCTCTCTGTTCTCTGTCCATTCCTGGATGTTTTATCCTGAGATTTGAGGCAAATAGGCTAAAACAAATTGAATCTGACATTAAAGGAATAAAGCAAAAGCCAAAAAAAGTACTCATAGCTACAATAGAAAGTTTTCATGTTCTAACTCTGGAAAACAACATGCCTGGTTTCAATGTGAAATGTTTGCAGAATTGGAGGAAGTTCTTGGCAAAACTCTAAACATGGAACAACTAAAAACCATAACCAAGCCGGTATATCTGAAAATAAGAGTTCTTGAGATGCTGGCCAAGCATTTGGAACTAACCAGAGTGGGAACATGTAAAAGAAGCCAAGCCTAAAACAGACCCGAGTCTAATTGACCTGGAAAAACAAAGGCTAAAGATTGAAAACAGAGAGAGGTTTTTGAGACGTAGGAACCGTGGTTACAGTCACAGAAATTTAGAAAATTAGACAGATTCTAGTAGCAAGGGAAACCATGGCACTGCCCAGTGGGAATTCTGATTTCCTTAGTACAGAGACCAGTTTTGATGCCTGAAAGTTCCTCCTACTTGTCCTAAAATCACTACAGGAGAATTGTAATTTTTTTTACATTGGCCACTTTTTTTTTTGGACATTCCTGAATCAAGGTCAGCTGTTAGGAAGACCACTGAAAGACATTACAAACGAGGGGATATACTTCTAAAGGAGTTGCATGAGCAGAGGGACCTGGGTGTATATGTGCACGGATCATTGAAGGTGGTGGGGCAAGTGGAGAGATCAGTTAATAAAACATACAGTGTTCTCGACTTTATTAGTAGTGTCACAGAGTACAAGATCAAAGGGGTGATGTTGAATTTGTAAGAAACACTTGTCAAATCTCAGCTGGTGTATTGTGTGTAGTTGTGGTTGCCACTTGTTGTCAATGTTGTGAATGCATTGACAAGAGTACAGCGATGAAGATTGATTGAAGTACTTGCGGCTGTTCTCCCTGGTGAGAAAAAGGCTAAGAGGAAATTTGACAGAGCCATTCAAAATCACGAGTGTGCTGGATAGAGTAGATAGGGAGAATCTGTTCCTGCTTGTAAAAGGAACAAGGACAGGGGCACATAGGTTTAAAGCAGTGTGCAAATGTAACAAGGGTGATGTGAAAAAAATGTTTTTCACACAGTGGCTAGTTTGGGTATAGAGTGCACTATCCAGAAATGCAATAGATGCAGGTTCAATTAAAGACGACATTGGATGATTATTGTGTGCAAATATATGGGGAAAAACAGAAGATTGGCACTCGGATGTAATGTTGGTATGAAGAGCTGGTGGGGTCATGATGGTTCGAATAGCCTCCTTCCGCCCCATAACACTCTGTGATGCTGTTAGGAAAATCTCAAGAAGTTTGATGTGCATCTTTGTCAATTGTACGAGAGTCATATTGTGAACAGTTTTGGAATTGCCATAAAAAGGCCATAGAGTCTTACCTGAAATTTATAAAGATTAAACAGAGAGAATTGAACTACCTCCTAAGAACTTAGAGAAGTGGTGCTGCTGGAGGAGTCAAATTTAGGGACAATGAGCTCTGACATTATAACTGATTCATCTCAATATAATGATGAATATTGAAACTGATTAATCCATTAATGCAGTGGAAATGTATTTATTTCCATCAATATAAATGTCAGATAAAACAAATAAAAATCATCAGGCTTTTGAGCATAATTGGTAAAATAAAATCAAATCACAATGAAATTTATCAATGGCAGTAGTGATGATGACAATTTCTTTCTCTCTCAGAATTATTAAAATACATAATGTGATCAGCACTGGCTCTTGTAGGGCCATTGAAACCAGTTCTTGTGAGGTGGGATTTGATTAAACTGAACAGAGCTGGGACAGAATTCTTTATGGGCATATTGCTGGTACCATTGGAGTGGGTTTAAAATAACTTGGTAGCAGTATGGATGTGGAGAGATGACATTAGTGAGGAGTACCAAGATGCACTGAATACTGGGAGAGACAGATAGTACCAAGTAGTAAAGTTGGGTCAGAATAAAAGATAACGAAGTGTGGGGCTGGATGGACACAGCAGGCCAAGCAGCATCTTAGGAGCACAAAAGCTGACGTTTCGGGCCTAGACCCTTCAGAAAAGGGGGAGGGGAAGGGGGTTCTGAAATAAATAGGGACAGAGAGGGAGGCGGATCGAAGATGGATGGAGGAGAAGATAGGTGGAGAGGAGACAGACAAGTTAAAGAGGCGTGGATGGAGCCAGTAGAGGTGAGTGTAGGTGGGGAGGTAGAGAGGGGATAGGTCAGTTCGGGGAGGATGGACAGATCAAGGGGGCGGGATGAGGTTAGTAGGTAGGAAATGGGGGTGTGGCTTGAGGTGGAAGAAGGGGATAAGTGAGAGGAAGAACAGGTTAGGCAGGCGGGGATGGGCTGGGCTGGTTTCGGGATGCAGTGGGGGGAGGGGAGATCCCAAAACCAGCCAAGTTCATCCCCGCCTGCCTAACCTGTTCTTCCTCTCACTTATCCCCTTCTTCCACCTCAAGCCACACCCCCATTTCCTACCTACCAACCTCATCCCACCCCCTTGACCTGTCCATCCTCCCTGGACTGACCTATCCCCTCCCTACCTCCCCACTTATCCTCTCCTCTCCACCTATCTTCTTCTCTATCCATCTTCGATCCGCCTCCCCCTCTCTCCCTATTTATTTCAGCATTCTCTCCCCATCCTCCTTTTCTGATGAAGGGTCTAGGCCCGAAACGTCAGCTTTTGTGCTCCTAAGATGCTGCTTGGCCTGCTGTGTTCATCCAGCTCCACACTTTGTTATCTTGGATTCTCCAGCATCTGCAGTTCTCGTTATCTCTGATCAGAATAAAAGAGAAAGGTTTGAATCAATGTCACTGAAAGTGTGTGTGAATGCACAGAGTTTTACTGGTGAGTTACAGGCACAGATTTCCATGTCAAAATATAATGTAGCAATCGAAATATGATATTGTGGCTATAACAGAAACCTGGCTGAGAGAAGAACATGGCTGGTGCTAAATATTTCTGAATACCAGACGTGTAGATAATAAAGGAAAGGGTGAGGATTGGCTATTCGGCATGTATTGATTAAGGAGACATTACAAAGCTGGAGAGTGGGTAGGACCCATAGTGATTAATGACAGAAGTAATTTGGCTTTGGGTAAGAAATGAAAACCCGTATAAACAACATTGTTCAGTGTTGTTTATTGGCCACTGACCAGTCAGAAACAAATTTGCAAGGGAATTATAGACTGTGGTATTAGTAGCATAAAGGACAGAGAAAAGGAAGAATTCCTCGAGCACATTCAAGAAAATTTTCCTGAAAGCTTTCAGTCTAATGGGAAATGGGGATGACTGATTCTTAGGAGTGAGATAAGCCAATTGGATCAAGTGTCAGTTGCTGAATATTTAGGAATGGTCATCATGGTTATAAAAAGGATACTGAGCAATCTTGAGCAGGAATAATAAACTACGAGAAGGTCTCTCAATGAATATATAAGGGATCTGAGTGAAATAAATTGAAGTGAATTTTTGCCAAGAAAATTACCTGAAGGAAAAGATTCATCTTCCAAAAAGAAACGGTTTGTGTTCGGTTCTGAAGAAGAGACATACCACCCTCAAAATGTTAGCTCTGTTTCTCTCTCCACAAATCCTGTCAGACCATCTGAGTTTCTCCAGTGTTCTCTGTGTTTGGTTCAGATTTCAAGCATCTATCATATTTTGCCTTTTTAAGAGATTGATTAGGCACCGCTGAGGTGCATTCCTCTTGAGGTGCATTTCCCCTCTTGAAAGGAAAAGGTAAGGAAAACAAATCCAGGTTTTCCTGGATGAGGAAAGAAATAGCTTCTAAGAGGTGTCAGATAGAAAATATAACTGAAAACCGAGCTAAATATAGAAGGTTCAGAATGTTTGTTTAAGAGTAAATATAAAGAGTAGAGGAGAGCATATGTAAAGAGACTGGCGACTAACATAAAGGGAATCCCAAAGTCTTCCATAAGCTTTTAAATCTTAAAATGTGTGATAAAAATGGGGAATGTTGCTGATAAGGGAGCAAAAATGAGATTTACACATATAGCAGGGGTATGGCTGGGTATTAGATGGATATTTTATATCTCTCATTAACAAGAAAGAAGATAGAACATAGAACATAGAACATTACAGCACAGTACAGGCCCTTCGGCCCTCGATGTTGTGCCGACCTGTCATACCAATCTCAAGCCTATCCAACCTACACTATTCCATATACGTCCATATGCTTATCCAATGATGACTTAAATGTACTTAAAGTTGGTGAATCTACTACTGTTGCAGGCAAAGCGTTCCATTCCCTTAGTACTCACTGAGTAAAGAAACTACCTCTGACATCTGTCCTATATCTTTCACCCCTCAATTTAAAGCTATGCCCCCTCATGCTCACCGTCACCATCCTAGGAAAAAGGCTCTCCCTATCCACCCTATTTAACCCTCTAATTATTTTATATGTTTCAATTAAGTCACCTCTCAACCTTCGTCTCTCTAATGAAAACAGCCTCAAGTCCCTCAGCCTTTCCTCGTAAGACCTTCCCTCCATACCAGGCAACATCCTAGTAAATCTCCTCTGCACCCTTTCCAAAGCTTCCACATCCTTCTTATAATGCGGTGACCAGAACTGTACACAATACTCCAAGTGCGGCCGCACCAGAGTTTTGTACAGCTTCACCATAACCTCTTGGTTCCGGAACTCGATCCCTCTATTAATAAAAGCTAAAACACTGTATGCCTTCTTAACAGCCCTGTCAACCTGGGTGGCAACTTTCAAGGATCTGTGTACATGGACACCGAGATCTCTCTGTTCATCTACACTACTAAAAATCTTACCATTAGCCCAGTACTTTGCCTTGATGTTATGCAGTTCATTGAGAAAGGGGAAGTAATTCAGCCATTAGAAAGTTTTAACAATTAATAAGGAAGAGTTATTGGATAGACCATTCATTTAAAATTGTTAAGACATGAGTCTAGATAAAATGCTTCTAATTTTGGGGAAAGGGGTATTGAAAATTGTACAGACACTGGCAAAAATTTTTCAGGTCACCTTAAACTTAGGGGTAATGCCAAAAGATTGGGCAATGGCAAATTTTACATTCTTATTAAAATAAACAATGTAAAGATGAATCCAGTAACAACAGGCCTGTTAGTTTACTTCAGTGGTCAGGAACCTTCTAGAAATATAATTACAGGGCAAAATTAATAGCCACATGGAATAATTAAGTAAAGCCAGCACTGAATTTGTAAGGAAGGAACAAACCATTTTACCCCATGTGCTGGAGATTTTTGAAGAGGCAACAGAAGGTTGTGAATTCTATCGGTGATTTGGGGGCCATCTGTCTAGCAGGCAAAAGAACCTGCTATGTGGGTAAGGGCTTGTAAAAGGCTGCAAGGGCATGGTGAGACAGTGTGTGGAATAAAGGAATTGCAGGTGGTGGGAGTGATGAAAGAAGAGAGAGGATGCAAGGAGGGTTGATGAAGGAAAGAGCCTACAAGGTAACGGCGAGTAGTCAATAAGCATGTTCACCAGGATGGAGGTAAGGTGCTATTACCTGTCTTGCTTTGCCTGATAAATGGGTATGCATATTGAATATGCAAATTAGAAGTAGGAGTAGGCCATTTGGCCCCTTGAGCCTGCATTGCCACTTAATAATAGAATGCCTGGTCTGGATGTGTCGTGCACTTCCCATTCTTTGTTTTTAACATTTGACTCCCCTGTAGGTCAAGAATCTATGACATCTACTTTAATCATATTTAGTGACTATTCCTCCACTGTTCTCTATGGAAAGAAACAACACACCTCTCCACCTATCTTCTTTTCTCTCCATCTTCGATCCGCCTCCCCCTCTCTCTCTATTTATTCCAGAACCCTCAACCCATCCCCCTCTCTGATGAAGGGTCTAGGCCCGAAACGTCAGCTTTTGTGCTCCTGAGATGCTGCTGGGCCTGCTGTGTTCATCCAGCCTCACATTTTATTATCTTGGATTCTCCAGCATCTGCAGTTCCCATTATCACTCACACCTTTGAGAGTTCTTTTCTTCTCATATCTGTCTAAAAGAGGAAATTCCATATTTTAAAATGGTGTCCTTTGGTTGTGGTATCTCCCACAAGGAGAAACATCTTTTCAGCTTCCATTTTACCAAGTTCTCTCAGGATCTTCTCATTCATATCACCTCCAATAGATACAAATTCAGCAGTCCAACATTTCTTCCTACAATAACCCCTCCGTCCCAGCCATCAATCAAGTGTATCTGTAGTGCACTGTTTCTAATAGATTTATATGCTTTGTCAAATAATGAATCCAAAATTGTACACATACTCCAGATGTAATTTCATAAAAGCCTTGCACACTGTATGTCCCATCCTCTTTGCAATAAAAATAACACTTTATTTGCCTTCCTCATTTTTTTGTGATTTATACACCAGGATCCCTCTGCATCTCAGTGTTCTGCAATGTTCCTCCATTAAAATAATATGCTGTTTTTATATTCTGTCTGCCAAAGTGGGCAAGCTCACATTTCCTCATATTATACCCACTCTGCCAACTTTCGTCCACTCGGTAAACCTACCTATATCCAGTGACAGAACTCATGTCCTCATCACAACTTACTTTTCTACCTAACCATGTGTCATTAGTATGTTTAGCAACCATACATTTAGTTCCTTCACCCAAATTATTGAAATGTTAATAATTGAGCACTGATCCCGCGACACTCCAGTTCCAGCTTGACAACTTGGAAATGACCCATTTATAGCTACTCTGTTTCCTGTTAGCCAACCAATCCTAAATTTATACCATTATAAACTAGATCCCTGACACAGGGTACATCTTAAAATTTGCTCTTGGCACCAAACTTGGAAAGCTTGTAAAATGTGAGGAGGACACTGTCAAACTTCAAAGAGGACACCGACAAGTAGGTAGAATAAGACAGATAGATGGCAGATGAAGTTCAATATTGAGAAATGTGAGGTGATTCTTTTTGGTAGGAAGAACATGGAAAGACAATAAATAATAAAGGGCACAATTTTACTGACAGCGCAGGAGCAGAAGGTCTTGGGTGAATTATGGGTGTAAGGTATTGAAGATGCCAAGATAAGTTGAGAGAACAATGAATAAAGCATACAGTATTCTGGATTTCACTAACACAGATTAAACCAGAAAGTGCTGGAGCAACTCAACAGTTCTGACAGCATCTGTGGACACTGAAGCAAAGTTAATGAAGTTCTGAAGAAGAGTCATACTGGACTTGAAACACTAACTCTGTTTCTCCCTCCACAGTTGTTGCCAGACTTGCTGAGTTTCTTCAGCACTTTATTTTTACTTCCAATTTCCAGAATCTGCAGTATTTTGCTTTTACATTTTAATAGAGGCATACTGTACAAGAGAAAGGGGTTATGCTGAACTTATGAAAGTTTTATCTCAGCTGAAATATTACTTCCAGTTCAGATTGCTGTACTTTAAGAGAAGAATGATTAATTGCTTTATAAGTGTATGTATGTCTATCATAATCCATTTACAGTTTTGAAGAAAAACAAGTTCAAAATCCGTCATTAAGATTCTTTCATCAAAAGTAATTCAGTCTGATCTTAAAAGACGTGGAAAATGATAATAAGTTTTGACACATTTTACACAAAAATGCATAACACCATGTTTCATTCTTCACACTTTCCTGACCTGCCCCTAATATGCCTAGTTATTTTTTACCAATACCTGTGACTATTTTAAAAGAGTTAAGCTATAATGCTCAAGTTTGTTATTTGATAATTTTGGGTCAAACTCCTCCTAATGATGCTCCTCCAATGATGATGCAGAACGCATTATTATGTAAGAGGTGTTTCATGCACAGGTTGCTATTGTCACAGGTTAAATAGTCCTTGATGTGTTATTTGAATAAAACACTTTCCTTGATACATTTTTGTATTGTAAATTCATTACTACAATGGCTCATCAGTAGTTTTTACTATAATACATCAATGACTCAAACAAATATTTTATGGTTTTTATGTATTCCTGGAGAGCTACAAACATTTGATAGGTTAAGAGGAAAAGTATAGGCATGGTCTTGTGGAAGCAGGCCATTCAGCCCATCAAGTCCACATTGGCCCTCTGGAAAGCATCCTTGAAGAACCATCCCCCTATCCTATCCCTGTAAACTTGCATTTACCGGGGCTAACCCACCTAACCTGCACTTCCCTGGACTCTATGAACAATTTACCATGGTCAGTCCACCTAACCTGCACATTTGTGGACTGTGGGAGGAAACCAGAAAACCCAGAGGAAACCCACGCAGACATGGGGAGAATGTGCAAACTCCACACAGACAGTCACCCGAGGCTGGAATTGAACCTGGGTCCTTGGTGCTGTGAAGTTTGATATTTTTCAACATATACAATCTTACACAATATTAATCTGAATTTCTTATCTACCTTGTATGTTCTAGTCTTATTATATTTAAATGGCTAATGGAGCTTGATGTTAATTCAGTAACAAACTTCCCACACTTAGGCATTACAAGCATCTCATTAAGAGTCTCTAGGATCTGTTTCATATTTGTGACTATCCAAGATGACGGTGTGATGTTTCTGTATGAGATTGTGCCTCATTCCTAGATCTTCAATTTATTCCTGAAGTATGAATTGGAGAATATAAGAAACTATCTCTTACTTTCTGTGGCATAACTTCAATTTTATGTACGCAAAATACACTGAAGCTATTTTTACTTTAATGCTTCAGACATATGTTTGGCTCAATCAATCTAAATTTGACAAATTCTGAAATACCAGAGCATCACTCTTTGTCCATTTAGATCCTAAATTACCTTTCAGAGTTCAGCCCTATAATTGATGAGTTGCTGTATATGATTAACTTTTAAAAAGAATAACCAGAACAGGTCCATACTATTCCTGTGACAGTAATGTTGCCTGCATATGCCAAAATGGTATTGAAGCTCCAAGTCAGGTCATTACGTTGTGGAATACCTTCAGTGACTTCACACTCACTAGAACTTTATACTGAAGGTAGGATTAAAAATGGTAGCACTGATTTCAGTTCTACTTTCATTTTCAGCATGAGCCATTGCTGTGAATGAATCATTGCTGACATTTAGCTGTGTAACTACAAATGAATCAAATAAAATTGAACAGACGCTTTTTTATATATTCACTGATGGGTTATAGAACGTAGAACATAGAACAGTACAACACAGTACAGGCCCTTCGGCCCACTCTGTTGTGCTGAACTTTTATCCTAATCCCAAATTTTATCTAACCTCCATCCCTGCTTTATACTATCATTCATATACCTATGTAATAGCTGCTTAAATGCCCCTAATGAGGCCGACTCCACTACTCTTCCCGGCAATGTATTCCACGCCCCTGGGCATCCTTGGCTGACCAGCATTTTTTGGCCGTCCCTAATTGCCCCTGAGAAGATGGTGGTGAGCTGCCTTTTGAACTGCTGCAGCCCAGCTGTTGTGTGTTGACCCACAATGTCCTTAGAGAGGGAATTCAAGGATTTTGGTCCAGTGACAGTGAAGGTACAGCAATATGGTGAGTGGCTTGGAGGGGAACATGCAGGTACTGGTGTTCCCGTGTGTCTGTTGTCTTTCTAGATGTCAGTGATCATGGCTTTGGAAGGAGTTATCTAACGATTTTTCGTGAATTCCTGCAGTGCATCCTGTAGATAGTACACACTGTTGCTACTGAGCATCGGTAGTGGAGGGCATGGATGCTTATAGACGTGGTGCCAATCAGAGAGACTTTTTTCCTCCTTGACGGTGTCAAGCTTCTTGAGTGTTGTTGCAGTTGCACAAGTGAGGAACATTCCATCACACTCCTGACTTGTATCTTGTAGGTGGTAGATAGGCTTTGTGGAGTCAGGAGGTGAAATACTCGCTGCAGCATTCCAAGCCTCTGACTGGCTCTTATAGCCACTGTGTTCATGTGGTGAGTCCAGCTGAGTTTCTGGTCAATGGTAAACCCCAGGATTTTGATGTGGGGGAACTCACTGATGATAACACTGTTGAATGTCAAGGCGTGGTGGTTAAATTGTACCTCATTGATAATGGTGGTTGCTTGGCATTTGTGTGATACAAATGCTACTTGCCACTTATCAGCCCAAGCCTGGATATTGTTGCATTTGAACACAGATTGCTTCTCAGTATTTGAGGGTCACAAATGGTGTTTAAACATTTTGCAATCATCAGCGAGCATTTGCACTACCGATCTAATGACAGAAGGAAGGCCAAACTGATAAATAATGCACCTTTAGAACATAGAACATAGAACAGTACAGCACAGAACAGGCCCTTCAGCCCACAATGTTGTGCCGACCATTGATCCTCATGTATGCACCCTCAAATTTCTGTGATCATATACATGTCCAGCAGTCTCTTAAATGACCCCAATGACCTTGCTTCCACAACTGCTGCTGGCAACGCATTCCATGCTCTCACAACTCTCTGCGTAAAGAACCTGCCTCTGACATCCCCTCTATACTTTCCACCAACCAGCTTAAAACTATGACCCCTCGTGCTAGCCATTTCTGCCCTGGGAAATAGTCTCTGGCTATCAACTCTATCTATGCCTCTCATTATCTTGTATACCTCAATTAGGTCCCCTCTCCTCCTCCTTTTCTCCAATGAAAAGAGACCGAGCTCAGTCAACCTCTCTTCATAAGATAAGCCCTCCAGTCCAGGCAGCATCCTGGTAAACCTCCTCTGAACCCTCTCCAAAGCATCCACATCTTTCCTATAATAGGGCGACCAGAACTGGACGCAGTATTCCAAGTGCGGTCTAACCAAAGTTTTATAGAGCTGCAACAAGATCTCACGACTCTTAAACTCAATGCCCCTGTTAATGAAAGCCAAAACACCATATGCTTTCTTAACAACCCTGTCCACTTGGGTGGCCATTTTAAGGGATCTATGTATCTGCACACCAAGATCCCTCTGTTCCTCCATGCTGCCAAGAATCCTATCCTTAATCCTGTACTCAGCTTTCAAATTCGACCTTCCAAAATGCATCACCTCGCATTTATCCAGGTTGAACTCCATCTGCCACCTCTCAGCCCATCTCTGCATCCTGTCAATGTCCCGCTGCAGCCTACAACAGCCCTCTACACTGTCAACGACACCTCCGACCTTTGTGTCGTCTGCAAACTTGCTGACCCATCCTTCAATTCCCTTGTCCAAGTCATTAATAAAAATTACAAACAGTAGAGGACAGAGCCCTGTGGAACTCCACTCACCACTGACTTCCAGGCAGAATATTTTCCTTCTACTACCACTCGCTGTCTTCTGTTGGCCAGCCAATTCTGTATCCAAGCAGCTAAGTTCCCCTGTATCCCATTCCTCCTGACCTTCTGAATGAGCCTACCATGGGGAACCTTATCAAATGCCTTACTGAATTCCATATACACCACATCCACAGCTCGACCCTCATCAACTTTTCTAGTCACATCCTCAAAAAACTCGATAAGGTTTGTAAGGCATGACCTACCCCTCACAAAGCCGTGTTGACTGTATTTGATCAAGCCATGCTCTTCCAGATGGTCATAAATCTTATCCCTCAGAATCCTTTCTAACACCTTGCAGACGACAGACGTGAGACTTACCGGTCTATAATTGCCGGGGATTTCCCTATTTCCTTTTTTGAAGAGAGGAATTACATTTGCCTCTCTCCAGTCCTCAGGTACGACTCCAGTGGAGAGCGAGAATGCAAAGATCTTCGCAAGTGGTGAAGCAATTGCATTTCTCGCTTCCCAAAGCAGCCGAGGACAAATCTGATCCGGGCCTGGCGACTTGTCAATCCTAATGTTTGACAAAATTTTCAGCACATCAGCTTCGTCTATCTCTATCCATTCCAGCATGCACACCTGCTCTTCAAAGGTTTCATTCACTACAAAGTTGGTTTCTTTCGTAAAGACAGAAGCAAAAAACTCATTTAGGGCTTCCCCTACCTCCTCAGGCTCCACACACAAGTTCCCTATGCTATCCCTGATCGGCCCTACTCTTTCTTTGATCATTCTCTTATTCCTCACGTAAGTGTAAAATGCCTTTGTGTTTTCCCGGATTCCTTCTGCCAAGCCTTTCTCGTGCCCCCTCCTGGCTCTCCTCAGACCATTTTTGAGCTCCTTCCTTGCCTGCATGTAATCCTCTCTAGCTGAACTTGACCTTAGCTTCCTCCACCTTATGTAAGCTACCTTCTTCCTTTTCACAAGAAGCTCCACCGCTCTCGTCATCCAAGGTTCCTTAATCTTACCCCTTCTTGCCTGTCTCAGAGGGACATATTTACTCATCACTCCCAACAACTGTTCCTTAAACCGTCTCCACATGTCGATAGTTCCCTTACCATGGAACAACTGCTCCCAGTCCATGCTTCCTAACTCATGTCTAATCGCATCATAGTTTCCTCTTCCCCAATTAAATATCCTCCCATTTTGCCTAATCCTCTCCTTCTCCATAGCTATGTAGAATGTGAGGCAGTTATGGTCACTATCACCAAAATGCTCTCCCACCACAAGATCTGATACCTGCCCCGGCTCGTTTCCGAGCACCAAGTCTAGAATGGCCTCTCCCCTCGTCGGCCTGTCAACGTACTGCGTTAGGAAACCCTCCTGAACACACCTTACAAAAACAGCTCCATTCAAATCTTCTGCCCGAAGGAGGTTCCAATCAATATTAGGAAAGTTAAAGTCACCCATTACAACAACCCTACTGCGTGCACACTTTTCCAAAATCTGTCCACCTATGCTTTCTTCAAACTCCCTGCTGCTATTGGGGGGCCTGTAGTAAACCCCTAACGAGGTGACTACTCCCTTGCTGTTCCTAATTTCCACCCATACTGACTCGGTTGGCAGATCTTCCTCGGCAAAGGAAGCTTCTGTAGCTGTGATACCCTCTCTGATTAGTAGTGCTACACCCCCTCCTCTTTTTCCCCCCTCCCTATTCTTTTTAAATGTTCTAAACCCTGGAAGATCCAGCAACCATTCCTGCCCATGAGAAACCCATGTCTCTGTTATGGCCACAACATCATAGCACCAGGTACTGACCCATGCTCTAAGTTCATCACTTTTATTCCTGATACTCCTTGCATTAAAGCAAACACACTTTAACCGATCCCTTTGTTCCTTCCCAGGAAAATCCTTCCCACTAGCTGGTCTACCTCTTGCTACTGCCTCACCTGCATCAACTCTCACCTCCGGTATACAGCTCAGGTTCCCACCCCCCTGCCATACTAGTTTAAACCCTCTCGAACTACTCGAGCAAACCTTCCACCCAGGACATTGGTCCCCTTCCAGTTCAGATGCAACCTGTCCTTCTTGTACAGGTCCCACCTTCCCCAGAAGGCATCCCAATTACCAACATATCTGAAGCCCTCCCTCCTACACCGGCTGTGCAGCCACGTGTTCAGCTGCGCCCGCTCCCTGTTCCTCACCTCGCTATCTCGTGGCACCGGTAGTAAACCAGAGAACACTACTCTGTTCGTCCTGCTCTGCAGCTTCCATCCTAACTCCCTGAAATCACTTTTTATATCCTCAAACCTATTTCTGGCTATATCATTTGTGCCAATATGTAACACGATTTCTGGCTGTTCGCCCTCCCCTTTTAGAACTTTATACACCCGAATGGAGACGTCCCGGACCCTGGCACCAGGGAGGCAACATACATTCCGGGAATCCCGATCTTGCCCACAAAATCTCCTGTCGATTCCCCTAACTATCGAGTCCCCTACCACGAGTACTTTTCTATTCTGCCCCCTTCCCTTCTTTGCCACAGTGTCAGGCTCAGTGCCAGAGAACTGACTACTATGGCTTTCCTCTGGTAGGTCATCCCCCCCAGCAGTATCCAAAACGGTATACTTATTGCTGAGGGGAATGCCCACAGGGGATCTCTGCACTGTCTGTCTGTCCCCTTTCCTCCCCCTAACTGTAACCCATCTATCCTCGTCCTGAGCCTTAGGAGTGACCAACTCCCGATAACTCCTCTCAATTACCCCCTCTGCCTCCCGAATGATCCGTAGTTCATCCAGCTCCAGCTCCATTTCCCTAACACGGTTTTCAAGGAGCTGGAGTTGCGTGCACTTCCCGCAGATGTAGCCAGCGGAGACGTGTGCCACATCTCCCAACTGCCACATTCTGCAGGAGGAGCAAGCAACTGCCCTAGCATCCATACCCCACTTATCTGAACACCCACTCAGTACTAAAGTAGAAAGCTTACGTCAAGTAATAATAACAAGTTAATAACAAACTTATATTCAACAGAGAAAGTTTAGAATGAACCTTACCTTATTAACGAGGTTAGAGGAGGAGGGCGGGTGGGAGACTCTACAGTCGTAGAGTCTCGGGTTTAGCCACCTTGCTGATATATATGGTCACTGCTTTCCTTCCCGGCTGCCCCTCTGGTCCTCGTCACTTCCTCCGCTGCTCCCGCTCCTTCTCTGAAAGAGAAAAACACCGCTGCCCGCTACCGGTAAGTAATTTTAAAAATAAACTGCTTTACCTTAGCTGCTGTCTTCCGGGTCCGTCTTACCTCCGCTGCTGCTCGCACTCACACCCTTCTTTATCAAAATTAAACTCAAAAGAACTGGAAGTCATGATTGAAAATCAAAAACTACATTTATTTAATTTTTTCTCATTCAACATCTCAGGCAATTCACGAAAACATAAGTAAAAATATTGACAATTTGTACTGTTTACTTTTCTATCTGACTAATTGCCTAAATTAGAATACATTTGGAAAAGTTTTCAAAAGATTTTGGAAATTCGGTGGGATAAATATTCTGGAAAAGCTGCCAAGAAAAAGAATGAAGATCATGAAGCAGGAAAGCAATCAGAGAGAGCTTGACAAAGCTCAAATTCGTTACAAACTCAGATATAATTTAACTTTTCTCAAAACTCCAATCAACCTATAATTATATGAAATAAACTTACCTTATGTAGCTGAGTAGAAGGAGTTAAGTACTGTTGAAAAAAGATTTCATCAACACTTTTCGATTTGTACGCAGGATAATTCACATGAAATACCAAAGTAAAGGGAAACAGCATTTGAACTGCATACAAGAAGAGAACTGATTGGTTAACAAGTGGACCCTGATTGGCAAAGGTATTGCTAGAGGTAACTTGCCATGTTTAAAATTTAAACAAAAGTTGGCAGTTAACTGTCAGTCTTCATTAACTTGTACATTCTTCATGTTTTTCTATCAGTGTACATCAAGGTTAGAATTTTTACACAAAACCGTTTTAGTACTTCTATGAAAATGCTGTAATCTTGAAAGTTATATTTTCTGGCTTATATTGGGTTAAAAACAGATAATATTCTGATAGTCACAGCATTATACAGATCCTGTTGACTAGTTTTGAAATCAGTTACCTCAATCACATAAGAACACTTATCTCAGATGTAAATAAATAATTAGTGCTCAACTGAGTACTCTGTCAAGTCTGTTAGATCTTCTGAGGATGTAAACTATTAAATTGAATTATTTTGCTCTAGCATTTTCAGACTATCAACTGCCTGATTTCTTTAGTTAATTAGTTTATACCAGATGATTCTTCAGTCCAAACACACCAAGTATATACTCAAGATATCAGCCTAAACATTTAATATGGCTATGCCCATTTTGCAATGATGGGATTAAACATGCATCCTCTTTACAATAATGACTTATATTTGCATAACACCTTTAACATAAAATATTCCCAGATGATTCACAGAAGATTAGTTAGACAAAATTGACATTGCATCTGGAAGAAGCCATAAGGACACTAAAGTTGCTTTGGGATTGGAGGATCACCTGACCAGAAGGGAGGCAGGCGGTAGGGTTTAAGGAATGAATTCTAAAGTTTAAGGCCTTGTGAAGCTGAATGTATGGCTGCTAATGTGTACTGAAGAAAGTTAAGGATGTACAGCAGCCTAGAGTTAGAAGGCTGCAGTGCTCTCAGCTGATTGTAGCTCTGGATGAGGTTCTAAGGATTGGGAGGATTGAGATTGTGAGAGGATTTCAACATAGTGACTGTGAAGAGCTGGTGATATTGTTCTAAGTTACAGTGATGTGTGACTCGGAATGGAATTTGCAGATGGTGGTGTTCCCATGTTTCAGCAGCCCTTGTCCTGGAAGTGATAAAGGTCAATAGTTTGGGAGATGTATGTAAAAGGAGCTGCGGCCACTTGCTGCAGTATGCCTTGCAGATGACATACACTTATGTTACTAAGCATTGTTGATGTAACTTGTCAAAAATGAACGTTTGCTGAAATATGGTAAGATTCAGCTCTTGTTTTGCAGCCATTTCTTTGTTCAGAATTGTATTCTTGTGGCTGCAGCCAAAATACAACTGCCTTTCAGAGGCACTGGTTGCTCGTAAGTGATTTCAAAGGCACCACCATCCCATAAACAGGTATTGAGCAATGAATTGTAGGGATGGTGATGACCTATCCTGGCCATCTGCACTTTGAACTTTTTATCACAATGCACACAGCAGCACTCACATTCTTTTAAATGGCATTACATAAATATAGTGTTATTTTCATTTGCTCTCAGAATAACGTTTTCATTAAAAGAAGTGTATGAAAAAACACAAGCTATACCTCATTGTGGTCAAGCGTATTGAATAAATTAAATATGAAGAATTTATTTGCACTGAAGCTCCTCTATGTTTCACTAATTTTTAAATTGCTGATGTTTGTCAAAAATAGCTCATACTTTGAAAGCTGAACTTTATGTGCTTTGCGTTATAATTTCAGGTCTTGGTTTATTTGTCGTTGGTTTGCTCTACCTAAAGTAAATGTAACCTTCAAAATACCTCCCAACAAGGATCGCAAATTCCTGCACCTTTATTTTATTAATTTGAATGACAGCCTTTAATGACATCATGTGTGGGAAAATATTTAGTTAGAGACAGTCGAATTAGTCATGGAACATAACAATATGTAGCCAGCCAGTAGAAAACATTCCTTTAGAATTATATTAAAGAAATTCTTGACATCTTTAGCATTTCCTTCCTACAGTGAGACTAGCTACATTCTGACATTGATAAATGCATGGAAAATATTTAATTAGTGCAAAGGTAAATTTCCCACAGAGGCTACCTGTCCTATTTAAAGGGGACCTCCTCCACTTTGCTAATTAATTAACTCTGCTTTGATTTGGACACTTATATTGAGTTAAATTTGTTTCCATTACTGCTCTTGTCAACATTGAAAGCTTTTTAAAAGTTATTATATTTTAAGGCAAAACTAAGATTTCTATTTTTCAGGTTAGTGAATAATGGGATCCACAATGTCTGCATTAATGAAATCTGCCAGTTTCAATGGGAGGCCAGAACAAATAGCTTTGTGCATGGGGTACTGATGACCTGTGCTACCAGCTCAAGAAGCCCACTGTACTCATGGTGCAGTGTGTTACATATTCCAATCTGGGAGTGCATGTGGTTCTGAGAGCAATACTCCTGCTGTCTGCTGGGATCATTAAAGCCTGGAGAAAAACACTAATGAGGTCAGAGCTTCATAATGTGGTCAAAGCAGCAGAACAGCGCTCCAGGCACTCATTGTTCAAAATAACATGGGCACTGCATGGGAGCCACAGTTACTATGTAGGGTCCAAATGGATGCGTCTGTTTTTTCAGCTTGCTATGAATACTCATTCAGCTTATTTCCATTAACTCTGCTGCATCTTTCATGTTTTGCTGTGTTTTCAAAATTGAAATTACTCTAATCTTCAGGAGGTCATGCTGTATCTATTCTTATTTCTCAATGCAAGAAGGTGCTGCCTATACAGGGGAAATGAGTATCCCATCATTCTCCTTTGAGGGAGAAGGAGGATCAGGGCAGTCCAGACTATCTGCACCTTAAGGATTGAATCAGGTCTTATATCACTGCTCTTACTGCTGCTCTGAGACCAAAGTGATCAGACCTGGGCTCAACCATAGAAACCTTCATTTGTAGATAATCATTTCGCAAGAAAGTCACAGATATCATACAAACATGGAAACATGGCACCTCATATGAACCTGCAAATTAGGAGCATGAATGGGCTATTCACCAGGCTGCTCATTGCCTTTCATTAATGGATGATGACCAATTAACTGCTTCATTAAAGTACGCTGCCTTTCTTTTCAGAATTTGAGCTTCATCTCAAGCAGTGTTGACACACCCACTTTGAGGGTTGGCCATGATTCAACAGACAGTGGTCAGATTTTGGAGCACTGTAGAGTTTCTTCCGAACTTTGTGGTCTGCTCATGACTAAAGTTCATTTGCTTTCTGAATCGACAAAGTGTCTTGCATCAGACAGTCCTATATATGTTTCAGTATGTGTTTTGCTTGATTAGTGATGACTTGTCATCGATATAAACCCTATAGAGGCACTGTTTCACCTCCAGCCATTTCTAGAACACCCCATTGTTTTGTCATATGAACTTATGAATTTGGGGTCCCAAGGCTAGATCTGCTTTACCTATTTCCAGTTATCTTTCACCCTAATGCTTATCAAGCATTTATCTAATTCTGCTTTAAAAGTATTCCAGTTTCTTCTTCCACCACCACTCAAATAACAGAGTTCAAAAGACTTACGCTGCTCTATTGGAAATAAATTTCCCTCATCTCTGTCTTAAATGGGTGGCCCTTCACTTTTTAATAGTGAACCTGCACAGCAGGAAATAGTACTCCAGATGTGGTCTCACCAGTGTCCTGTATAACTGAAACATAACATTTGTGTTCAATTCCCCTTGCAATAAAAAATAACATTCTGGTAACTTTCCTAATTGCTAAGGTAATTACATGCTGTATATTTATGATTCATATATTAGGATATCCAGACAGAAATCCCAAAGAATAGAGAGAAGTTAATTTATTTAAGTCTATAAATTTGGACTCGATCCACAAGGGTGTTGATTTTTTTATTTTCTTTACCTCAATCATACTACTTCTTGTAAGCTAGCTGATAACGAGTTTTGGCACTTCTGTAAAGAATAGATTTGTTTTGAATAAGCAAATAATATTTTGAGTTTATGGAAGAAACCTATTTAAAACTTTCTTTATCGGTAGAGAATAGTAATGAGGGAACAAAAAAGACTATTTTCATATTTAAACAAGAGATTTACACTTTGTTATGGCTCACAGAGTAGTGGAGCTTGAATACCAATGCAGCCCACAAGTCAGATTTTTAACATCCTTCCTCTGATCTCTTCGTCTCAATTATATTTATAAATTGCAAAAGCTGAAACTTCAGCACTGATCCCTCTGACACACCACTCGTTACATCTTGCCAACCAGAAAGGGATGTATTTGCACCTACTGTTTCCTGTTAGTTAACAAATTTTCTATCCATGCCAATATCCTACTGCCAGAGGAGAAACTTTTATTTTCCACTATTGTCTTTGATGTTGGACCTTATTTGATTGATTTTATTGTCATGTGTACCAAAATGCAGTGAAAAGCTTTGTTTACCAGTGGTACAGGCAGATCACAGCAAGAAAGGATGTACAGATCAAGAAGATTTGGAGACATACAGGTTACATTGCAGGTTACATTATTTGAGGCTAGCATCCATTCAACAGTCTGATAATGGCTGGAAAGAACTGTTTCTGAACTTGCTTGTGCATGTGTTCAGGCTTCTGTATCCTCTGCCTGATGGAAGACGCTGTAGGAGGTCTTTACCAGGCCACCTGTCTGCAGCAGCGAGCCTTGTAAATGGAGTCCGTGAATGGAAGGTTGGCTTCCGTGATGGCCTGGGCTGTGCACAGATGCTCTCCACCCTCTCAACCTCAGTTCCATTGATGTACATGGGGGCCTGTTCTCTTCCTTTCATTCAGAAGTCGATGATCAGTTCTTTAGCTTTGCCAACATTGAGAGACAGATTATTTTCATTGCACCATATCACCAAGCCCTCTATCTCCCTTCTATATTTTGAACACTGTTGTTAGATATCTGTCCCACTATGGTGGTGTCATCAGCAAACGTGTAGATGGCATTCACCCGAAATTTGGCAACACAGTTGTAGGTGTACAGGGAGTACAGTAGGGGGCTGAGGACGCATCCTTGCGGGGGGGTGGGCGGCGGACGGGGGCTGGTGGGGGGCTCCATTATCAAACGCCTTATGGAAACTTAAATACTGTATACCTACTTGTTACACTTTCCCCAAAGCATGCGACTTACTTAAACATAGAAACACAGAAAATAGGAGCAGGAGTTGGCCATTTGACCCCATAAGCCTGATCTGCCATTCGTTATGATAATAGATGACCATCAAACTCAATACCCTAATCCCACCATTTCCCTTGATCCCTTTTGTTACAAGAGCTACGTCACCACCTTCTTGAAAGCACATAATTTTTGACATCAACTATCTTCTATTGTAGTGAATTCTACTCTCTGGTCAAAGAGGTTTCTCGTCATCTCAGTCCTAAAAAAATTACCTGTTGTACTTAATCTACGACCCCTGGTTCTGGATTGCCCCACCATTGGGAATATCCTTCCTGCATCTAACCTAAGAATTTTATAGGTTTCTGTAAGATCCCACCTCATGCTTCTAAACTCCAGTGACTGCACTCTCAACTGGCTCAATCTCTCCTCCTACATCATCATAGAGTCATAGAGATGTACAGCACAGAGACATAGCCTTTGGTCCAGCTCACGTATGACGACCAGATATCCTACATAAATCTAATCCCATTTTCCAGCTTTTGGTCTATATCCCTCTAAACCTTTCCTATTCTTGCACCCACTCAGATACCTTTTAAATGTTGCAATTGTACCAGCCACCACCATTTCCATTCAAGCATTGCCTCTGCATGAAAAGGTTGCCCTTACATCCTTTTAAATCTTGTCTCTCTCACCTTAAACCTATGCCTCTAACTCACCCACCCTGGGGAAGAGACCTTATCTATTTACTCCATCCATGCTCCTCATGATTCTATAGCCCTCTATAAGACACCCCCCCACCCCCCCCAACCTCCGACAATTCAGGGAAAATAGCTCCAGTCTATTCAGCCTCTCCCAATAACTGAAACCCTCCAACCCTGGAAACATCTTTGTCAACCTTTTCTGAAACATTTCAAGTTTCACAACATTCTCCCTAGAGTAGGGAGACCAGAATTGAGCAAAGTGTTCTAAAAGCAGCCTAACAGATGTCCTGTATGGCTTAAACAACTCCTATACTCTATACAATGACCAATAAAGGCAAGCATACCAAACACCTTCTTCACTATCCTACCTACCTGGGACTCCACCTCCAAGGAACTATGAACTTGCACTCTAAGGTCTCTTTGTTCAGCAACATTTCTCAGGACCTTACCATTAAGTGTGTAAGTCCTGCCCTGATTTGCCTTTCCAAAATGCAGCACCTCACATTTATTTATATTAAACTCCATCTGCCACTCCTTGGCTCATTGGCCCATCTGATCAAGATCTCATTGCACTCTGAGGTAACCTTCTTTGCTGTCCACCACACCTCCAAGTTTGGCGTCATCTGCAAACTTACTAATCATACCTCCTACGTTCACATCCAAATCATTGAAAACATCATAAAAAGCAGTGGACCCAACATTGATCCTTGTGGCACATTGCTGGTCACAGGCCTCCAGTTTGAAAAGCAACCCTCTACAACCACCCTCTGACTTCTACCTTCGAGCCAGTTCTGTATCGAAATGGTCAAGTTCTCCCTGTATTCTGCGTGCTCTAACCATGCTAACTAGTCAGAAAACAATCTGGAAAAATTTTGCTGCACTGCTCAATAGCCAGAACATCCTTCTTCAGATAAAGAGATCAAAACTACACGCAATAATTCAGGTATAGCCTCGTCAATGCTCTGTTTAATTGCAGCAAGAAATGTACTTCCTGTACTCAATACTTTTCACTCTTAAAGAACTCAACAAACAAATTATTTAAACTTGATTTCCCTTTTTACAAAACCACATCCTTCCCTCCAACATCAAGTCAGATGAGGTGATGTCCCCTGATAATTGCACAATGTTCAACACCATTTGTGACTCCTCAAATAATAAAAGTCTATTTCCAAATGTAGCAGGACTTGGACAATACATAAACTTATGCTGACAACTGCCATTGCTGACATATCCCACTTTCAACATCCTGGGGTTACTATTGACCGGGAACTGACTGGACACAATCTGGATGCTGATAGGTAAAGACAGGTGAAATGTGGGCAACATTTGGCTGGTATATTATCATGTGGGGAAATGGAAAGTTGTTCACTTTTGCAGCAATTATAAAAAAAGCCCAGTGTTATTTAAACTAACATTGCCAGTAGAATTCCAAAGAACATTGGTTTTCTGGTGCATGAGTCATGTAAAGTTTATGTGCAGGTACAAGGTGATTAAGAAAGTTAATGGAATACTATCCTTTATTACCAGAGGAATCGAATATAAGAATAAGGATTTTCTACTCCAGTTATACAGGATTGGTGAGACCACATCTCGAATACTGTGTGTTGTTTGGTCTCCTCATTTAAATGTAGTTTGGAGCAGATTTATCAGATCGATACCTGGAATGAGTAGGCTGTCCTATGAGGCAATTTTTTCTACTAGAATTTAGAAGAATGAGTGGCGAAACTAGATTGGAATATATAAAAACCCGAATGGTCTTGATAAGATGAACATAGAAAGGATGTTTACTTCTGTTAGTGAATAGATGTCCAGGAGACATTGATTCAAAATCAGGTGCCACCCTTTTAGAATAGAAATGAGTGGATTGTTTTTTCTCCCAGATGATTGTATGCTTTTAGAACTCTCTGCCTCAGAAGGTGGTGAAGGCAATATCGTCAAGCATTTTAAAGGTGGAAGTAGATAAATCCTGTTAGGCAAACTATTCAAGCATTGTGGGGGTGGAGGTGGAGATGGGAATGTGGAGTTTGGGATACACTCAGATCAGCCATGATCTTTCTGAATGGCAGAGCAAACTTGAACGACTAAATGACATATTTCTGCTCCCATTGTCTGAATGGACTGGTATATTGTACCCCAACATTTTTGATGTACTATGAGGCAGGGATCTCTGCCAAGATCTAACCTTTTAATTTCTAGATTGCTATTTTAGATTCAGATTTCCAGAAAGTAAATACATCATGATATCTGCCCTCTTGTTATAAACATGAGTAAAGTCATAAAGAGAAGAGACACTCATTAAAATATGTTGCACGGAGCCACTGCCTCAGTAACCAGATTTGCCCTTAAAAGGTATCCTACGATACTATGAAAAATTGTAGAAATACATGCTTAGAAATTTCACTTTAAAAAATGCAGTTTAAAGTGATTTCTAAATTTTCTTGAACCTTGGATCAATTTCGATGTTCATTTGTTGTTGTAATATGAAAATTTGCTCCTCAGTGCAATGTCCTAGTTTTAGTGGCTGCCAGATTTTTTTTTGATGGACATCTCTCTGCATTGCCTTTGTTGGAAACATTGTCAAAGCAGAATAATTAACAGCCTACTTTTTTTTTAAATGATAAACTGACCATAACAATTGTCTATTACTGCAAATTAGTTTGCTTGCAAGCTGGCAGGATAATTAAATGTGACGGGAACAGATGTTGTACACATGGTAATAAACAAAGATCTTTGTTGAGCAGATGTTGAAAAAGTCATTTCTGCATATATTTTTAACTAAATAGATACTGTCTGTTTCAATATTGTGTACAGAGGCTGTCAGAGCTACTAAAACAAATCAAACATTTCACATTTTTTGTAATTTATCGTGATAGCAAGAGCTTAATAATTTCCACAATGATTTTTTGAACAGCCATATATAATACTAAAATGTCACACTGACTAGGTGCCATGCATATTCAGAGGTTCAACAAAAGAAAAATCTTTGGTATATCCTTTGGAGAATATTTTATGAAGGTCACAGAGGAATATTCTAGCTGGCTTCAATATGTTAATTAACCTGTGTTTGTTGCCACATATACAGTTAACTCAGCCTTAAATCAATAAGGCTTTAGGAAAATTCTCTTGTGTGAACATCCTGAGTCAAACCAACTTTCCGCAAAATCATTTTTGACAATCACAGGAGACCCCAGTTTTGAAAACTAAAGGATAGAGAATTACAGATTAAAAAAGACATGAGAAACAACACATATATAAAAAAATCACTTCAAGGCACAGTCTGAATGTTAAAAATTAAGTGCAATGAAGCTAATAATGTGAGTAAATTATCTGCTGTTTATAATCAAACCATTTTTCTGATTAAAAGACATATTTTGATTTGAAATAACATCTTAAAAAATGTAGGGATTTACTGATTAGGTAAATTGAATTGTCAAATAATTTATAAATTAAGCAATTTACTTAACAGGAGTAGATTGTAACGTAGAACCGGTTAACTAAAACTAATATAAGTGCATACAGTATACGAACACATGAAGAATACCATACATTAATTTGCAGGCCTTCATTTCCAAATGGAATACTTAAATGGTAGCAAATGAAATTTATTATTATGCCTGCAATAACCTTTTTATTTTTCTCTCTAGACTCTGAATTTTATTAATCCCATTGTCTGATCCTTCAGTAGTTCACATTAAATGCCTTTCCAATTTCCTGCATTTGCCTGACCAACAACATTCAGACGCATTAACAAATAGAGGGGTGAATTTCTTCAAATGTTTTCATGCTTCCTGCACCATGCGGCAGCTTTCTAGCTGTGGGAAACAATATACATGCAGCAGATTACAGTTTCTATGGTGTCAAAACTTCTCTGCCAATACTAACACTTGCTTGAATGCTTCTGTTCAATGGATTTTATTTACATCATTGAGATTTATTGCAAGTTATGATAACATTCACAATCTAAAATGAAAACGTCAAACTGTTGTTTGCCTTGTTACTTTTTTTAAATGAGGGACATTTAGGATCATTTTCAGCTTGATTTTTATACCAAATCTTTGCAGATGTTGTTATCATGCCCTTGAACTACCACAGTATCAATGGAAATTTAGATGAATTAAAAAATATTGGAGTGTAATATCAGGACCAATGGGTGAATCACTATGAATGTCTGAATCCTTGTGTTATTCTTTACTCATTCATGGTATGTGGACATTGCTGACAAAGCAGCATTTATTGCCCATCTCTAATTGCCCAGAGGGCAGTTAAGAGTCAATCTCATTGCTGTGGGTCTGGAGTCACATGTAGGCCAGACCACGAAAGGATGGCCGCTTCAAAAGCAGAAATTGCTGGAAAAGCTCAGCAAGTCTGGCAGCATCTGTGAAGAGAAATCTGAGTTAGCGTTTTGAGTAGAGTGACCCTTCCTCAGAACTGATGGTAGCGAGGAAAATGTTAGTTTATATGTAGAAGATAGTGTGGTGTGGGAGAGGTTGAGGAGTAACTGATAGGTGGGGAAAGAGCCCAAAGAGAGAGGAGGATAATTGGACAGACAAAGCAGTAGATAATGATCTGGTTAGGAGGGTGAATTGCTATTAATGGAGACTGTTAGTGGCTAACAATGGGTTGTGTGTAATAGCCAACTATATGTTAACAAGGCCTGATCTATGGGCGAAGGGATAAGGATACGGGAGACCTCCAGTCCTAAAGTTATTGACCTTAGTATTCAGTCCAGAGGGCTGCAGGGTCCGCAAGTGAAAAATAAGATGCTGCTCTTCCAGCTCATGCTGAGCTTTGCTGGACCACTGCAGCAAGCCTGAGACAAAGACGTTTTTTTTTCTGATATACAGCATCCACAGTTTTCTTTGTTTTTGTATTACTAAGGATGGCAGTTTCCTTCCCTAATGGACATTAGTGAACCAGATGACTCTCAACAATTGACTCATGGGCATCATCAGATTCTTAATTCCAGTTTTTCATTATTATAAAATTCAAATTCTACCATCTGCTGTGGGATTCACACCCAGGTCTCCAGAACATTACCTGTGTCAATGAATTAACAGTCTAGTGTTAACAACACTAGGAAATCGCCTCCCTCATTTGCAGCTCTTCTGCCAAATGTTATCATACCTAATCTGGTAAATCGCTGAGGAAATTCATTCCCTGCAAGTTTTAAATTACTAAGGCCAGCCCTTGTTTTGAGGAACCTGATGTTCTACTTGAAAATTGTGCTTAAACATTCAGAAGCTGACAAATTTCATTGTACAGGACAACCTTTCAATTTATGTGTTAATCAGCAGCTATGCGTGGAATGCAGCACAGGCCATAAGACCATAAGACGTAGGAGTGGAAGTAAGGCCATTCGGCCCATCAAGTCCACTCCGCCATTTAAATCATGGCTGATGTTCATTTCAACTCCACTTCCCTGCACTCTCCCCGTAGCCCTTGATTCCTTCTGAGATCAAGAGTTTGTCAATCTCTGCCTTGAAGGCATCCAACGTCCCGGCCTCCACTGCACTCCGTGGCAATGAATTCCACAAGCCCACCACTCTCTGGCTGAAGAAATGTCGTTTCAGTTCAGTTTTAGATTTACCCCCTCTAATTTTAAGGCTGTGCCCACGGGTCCTAGTCTCCCCGCCTAACGGAAACAACTTCCCAGTGGCCACCCCTTCTAAACCATACATTATCTTGTAAGTTTTTATTAGATCTCCCCTCAAACTTCTAAACTCTAATGAGTACAATCCCAGGATCCTTAGCCGTTCATCATGCGTTAAACCTACCATTCCAAGGATCATGGTGATAAAATGTGAGGCTGGATGAACACAGCAGGCCAAGCAGCATCTCAGGAGCACAAAAGCTGACGTTTCGGGCCCAGACCCTTCATCAGAGGATCATCTGTGTGAATCTCCGCAAGACATGCTCCAGGGCTAGTATGTCCTTCCTGCGGAGTGGGGCCATTGATGATAAGAGGTGTACACCCATTCAGAGTGGTCAAGACCTTGGCATTGCACGGAGATATACTTGTCTAGTTCAAAGGATAAAAGCTCTCAACGTCTTGGGTTTCCAAGGATAAGCTTCTAAGGCCAGGCAATATCACCAACCTGTCTCCACGATAGCTGACAAGAGGGGAGCACCATCATTACAGCATCCAGAAAAGAATTAGGAAAATAAGCTCGATTCCCTCGGGTGTAATTTATTTGGAGGCATTTTCTATAATCACATATGATGCCTGAATTAAACGTCACTTAGCGGTTATTATCAGTGTCTCAATGAAACAAGAAATACAAAACTAGATATACCTGTGTCACCCAATGAGTCAGGACCACCTGTAGCTGACTATGGCATTTTTGATGTTGTGCAGGATGATGTCAACCCTACCGCAGATGCCAAAGTACTATGTGGTGAGGTTTTTTTTGGACATTCAATGCTTTTAGAATGCTAGCAATGACCGTGCTTGTGGGCAAGGAACAGATGACAAATAGGATTCAGCTTATGAGAAGGACTTTAGGATAATGAACTCCCGAATCTCTCTGATGTGCATTTCCTCTGTTCTTTCATCAGCTGATTTGTTGGAATTCTCTTTGAAATTCTCATCAACATTCTCTTGACAGGACAGGCTCCTTTCTGCATCCTAGGCTTTCCCATCTCTGTAACACCAGGATGTGCAAGGCACAGAGGAGATAAATGCCAGGCATTAATAACTCAGTTTCAGTTGATTTACCTCAGCTGGAACAGACTGATGCTCTTCACTATGTGCTCTATTTGCTTTGGATTGTAGATCTTCTCAGACATGGTTTATGGATTCCTCACTGGTGTCACCAGCTATCTTTTCCATAGACACTTACTGTCATCTACTATCGAGCTTTAAGTGGAGACAGGGAGAAAAAAAGAAAATACTGCGGCCCGTGAAGTTCCTAAGGTTATAGGCAACATGATTACTTCCTGGAGATTGAATGGCTCAAAACTGGGTATCTGTGTGGTGCCATGGGCCATCAGCAGTGTAGAACTGTATTCAACCATTTGGTTTGATTTGATTAACTTTTTCTCATGTGGACCTAAGTACAGTAAAAAACTTGGTTTATGAGCAGTACAGACAGATCATAGCAAGCAAGGACATACAGATCATTGGGTGAAAAATAAATGTAGACAGAAGTGTACAGGTTACTTTGCACAGACCATGAGCTAGGCAAGATCAACATTAGTAAGATTGGCACTATTTGAAGTTAGAGAGACCATTCATCAGCCTAATAACAGCCTGGAAGATGTTGTTCCTGAACCTGCTCATGCATGTATTCAGGTTTTTGCATCTTCTGCCTGAAGGAAGAGGTTGCAGGAGATCATTACCAGGGTGTGATGTGTCTTTGATGATGTTGGAGGCCCTTCTGCAGCTGTGCAGATGGAATCCATGGATGAAAGGTTGCCTTCCTTGATGGGCAGGGTTGTTCTTAGCCTCCTGCAGTTCTTTTATGGTCCTGATGTGGAACTGCCGGTGTTGGACTGGAGTGGACAAAGTCAAAAGTCACATGACACCAGGTTCTATTCCAACTGGCTTATTTGGGATCACACAAGCTTTTGGAGCTCAGCCCCTTCATTAGGTGCAGTGAGACAGCAGGGCACACAAACAAAGACTTATTGGCAGAGACTCAAAAGATCATAGTCCTTTCGGGATCTTCTCTGCTCTCTTGCATTTCTGTAGAAACTTTAAGTCTGTATTGATATGCACAATCTTCTTAGAGATCCTCTCCACTTTGAGAGAGTTGGTGCTGTCGATACGAGCCATGATGTGGAGGTACTAGTGTTTGACTGTGGTGGACAAAGTCAGAATTCACATGTTACCAGGTTATGCTTCCAATAGGTTTATTTAGAATCACACAAGCTATTGGAGTGCAGCCCCTTTGTCTCACTGCACCTGATTAAGGCGCTGCACTCCGAAAGCTTGTGTGATTCTAAATAAACCTGTTGGATGATAACCTGGTGTTGTGTGACTTCTGACTTTGTCTTACGGGCCTGGGCAGAATAATTGCCATACCAGGCCATTATGCAACCAGACAGTATGCTTTCAATGGTGCATCTGCAGAAGTTGATGTAAGTTCCAAATTTCCTAAACTTCCTGAGAAAGAAGAGGCATTGTTGTGCCTTCTTGACAGTTGCATCTAGATTGAAAGTCCAAGACAGTTTGTTGGTCATTGTCACTCCTAACAACTTGATGCTCTCAACCCTCTCAACCTTGGCTTTGTTGATGTAGATAGGGGTGTGCACCACATTCAATAATCTCAAGGTGCAGAATATCCCATGTTATACCTTTATGATCAAGCAGCAATGAGGAGTGTAGAAGGAGAACCAGACATGCCTGAAGATGAGGTACCAATCTGCTGAAGTTACAACACAGAAAAATCTGCACGTGGAAAAAGCAGTAGATATATAGCTAAGAGATCCCACAATGAATGAATCGGATCCAAACACCACAATTCTGTCACATCTAGTTGTGAATAATGGTGGATAATTGAACAACTCACTGAAGAGTAAGTGTTAAAAATACCCCCACTCTCAGTGGAGTGGGAGCCCGACACATAGCTCAAAAAGCAAGACTGAGCATTTGCAAACATTTGCAGACAGAAGTGTAGAGCTGATGATTCATCTTGGCCACCTCCTGACGTCCTCAGAATCATGTATGCCTATCTTCAACCCACTCCATTCACACCACTTGATATCAAGAAACAGATGAAGACATTAGATATGGTAAAGGCCATTGGCCTGACAGTAGGATTGAAAACCTGAGCTCCAGCATGATCTGCATCCCTATTCAAGATCTTTTGGTGTACCTACAAAAATGGTATCTCAAACACAAGAGCAAAAGTTCCCCAGCTAGGCCCTGTCCCCAAATTAAGCTCCTTGCTTCTGTCAGCAAGCCGCACAGAGAAATTCAACACGAGACCCTTCTAACAAAGACGCCTGAATCGCTATTTTTAAAGCACCATGCCACGCGATGTTGTGATGTTTTCTATGCACATTTAACCTGTCAGAGGTTTAAATATCTTCATTTAAATCACATAAAACTTGTTCCTGGTTAATGGAAGCATCTTGTCTTAATGGAAAATGCATATTATTTGGACCACAACTTCCTTATTATTAGCTTGTAAATGTTTAATTAATGGGACTGTTGCGCTCTGATATTCTTAATTGCATTTGAGAAAACATGCAACATTTATGTGGAATAGAATCTGTTGACACTCACTTCTTTAACAAGTGAAAGAAAATTCAGACCACCCAGTTGATTGAAATGAAGAATATTAGTCACTGTGAAGAAGCAGCTTAAATTTGGCATTGGAATAATCCTTCAAAAACAGCTGACTGTGATGTTAGTCTGAATATATAACTGTTTGCAGGTCTTGTGGCACAATGGTAGTATCTCTATTGCCAAACCAATGAAACCTTGGTGAAGTCCCACAGGCGCCAGATCTGTGCAATAATATTCCTATAAATAGATTGGACTGAAAATATAATAATTCTGTTTGCTGACTTGCAGCTCCACTTTTCTCCCTCAGGTCTGTCAGTATCTGATTCTGCCCTTATTCATTGGGATCCTAACTAGGTTCTCAACTTGGTTGGATGTGTACTTGATTGTCTTTTGTGTCAGTTTAATAGTAAAGAGATAAGGCAAATCATCCCAGAGATTGGGTCTTGTTGTGCAGTGGTAAGGTCCCACCTCAAGGCCTGAAGGTAAGGCCTTGGGTTCGAGTACCACCTGCTCCAGAGATATGTCATGGCAGGCTAATTAAAAAAAAACTATAAACCTGAGATAATAGGAACTGTAGATGCTGGAGAATCCGAGATAACAAGGTGTAGAGTTGGATGAACACAGCAGGCCAAGCAGCATCAGAGGAGCAGGAAGGCTGAC